>NW_028324302.1:347500-690000 GCF_058129835.1 Hydra viridissima
TTTTATTGCTTCAGTTAGGTTTTAATTAATTGTATGTTTTTTTTTTTCCTCATTTAAAACTATGGATTTGTTTAAATTTTCAAAGGAATTGGGGTTTCCCGACGTTATTACTGAAATGTTTTCTATGAAATCCAACTTGAATCCTTGTTGATTGTCGATTGCTTTTTCAAATCCTCATTAATTAAAATCTGTGCCTCAAAGAAGCTTTCGGCGATAAACTCGGGATCATGTTTTATTAAAGATGGAACTATTTCATTTTTCTTGTATGTTTATAGAACGTTAATTAAATTTGAAATATACTCTTACTGTAA
Organism: Hydra viridissima; assembly: GCF_058129835.1. NCBI lineage: Eukaryota > Metazoa > Cnidaria > Hydrozoa > Anthoathecata > Hydridae > Hydra > Hydra viridissima. Next base: position 347,812 of record NW_028324302.1, read on the forward strand.
AATTAAAACAGTCAAAAGTTACTAATTATTTAATATTCAGATTTCGAAGAGATCTTTATAGTTCAAACTTGTTTCATTCTCTTTTCAAATGATATTCCAGCAAAAACCTAGAATTCCTCTAATTTTATTAAAACTTGCATTTTAAAGTCCAAATCTATGTGAAAAAACGTTTTCATTAACTTGGATAGTAGTAGAGAAATGGGAGTTCTGGCTCACTTTCATTTTTGCAAATATATTTTGTGTGCAGGGTTCTGGCTCATTTTCATTTTAAGCATAATCGAGGCATGAATTTTATATTTCCCAATGCATGATTGGTGTGCGCGTTTTGAAAATTAAAAAACTTTTATATATTTTAATATTTTTTGCGTTGTTATATTTTCAGTTTGATTTTTCTTAAGTTTGATTCAATTTTTTTAATGCTCATGATGCGCTGTCTGTTTAATCTTTCTTCTTAAGGTGAATTCTTGGTTTCGAATGGGAGATGTTATTTTATAAAACTAAATTTAACAGGGGGATGCTTAAGAATGGAGAGTTTGGACCTAGCAGCAAACCAGCCCCAACAGGTTCATACCCTCTTCCGCTTTTTAGATAAACACCTTCTCTTACTGAGCTTCCTTTTACCCACGGTATTATAAACAATCTGTCTCCTCTTAGTGTTTTCATTTTCATTCCGTTACCATTTTTTTTGACATACACAACACCTCTTCCTGCAATTTTATCCACCATCGCCGACTCTGCAGTTGAAGCAAGTCCTCCCAACTCATAACTTTTTCTTTGTTAAACACGTTTTCACCAAAGTGTGTTAACGACGTTTTGAAAGTCATATCATTCATCCAATTTTTTCAAGACGTAAAGACATAAGTGACCACAAAAGGACGTGTCACCAAACTGGACCGCTTCGCTGTTGTAAAAGACTGGACTTTTCAATTAGTTGACGAGCTCAACGAGAGGAGGTTGGGCGTAAGAGTAAAAGCTGTATTTTTTGTCCCCGTCTTTGTACCAGCACACCCAATGAAAACCATTTGTGCTCGAGTCCCCTCTGTTGACAATTTCGCATTCTTTTTTCCTTGGCATTTTTGGCAATTCGTCTGTGACAAAAACACCTATAAAGTTTTTTATTTTGAGCTTTTTTGCGGACTTTATCAATTGAAAGTTTGTAAGAGGCTCGTTCGGAAAAACAATTCCTTCGGCATTAATCATTTTTAAATTTGCGTGAGAATTTAAAAATTCGAAGAATTTTCCATGGATCCTTTGGATCTTAAAAATATTTCTGTTTTCCGAAATTCGAAGAATTTTACATGTTTATATCATCATCAGATTCCATTTCTCCTAAATCCAAACCCTCGCTTATGATGCTTTGAAAAGAGGGTGCAATTTTTGTGATTGCGACTTCGGGAAGTTTGACTTGGATGGATTCAATCTGCGCACCGATAAAAATACCTTCAAATTTTAAATGGGCGATGGCAAAGTACTTTTTTTGAATGCACTCTAGAGGATTTGTTTTAATGATCATTTTATTTTCCTTCACACACTTTGTCCCATCTTCTTTTGTTTTCTTTTTGTAAAACAAAGAAGTCACTTCAATATTTTTTCCACTTCTTTGTGAACAACTTTCCGAAAAATAAAGGTGCACTGTTTGTTTTTGTATTAAAGATGGACAAGTCTTCTGTGATCATTTTTTTCGTTCTTCTTCCTTTTTTTAACAAAGGATTCATTTTGATGACTTGTTTGCGAAGAAATTTCGATATTTTTTCAGTCACCTCGATGAATTTTCTTTCTTCTTCGCTTTTTCCATTTTTTTCGTTAAAACCGAGAAAGGACATGGAGTATCCCGTCAGTTCATTCGTTTCCAAACTTTGGCTTTCCAACACACCCAGCGAAAACAAAACGGGAGTCCTCAAAACAAAAGGACCTTTTGATATTGAATTGGTTTAGTTGCTGAGTAAATTTCTCCAACCGATAATTTGCTTCCGTCAAAATTTTCAATGGTGATAAAATTTTTTTATAAATGAAATAAAATGTTTTAGATCATTTTTATGATCTGTGTATAATTCTTCATATATTTTTTCCACCATTTTACTTTTAAATTCTCCATATATGTTATTTTGTTCTTCATTTTTATTTATTTTATTGCAAGCATACTCAAATATATCATCTTTTACAATTTCGCATTTTATATAATTAATCGTTCCGCACTTTACTTTCAATTCAAAAGCTCCAGTATCATGTTCACGAGTAATGGTGAAATCCAAATCATTTTCAAAGCTGTAAATTTTTTAATGGTATGTTTCGCAAACGGGTGTATTTTTGTATCCTTCTTCGTAATCTTCGATTTTGAGATATTCTTCAATGAAAGGTTCAGTTAGAACCATCATCTTAACACGATTATTTTCCATTTCCTTTTTATATGAAAAGAAAACTATTTATATCATTTTTGCAAACGTATCAATTCTTTATGATTCACCCACGAGATGAATGAGTCTGGATATCCTTGCCATTTGACCAATGATTTGTTCTTTTGCTTTCGAATGATTTTTTCAACTCTGAATATATCTTGATGAGTCTTTTGCATTTCCTGATTGTAAAAAGTGCCTTGTATTTCTTCGCCATTTTCTTGGCGTCGGTAATTTTATACTTGGGAGGATCCGTGTTCTGAATTTTTGATACCGTGAAAACCTCCTCAGTCCATCTCTGCGTGTACTCTTTTTCAAAATTGGACTTCTTTTTAGTGATCCTCACTTTGTCACCCATGACGAATTTCGGTTCTTGTCTTCTTGTTTGCACCTTTCCATTCAAGTTCATCCAAACCTTATTTTTGTTCTTTTTATCGCTGGCTTCAACTGGAGTCATTTTGATGGAAGAGTGTTTTGTGTTGTTGTAATTTGTCACCATTTCATTTAAAACGTCAATGTATTTTTTGATGTTGTTTGCTGAATTTAAACATTTTTTCTTTCATCGTTCTGTTCCATCGCTCAACGACGCAACTTTTTTCTTCGTTTTCAGTGGAACATAATTGTACACCCAACGCTTTCACGTGCTTGTTGTAAAATTCTTTTCCTTTATCCACCCACATTTTCGAACACCTTCTTTCTTCGAAGATTTTGCTTAAAGCGTTACCCACACCAAGACCCGTTTTACTTTTTAAGGGTGCAATCCATCCGTACTTTGAAAACACATCAACCACCATGAGCAAGTATTTTACTCCGTTGTTGAATTTTGAAAATGATTGCATGTCGACTAAATCAGCAGCCCATATTTCATCAATGTTGTTCACAATCACTCTTCTTCTGCTGAAATGATGAGTCACTGGTTTATGAAGTTCGTCAGCAAGCTGATCCCTGATGATGTGTTTCCAGAGTCCGAAAACGTACATGTCACCATGTACACTTCCACCTTTCTCTGATTGGTTGCTCTCATCACGTGATCATGACCTCATCATTGTCGTCACGTTCCATCACGTGATCATGACCTCATCGTTGTCGTCACGTTCATTAACGTCGCAATCAAGTTGGGGAGTTGTGCTTGCACGACGACACAACGTGATTGCGACGTTAATGAACGTGACGACAACGATGAGGTCATGATCACGTGATGGAACGTGACGACAATGATGAGGTCATGATCACGTGATGAGAGCAACCAATCAGAGAAAGGTGGAAGTGTACATGGTGACATGTACGTTTTCGTCCTCTGGAAACAGAAATGTGAATAGAGAATTGCTGAAAAATAAACACATCTGAAACAGCATCCAATATAGAAAAAATACAAAAAAAGAAAATGTGTACAACAAATATATGTATAAAATAATGAAAAAAAACACCGTGTAAAATAATGAAAAAAACACCGTTTAAAATATAACTAGTTCCCAGTCTCCAAATATACTAAACCGCGCATTTTAATAAATAAAGAAAAAATAAAACGAACAACAAAGTTACCTTCCTTCGACGCCATTTTAGAAAAAAATTTGAGCAGAGCTTCGCCGTCTGATCTCCTTTGGGGCTTTCGCCCAAATGAAATTTTGAAGAACGCACCGGTATATATAGAGAAAACGGCCCTTAAGTAAACAAACGACGGCCCTTAAGTAAACAAACCATTGCGGGGGGTCCGCCAACCGACCAATCAGAATGCAGAGAAAAGTAAACAAAAAAGTAAACCGACCAATCAGAATGCAGAGAAAAGTAAACAAAAAAGTAAACCGGGGGTAAAACAAAACGAAGACGGGTGTAATGAACAAAAATCTGCAGTATATTTTGCATTTTTTTTAGGGAAATTCCCTGGGAAATTCCCAGAATAAAATATACCGTGTAATATACTATAATATGTAATATATACTATAATATGTAATATACTATATAATATACCGTATAATATAAAATATACCGTATAAACGAATAAAAAAATAAATGTATTGTTGCTGGAAGAGTTTGAGCTATATGACAATATAAACATAAAGTTATTCAATGACGAAAAAAAAAATATCGTTTAAAACGAATAAAAAAATAAATGTGTTATTGCTGGAAGAGTTGGAGTTATATGACAATATAAACATAAAGTTATTCAATTGTTACACAAAAATCGCTTGTGATGTATACATATTCTTCCGATCCGTATTCGTCGAATTCGAAACGTTCCTCTAGAATATCTTTTTCAATATCGACAAGGGTTTTATAATCGTCGTATTTTGCAATATAAACATGTTCGTTTTTTGACAAAGTGATAAATATCAAACGATTTCCATCGCGATCGTAGTCGATTTTAGTTAGAGCTGATTTAAATAAAATAGCATGTTCTAGTGTTAACCAAAAACGATCTAACTCATCACCATTTGGAAGTTGATCGAGTTCGAGAAACGTCGGTTTACAGTTCGATCGATATTTTGAAAAATAAATAACACGAACAATATTTTTTTATATGCCTAATCTAAAAATATAAAAGGTGTTAATTAAATTAATTTAATTGAGTGAAAATGATGAAAAAGATAGTGGTTAAAAGAGATAAAGTAACGATGTGAAACAATAAAAAGAGGTTATATAGTGTAATATATATTTTGTGTTGAATGGTTGGTTTTTTATTTGAAAAAAAAATGAGCGGAAGAAGATATATGCCTCCTTATCCTTATCGTGGAAACGGATTAAACAAGAGAAAGAGAACAACAAAAAAAACATCAAAGAGAAAACGACAGAGAGGAGGAGGTGAATTAACCAACAAGGCTGTTGAAATATTGTCACCTCTTCAATTGGCGTTTACCGAAAGTGCAAGTCGATATTTGGTGAAGAAAGCTCTTGATAAATTATCACCTAAGAAAAAGTTTGTCGCGTTACCAACTTCGACGAACATTACATCAAACGATTCATATCGATATGACGATTAAAAATCCATTTATGAGGTTGAGAAGATGGTGGAAAAAAAGAAAAGAGAAAAAACGCATAAAGAGAATAAAACCGATTCATTACGATTATTGGTTTATAAAAGAATAAGTTTTTTTACAATACGGTTTGAGTATCGATAAAGTCTTGCAGACGTTTTAACATTGTTGATTTAGTAATGCAATATAATATATTTTCGATTTGTTTTGATACACCCCATAGATAAGCGCAAGTTCTTAATCGATCAACAAAATCAGTAATGTTTACAGCAATTTGAAGAAAGATAGTAATGGCACTTTTGATTTCCCTTTCGTCGATATTCGTGTTTCGATCGTTGTTTGCTTCGTTTAAAAGTGTATTTATTTCATTAAACGGAACGAGGTTCTCTTTGTCGAGCGAAAGGATAAACAAATAACGATTTCTGAATTTCCACACATCTTCCCATTCGTTGGTGTTGTATGGATCAAATCGAGCATAACAGTGGTTGCATTTTTTTTTACAGTTCATCTAAATATAGTAATTTAAACCGTTTAAAAATAAGAACAAAAAAATATATATATATCGATGTAAACTAAAACATTAACAGAGAAATGGAAAACACCGAGAAAAAAAGTTGTATTAAACAAATAATTGACGTAATAAAACAAAATAAAATAGCCAGTTTGATAACGTTTTTTATTATTGTTTTTTTTGGTTTATATTTTGGAAAAGAAAAAACTCAACAGCTTCAATTTGCTATCGATTGGATTGCAACAGTTTCACCTAATTATAACAGTTTCACTAACAACACTCGTGTTACTCATATACCACCACCGATAAAACCAACACCAATTACAACAAAAAAAACAACGTTTTATCAATGATAATAGTTTATAAATGAGAATTGAATAGCGAAAAATCGATCACCGATTCGTCGTTGTCGACATTTCTATGGACTGCTCGATGTTTAAGTTCGCAACTGTTACATAAAGGAATACGACAAATATCGCACATTGTCGAGTAAACAGAGTTTTTTTCCATATATATTTCACAAACAAAGCAGACCGAAAAAGATGTTTTTTTGTGTGCGTAATGCTCGTGCAATCTTTTTTTCAATCTCTTCCATTTTTTTAAATAAGTCATGGCTAATTTGTTGGTCTTACGTACGGAACTTTTTAAATCTTCTTGTTTTTGCGGGGAAGCGATGTACTGTTCAATCAATTCACATAATTTTTTAAACATATCGTATGCTTCTTTTTTTCCTCGTTCGACTTCCGCTTTATAGTCATTATCGATGACTTCCGCTTTATAGTCTTTACCGATGACTAAAATCTGACATTCAACATCCGTCAATAGATAGAGGATTTTATCAGCTTTAGTGTGAGGAGTAGACATTGTATTTACTAAAGAGATTTTTTTTTATCTAAATAAAAAAATATGTATTTTATATTATTAAGCAACTAAATAAACAAACAATAGATCTTTTCGTTCTATTTTGGTAAATATATGATTCCAATAAACATATTCGTCATTCGTTAATTCATCCTCCATCGAGTAACCTCTAATTCTTAACCATCTTCTAATGGTTTCATAGCATTTTTCGTAAGATTTTTCTCGTTCGTAATCGTAATCGATAGAGTCCAAAAGATGTTGATAGAGTCCTAACTCTCTTCCCATTTTTTTCCAATCTTTTCCAATACGAGGAGCAATAGCGTTGATAAATTCTTGGTATTTCATTATTATATAACTGAAAAAAAATCAAAAAATTTATTAAAATATATTTAACTGTTGTATTAAAATATATGTAAACTGTCGTTCATTTTTATTCGTTGTTGTTCGTCAATCTTCATTATTTCGGGTAATCGAATCATTATATCCTTAGCGATATCGACGGTGTCTCCGTTTTCATCATTTTGAATAATGTAAATGTCTCCTCTGATCGATTTAAGAAGTGGATAATCTTTAACATGAGAATTTCTCGGATAGGGAAAAGGATGAATGCTGTACAACGCGGTGAGATGAGGAGATATAACGAGATACTCTTCCATCGTTGGGACTTTTTTCACGTTGGTCAGTCTCGGTTTTCTAAGTCCGCTTTTTGACAAATGAAGAATGCGCACCATTTTATTATTAATATGCTAAAAACAAAAAAAAATTACATAAATAAAAAATTACACAAACAAGGATTATCGTCGATAATCATAGATTTTCCTTCTTCGTTTTGAATTATTGTACGAGCGTGATTTCTACAATGAGATAACGATGTTTTGTCTACAACGTAAACGTCGTAATTTGCAAACAAATTGTCAACGAACATTTTTCTTTTGTAAAGATTAGCAAAACATTTGTGATTTTCTAACCAATCGACTAATTATCATTTGAGAGTTGTAAAAGCGATTCTTTTTTTTCTTTTTTCAATTGTTTTTCGACTTGACAACACGCACAATTGCAGCAAATCGAATCAATCTTTCTGAGTTGACGAATATCTTCTTTTTTTTTTCGAATATTCTGCATGAAACGAAACGTTTTCCATTCTAGCGAGTTTTTTTCGAATCGTTTCTTTTCGCATCGTTTGCAAGAACAATTAATATTCATCTGAAAAAAAAAGAAATGACAATTTTTTTATTAGAATTTTTTTATTTGGTCGTTATAAAAAGACAATCTTTGGTTAGGGTTTAAACCCTTTCCTTTTAAACCGGAAGGATCGACTTGAGGTTGTTGTTGTTGTTGTTGTTGTTGTTGTTGTTGTTGTTGTTGTTGTTGTATAACCAAAGGAGGTGGTTTCTTTTTTTCCGTCTAAAATAAAAAATCGTTTTTCGCACAAATATCGTATCGACCTATAAGTTGAATTTTAAGCGACAGTTCTTTTTCGATATCTTTTTCGTTTCTTGTTCGTTGTTCTCGTTTAAACCAACTGTTTATCATTTTAAAGGATTTTTCTCTTATAAATCTGTAATCGATATTGATACAATCAAGTTCGTCTTCGTCTATGTTTAACAGTCTTCCCAATCGTTTCCAATCGCTCGCAATTTGATTAGCAATTTGTTCAAATTTTAATCTTCTTACCTGTCTTTTTTCTTCGTTATCCACTTCTGTATTTGTTATTTTTCTTTTTTTTTCCATCTATAAGAATTATATGTAAACATTTATATATGTAAACATATGTAAGAATTATATGTAAACATTATATATACATATATATCAATTTTTATATATCGTATTTTTTAGTTTTACACAAGTTGCAAACAAAAAAGTTCTCTTCCCAGTCGCCGTATTCATCTGTATTACAATGCGAGCACGTGTCGTATTCGAATTCGTGCGATTGTATCGTTTCGCTTTCACAAAACATATCTTCGTACATTTTTTGAACGCTGTCTTCGATAAGCTTCATTTCGGAGGTGAGTTTTTCTTTCGCCTTTTCGAATATTCCAGCATGTAAAATGACTTGTCGGTTAATCGAGCTCAACACCGCTTTTACGAACATTCTTTTGGGGTGTTTACAATCAGATTCGTTCACTTCGCGATCTAGTGTAAAATGATTTATCGGTAAAATAGCAAATGAATTATCGGTAAAATAGCAAACTTTTATTTTACGAACAAAAGAGACTGCGTCCGAAGTTGAAAAATGAGGAGTTGTGGATTTTAACGCCAAAAACGCTTTGACACGATCGAACAATTTTGTTTTCCAAACCAAGTTGTTATCGTTCAATCCGATATCGATGGAAAAATTCGTTATCGAAGAAACTACGTTTCCATCATTGTCTAAACATTCGTCTTGAATATACAGTCGCGTTATATGATGAGGAGTATTTCCAAAATCGATTGCGTTTTTAGAACCTGGTGTCATCCTATTGCCAAAGTAATACACGTCAAACATTTCTTCACGCATATCTTTTAGTCGTGTTTCAATTTTTTCGTAATCGGTTTTGAGTTTCTCGTGTTCGTCTTCGAACGTTCGTTCTTGCAAGTCTATTTGCTTGCTAAAAGACGACATCAAAGCGTTAACCAAAGTAAGACCGGGATAATTGTAGTCAAACTCGTTAAGTTTTCGATCTAAAATAACGAGTTCTTTAAGGTTGTGAATGTAACGAACTTTTATTTTACGAACAACCGAAGGATCGAGCGAGGGAATTAAGTCGTACTGATACAATTTTTTTCTCCAATCGTTTTCTTTCCAATCGACGTCAATCCCAAACAGGATTTTATTGCATTGTTGTTCGTATACTTCCAAACAACTAGATACTTCATCGCGTATTTCCAAACGAGTAGATCATCGTATACTTCCAAACGAGTGTAAAATGACATTTTTTTTTTTTTTTTTTTTTTTAAGCAATCTGAAAAAAAAACACAAATTAAAAGAAAAAAAATATTTTTTTTAATGTCAGAAAAATAAAATTTTTTTTACAATGTAATATCGACAGCGTTAATTTGTTCTGCCTCAGGATAAAAAGGAGTGAAAAATTTTCTCAATCTTTCGCTGTTATCGATGCAAAATTCCGTAGCGTCGATTTCTTGAACGACAAACTCGTTGTTCATTATTTTTTTAGCCTTCCAAGGATTTTCAAAATGTTCGCGATTCCAAATGGTGTTTTGATAATTGACACATTCTTTGATGAGTTTCATCACGGTTTCAGGGTTAGAAGTATCGACGAGTTGCACGCAAAAGAGATCCATTTCATCGCGAACTTCGTACGATCTTTCTTTGTTGTTGTTCAAAATCATGGTTCGTTTGACAGAAGGGTCGTTGTTGCAAAATTTTCTCTCCGCTCTGTAAAAGACCATGTGCTGTTCGAGGGTTTTTTTAAATTCGAGCAAAGAATACGAAGGCATGGCGTTTTTAATGGTTGTCCAACGACGATCCGCTTTCAAAGGTAAGTTTACTTTGATGGGTTTTTTGTAAAAAGTAGAATCGACAGTCGAATACACCTTGTTCAAAGTGAGAGTGTCTAGTTGAAAAAGAGGAACTACGTGAGCTTGAACATAACCTCCTCCGGTGATGGAATCGTTGACTACTTTTTCCACGTTTGAAACCATGTAGCAAGTAGCTTCAATACATTACCAAGACAACGAGGTTTTACGTCGGAGAACAGCTGAACCAACATTAAAAAAGATATAAAAAACTCATCAATTTCATCGAAAAAAAAAAAATATTCGTAAAGAAAAAAAAAAATGACGAATAAAAAACAACCAGATCGAGAAGAAAAAGAAGAAGAAGAAGAACAAGAAATTTCGTTTATGAAAAACGTCGACGCTAAAAGAAACGTTTTTTTAACAGGAAGTGGTGGTTGTGGTAAAAGTTACATGATTCGAAAATGCTATCGTTACTTAAAATCGATCGGAACGGAATGTCGCATGACGGCAAGCACCGGAATAGCCGCTAGTCTGTTCGAAGACGGAACAACGTTGCATTCGTTAGGCGGAATCGGAATCGGAAACGGCTTAAAAAAACAAATGAACGAAATCGCGAAAGAAACGTGGAACGAATTGGAAGTGTTGTTCATAGACGAAATAAGCATGTTGGACGGGAGTTATTTCGATCTTTTAAATCGATCGGTGAAAGAGGCTAGAGGAAACGAAAGACCGTTTGGAGGAGTGCAAGTGATCGTAAGCGGTGATTTTTTTCAAATATCGCCGGTGAGCGGAAAGTATTGTTTTGAAAGCGAAACTTGGAAAGAAATGAACTTTGCGAAAGTGGAACTGAAAACGTCGAGACGACAAAAAGACGAAGCGTTTGCGAGCATGCTTTGCGAAATTCGCGTTGGGACGGTGTCGAGTAAAACTTTGTCGATTCTCAATTCGCGTTACGAAGAAGATTTGCCTTTGAACGTTCCTCGGCTTTATTTTAAAAACGCCGAATGCAACGTTCACAATCGTTACATGTTGAGTCTGATCAAAAACGAAAAAACGCACGTGTTTACGAGCAGCGATTACAACGCTCGCGGTTATTCGTTTCAGTTGCCTCAAAAAGTCGAAGTTAAAGTGGGAGCGATGGTAATGTTGGTTAAAAATTTGAACGAACGTTTGCACAACGGTTCGTTGGGAATGATAACTAAAATAGACGAACGTTGCGTATACGTTAGATTCGATAACGAAAAGCAAACGTCGGCGATCGAAAAAATCGAAGAAAGGCATTAAGAAGGGGAAACGGTGGTTTCGAGTCGAACAAACTATCCGCTTATTTTGGCTTACGCGATGACCGTTCACAAAGCGCAAGGTTGTACGTTTGACAAACTGGTGGTGTTTTCTTCGTATCAGTTTGCTCCGGGGCAATTGTATACCGAAATAAACGAAACGTTAAAAGCGACATGGTGAAAGCGTACGGAGCCTCGCGTCCCGAATACGACGTTTTTTACAACGTGATGCTGAGCAAAGCTTATCAACTGTGCGGTGACGGTAGAAAACCGGGAACGAGAGAAATATTGTACGGAAACGAAACGTTGAGCAAAGCCTACGCGACACAGCACGACAAGCTGATGACGTTGTTCGAAGATCACGTGGTGGTAGATCACTGTCATTGGACGGGAAAAACGATCGGTTTGGCTCACAACAGCTGCAACATGAGTTACGGCGCTCGAATCGAGCTGGATCCCGTCATCAACGTGTACGCTCACAACTCGTGGTTCGACAATCAAGTTTTGAATTTGAGCAGTTCGTTTTCCAACTGTTTCAGCTTTTTTAAAATGACCGCCCCTCGCGACGAAGAAGAAGAAGAAAAAAAAGAAGCGGAAGAAGAAGAAGAAAAATACAAAGAGACGTGTCGTCACGTTTCGTTGGAAGACAAACTGTTTACGATCGCCAAGAGCTCTTCGAAAATTGCGCTTTACACGTTCGACGACACGGTGCGGGTGTTGGACAGCTTGAAAATATTGAACCAATCTTTGGATTCCGCCACTTCCATGCTCGGCGAAAAACTGCAAGTCGAGGTGCGAGAAAACATGATGGAGTTTTTGAAAGAAAAAAACCTTCTTCCGCCGACGACGAACGGTTTGAACGAAAGCGAAACGGCCGAACTGAGCTCGTTGTTGAACAAAAAAACCGTGTTTCCTTATCAACACATTAACGACGAACGTTTGGACGTCGAATACGATCGTTGTCCGCCGTTAGAACTGTTTGCCGAAAACTATTTGAGCAAAAGCAAAACGAAGGAAGAAGAGATGAAAAGAATAGAACCCGCCTACGTCAACGTCGTGCGAATGTGGGAGCTTTTAAAGTTGAAAACGTTGAGACCGCTGTTGAAATTGTACGCCGCGATGGACACCACGAGCTTGGGAGCCGTGTTGATCAATTTTGACAACAAGATGTTCGAAAACACGGGTTATCACATGATGAAGGTGGTTTCCGTTTTTAAATTTGCCAGCTTGTTCAATTCTGTCGACAGCGGAATTTCCATTCGTTTTCCTCAATCGTTAGAGCATCACAAACGATCGAAAAAATGCTCAAAGGCGGAATGGCAACCAACGGAATAAGCAAGTTTGCGGGCCGATACGGACGACTTTCCAGTCGCGGAACTGCCGTCGTATCGACAATGCGTAAAAATGTACGACGAAAACGGACAATACGCTCGAGCGCAGTTGCAACCTCTGGTCTTTCAAGCCGGAGAAATGGACTACTCGTGCGACACCTTGGAACGAATAAAAGAAAAATACGGCGATTTTTCTCAAAACGGATTCGGAAAAACGTGTTTGGTGTACGCCAACGTGGAGATGACGAAAGAATACCAAGACGCGATTGGAGGCTATTTGCCCATGATCGAAAAACGCGAAACCGCTCCCGAAGAGCTGAGTCCTTACGAAATCGAAAGAACGAGAAAAAAGTTAAAAAACGGCACGTACACGTTGCCTTTGAACAAAATGCCCAAGCTGGTTTTTCGTTTGTCGGCGCACGACACGGTGGAATATTTCCCGTGCTTGTTGGATCTGATAGAGCGATGGGGTTGTCGGTTGAACAAAATCTATTGCGTGGTGCCGTGTTGGACTTTTCCGTTGGCAAGAAACATGGTCAAAAACAACATCGCGCGCAGACAAGAGGCCCTTTTGCGAGGAGACAAGATCACGGCCGAAAATTGCAAGCTTTGCACCAACGGACATTACGGTTGGCTTTGTCAAGACGCCGCTAAACACAACACCAGCGTGCACGTGAACCATCAAGAAAAAACGTTGCAACGAACGGTGGCTCGCACACGAAGAGTGCTCGAAATGCTGTGCGACGAAGAAGGAGTTACGACGAAAGAAGCTACGGAAATGATCGATCCGCGATTTTTGTATTTGTTCGTAGACGACAACGAGAATTTGATTCGCCAACCGGTCGAACGTTACAAATTGGACACCTTTGCTCATCGCGTACGTTTAGACGGAACGTACGTCACACCCGATTATACTTACGACAATTACTACAAAGAGTATTTGAGAGAATGCCTCGTTCGCGACAGCAAATCGATCGTTTGTCTCGCACCGTCTTATCGTCATTGTGGTGGTGGTGGTGGTGGTGGTGGTGGTGGTGGTGATGGTGGTGGAGACGAAGAAGAAGAAGAAGAAAAACACGTGTTGGAATGGGTGTTTCGAGACGACAACGATTTGAACGAATGCGTTTTTTTGGTCGTTCGCGAAAAGAGAAAGCAAAAGATGAAATCGTTGAGACTGACGGCCGCCACCGTTTTGTCGCTAGCCAAAAATCAAATCAATCGATTCCGTTGGAGTTTTCAACAAGCGTTGCCCGAATGCGACGTGCAATTGTTGTTGGCCGATACAGATTCGTACGGAGTGGCCGTTAACCATTATTCGTACGATGGCGAGGAACGATTTAGAGATTATGTAGACAGACGTCTTTACGAAAATCCCGACGCTAGACGTTGGTTAGATTGCAGCAACTTGGACAAGAACGATTATCGTTACGACAACTCTCACGCCAAAGAAGCCGATTATTTTCAAGAAGAAGTGCCTTCACCGTGGTACATACAAGAAGCTGCAGCTTTGGCTCCCAAGTGTTATTCGTTGAAAAAAATCAATTTCAAAACTCGAGACGTCAGCGAAAAAAATACGGCCAAAGGCATGAACAAAACGGCTCTTTGTTTCGAAGATTACGTTTGCAAAATCGTCGACGACGACGAAAAAAACGAGAAAAAGGTGTTGCAAAATCGCATGCAAAGCAACGTAAACGGAATTCGCATTATAGAAAACACGCTCGACTTTGCCAAAAACATCAACAGCAAACTTTACGTGTTTAGCGACGGCGTGATGGGGGAAATACGCAATCACTATCGTTTGGAACCCGTTCGAGAGTTGAACAAGAGTTGCAAAGGCGATTTGCAAAAAATGTGCAGCGACGAACACGTCGCAGCGTTAAAAGCGTGCGAAGAAAAGATCGTAAACGAATGGTCCGTTTATCGAAACAGACGCAGCATGATCGAACATCACACTATTCCTCATTTTAAAAGAAACAAACGTTTGTAAAAAAAGCAAATAAACGCGTTGTTGTTAAAATGTAAATATTTATATAATCGTATGATGTGTAATAAAATATAATTGTATGACGTAATTGTATGGAAAAAAAAATGATGAACGAAATGACTCGTGAAATGATTCGACGATTAAAAGAAAGAGAAAAATCTTTTGAAATGAACGAAAAAGAAGATCGAGAAGATCGAGAAGGAGAAGATCGAGAAGGAAAAGATCAAGAAGGAGAAGAAAAAGAAAAAGAAGAAGAAGAAGATGAAGAAGAAGTCGATAAAAAGAAAGATTTTTTGTTTCGTTTGTTAAAAGAAAAAGGTTTCGAACCGTGCTATACCGAACGGGGAGACGGAACGTTGGAAAAAAAAAAAAAAGCCAAACATCTCATATTCGAACCTCGTTTAGACGCTTATCCGGAAAACGGTATTCTGTTGGGTCCTACCAATTGCGGTAAAACGACTTTGGCTTTGAACCTGATCAAATCCGGAAAATATCCTCACGCCGAAATGCGTTTTGTTTTGCAAAGCAGACAAACTTCGCCGTCACAACTCGAAGCTTGGCGTTCCATCGCCAGTTCTGATTACAATCGCATTCGAGCTGTGTATTTGACCATCGTAGACAGTGTGGAACGGTTGGACCAAGAAATATTGCGAATTTCTTCTTTGAGTTTGGAAGCGTTCGGAGTTCAAAACAACAAAAAAAGACGCATCAAAACGTTGGTGCTTTTTGACGATATAAGCCCTTTGTGCGTGAAAAGCGAGCAATATTTAACGTTGTGTTCTAGCGGTTCGCATCACGGTTTGGGCACCATGACTATTTTTCACAGCGTTCCCAATCATTCGGTTCATTGGCAAAATTTGCAAGTGCACTACAAGTTGGTGATTGCGTTTAACGCGTGTTCGTCCGTTCACGCCATGTTTCGAAACGAGTTTTCGTCTGGCGGAAGCAGATTGAAACATCCCATAGTGGATTTGTTAGACGAAAAAACGAAAGAGGGAAAGCATTTGGCTTTTTTTAGAAAAAACAGCAGCGTGGCTCGATTGAGAAGTTCGTTAGACAATCCCGTTCGACAAGAAGTTTTTGTGCCCGTAGACGGTAAAGGCGAATGCGATTTTGATTATTCGAGCATGAGCGTGGCCAAAAAACTGGTTTCTTTTCAAGGCTTTCCGTACGTCAAAGCTAAAGATCGCAATCAGCATTTTTATTTAAAATCGTGTCATAACGAACCCCCCGAATTAAAAGTTGTTTACCCCCCGCCTGACGATGTAAAAGAAAATATAAAATCGCGCGATGCAGACGAAACGATTCTTTACCAACAACAACAACAACAACGAAAGAAAGAGAAAAGAGAAAGAAAAAGAAGAAAACTAATCGAACGTGCGGACGTTTTGCTCAAACGAATAAAAACGCAAGTCCGTGATGACTACGACGACGACGACGACGATAACGACGAATATTAAACGAGATTGTGATGAAGACGCGTGGTTGATTGAAATTTTGCAAGAAAATGAACAAGAAAATACAAACATTTTTGAACAAACGTACGACGATTTGTGGTTTGACGAATTGAACGCTTATTTGTCTTTGTCAAAGACGAAAAAAGAAGAAAACGAACACCACCGCTACACCCTAGATGAAACGGAGTTTGGTAAAATCGACAAAAAAAAATTAAAAAGACAAAACACGAGAATCAAACTCAAACTGAGAGCTTGTTTTTTTATTCCGAACATGAAACAACGCAAAGATTTCGATCGAAACGAGATTGAAATTTTGCTGTTGCACATGATAAATCATTACAATCCTGTTCAGTTTGCCAAATGCGAATTGATGAGCGAAGAGGAAAAAAAAATGTTTGCAAAATGTTTTAGAGATAACGTCATTTCTCTGATAAAAGAGTTTATCAAATTGCATTTGTATCCGTACCCCGACGAATACGCGTTTTCTGGAAAAAAACAAAAGGATAAAAACGAAACGATAAAAGCGTTTGTTTTCGAAAATATAACGGCGTTAAAAGAATATTTCAATTCTAACGATTTTCATAAATACTTGCAACAAATAAACGTTCACGCTACCAAGTACATGTCGTGCATTACGAAGAAAAAAAAACTTGTATCATAGATTTGTTGAGATTAAAATTTGATATCGATTATATGAAATAAAAAAAAAAATGAACTTAAATTCTGTTTTTGATTTGTTAAAAAACATGAGAGAAAACGTTTGGCAAAGACAACGTCTTTTTGTGAAAGATGCCGAACCGAATAAAGATAACCCGGAGAATAAAGAGACCGAAGATGACGAAGATCGCCAACGAGAGGAAAATCGAATAGCGTTTGACAATTTACCTTCCAAACTTTTGTTTCAAAATTTAAACGAAGATCCTTTCACTCATCGCATGAGGAACGAACAAGTTAACAATCGCTTGGCGTTGTCAGACATGAAATTGCAAAACGTAATGCAAAACAAAACCGTGGCCGTAAGCGATAACGCTTGATGGGAAACGTGGGAGCAAACGGGAAGAAACGGAAGTTTGTTCGGTCGGCTTTTAAAACGTAATTATGCCAACGCTTTCTCGGACCGAGTGAAACAAATGGAATTATCTCGTTTGCTTCGTTCGCAAAGAGGTGCGAATTATCGTTTATCGAGTTCTAGCTCGAGCGGTATAAGCAACAACGGTATGTCGAGTTATTCCCCTTCCATAAAAAAAGAACGCGTAGAAGAAGAGGAAGAAAAAACGAAATTTATCGATGAAATGCACGTAGACGACTATTTTGCACGTTTTCGTGAGTTAAAAGATGTTTTAATATTCCCCGACACGCGTTACGAACACGAATACGAGCGTTCGTTTT
This sequence comes from Hydra viridissima, assembly GCF_058129835.1. Lineage (NCBI taxonomy): Eukaryota > Metazoa > Cnidaria > Hydrozoa > Anthoathecata > Hydridae > Hydra > Hydra viridissima. The sequence goes on from NW_028324302.1 coordinate 365,449, forward strand.
TAAAACGAATGTGTCAAACTTCCGTTACTGTCGAATACAACGTATACAAAATCACCATGGAAGTACGTCATCGCGTGGGATTAAATCGTCACCCTCAATTGGACGATTTGAATGTTTTCGTCATACACGGTAACAGGGTGCGAAAGACGAACGAAAATTTAAAAAAGCTGTACGAACATCTTACAAACAACTACAAACCGAACGAAACTAAACTCAAAAACAGAGATAAAATTTTGTTCAAAGAAAACGTAATTCGTTCGGTTGCGACAGGAATTTCGCTTGTCGACGATTCGTTCCCGTTTTCGAAATTATGGAAGATGGAAATCAAAGCGGACAACGTCCATTTTAAAAAAAGCAACGTCGAACTGGAAAGCGTTACGGTACAAAGAGACTTGAAAATCGATCCTTATTATCCCATCATGAAAGGACTGCTCTCACAATCTTGGCTCGACGAATCGCCAACTCAAACGGGAAAAATAGCTAAAAGATTCTTTAAAAACGTAGAAAACGACTTGAGAAAATGGGAACACTGGTTGCTATCTCGTTACGCTCATTTCGATTATCCATCAGAAAATTTAAAAACGTCAATGAGCAACTTTGTAGAAGAGTATCAGTCGAACATTGTTAAAGGTACCGCCCCGCTGAATAGTGCTATTGAAGATTTTGCAGAATTTGCAAAGGGGAACGAGTGGGAGGAATTTTTGCCGTTGCTTTATCAGTGTTTTGTATTTAACAAAGTCTTACCGTTTAGGGATAAACAAGACGTTGTCGAATTGCATCAACGCTACGTTAATACAGTTATGGTTGGCAACGTATCGACGTTTTTAACAGATTTCGACGCTTCTTTACACGAAACGACACACGGAATATTTGCTGTATTTGCTCGTTTTATCATGTTTTTGGTAATGGGTTGCGTTTTGACTTCCAAAACAGGAAAGTTGCCTATTTATTTGAGAGGTTTTTTTAGTTTGTTCGAAACAGATTCGGAAATAAACGAAGCAAAATATATAGTTAACATCTTTAAAGAGTTGAAAATAACAAAAGATTTAAACTTGCTTACTCAACCTAAACTATACGACACTCGATCATGACGTTGCCTCGCGTACACGAACATATCGAACAATGGAAAACAAACATCAAGAGCAAGCTGTTTGTTCTAGGTCGACGAGATAAAATTTTTCGCTACTTGACCGATGCGAAACAAAATAAAAACGAAACAGACGAAAAATTGCTAGACACGTTGAAAGATGTACTAAAAACGCAAAACGACTTTGTTTCGATCAAAGACATGTTAAAAGCTTGGTCTACGACGAAAAAAATAAAAACTAAAACCGATTTTGACAAAAGCGAAGCTCCGAGAAAACCGTATTCGTACGAAACAGACATGGACAGATATAACGATCCCAGAACTTATTTTCATGCCGATTTGGCCGACATGAGAACGTTTAACGTCGACAGAAGAATATTTAGACCTAAATACTGTTTGGTAATGATCGATGGCGTTTCGAGAAAAATCTATTTGCGAAGTTGCCTGAACAAAAAACCGTCTACAATTGTAAAAGCTTTCAAAAGCATGTTTGAGGGAATAGAAAGAACGTTTGACAAACGTGTGCATTTACAAACGGACGAAGGAGGGGAATTTTTCAATTCGTTGTTTAAAAACTGGTGCAAAAAAAACGACGTTGTTCATTTTTCGAGCAAGACGGGTCATGCGTACCGCGCGGAAAGAGCTATTTATACTTTAAAAAGTCTAGTAAGACGATTGAAAATGAGCGAGCAACTCACGGTGAAAAAAAATTGGGACGTATATATCGAAGAATTACAAGACGTCATCAATTCGAGTCCTTGTTCGTATAGCGGTTTCACCCCTGTTCAGTTGGAGGGAAACAGTGACGAAAGTAAAGCGATGAGAATGAAAGATCGTTTGTCCGCTCAAAAAAAAAGAAAAGCACAATCGAAATACAACAACATGACAAGAGTGGAAAAAGAAAAGAAACCGATTTTAAAACCATTACCTGTTGGAACGCTGTGTTATCGAAGACGTTTGAAGAATCTCGATCAAGACACGTTTAGCAAAACTTCAACGAGAACCGATTCTTATTGGAACAAAAACGACGTTTACAAAATAATCAAGGTGATGACAACCAAGAGCCAATTGGATAATTTTTACGCTCCTACGCATCGTTATTTTATCGAACATACGATTGAAAAAAGAAAATATATCGCTCGCAGAGAAGATTTGTACCCTATTACATTAATCGATGAAGACCGTTATTTTGACAATTTCGAAGATTATAAAAACAATTATCTTAATCGTGTGCAACTTTAGAAGAAAAAAAAAAAAATGTCAACTTATACTACGTTTCGCACCTATCGCGGAGGTAACAACGAAAGAAAATACATGAAAGAATATCGAGGGTCTGGTTTAAAAAAAACAAAACAAAAGAAAATTCGACAAATCGTTCATCGCGCTATCAATAACGGAATGAAAAAAAGAAAACAACGCGGTGGAATGCCTGTTTTACCGTTGCTCGGTGGAGCCTTGTTAGGAAGATACATTTATAAAAAAATCAAATCCAAAATGTAATAAGTGTAATAAATGAATAAATCGTATCATCGTATCATAGTTTTTTTTATTCAATCAATTTCCATAGGTTCTTCTTCTTCGAATTTTTGTTCAATCGGTTCATCGATTTCCATCGGTTCGTCGATTTCCATAGGTTGCTCCTCACTTTTCTTTTTTTTTTCTAAACTCGTCACAAAAAAAACTCATAAATTATTGTATTGTATTTTTTAATTTAAATAAATCCTCCATACAAAATTGACACAAATAATAACTAAAGGTCATAATTTCTATAGATGGACAATGGATAATTTCACCATCATCAATATGTCCACCGCAATGTCCGTATTTATAAGGCGATGCGATCTGTTCTATTTTAGGCACCCCTAACAATTCAATATTGTATGATAATATTTGGTTTCGTTCGCAAAATCGTTTTTCCCATATACCGCCTTTGTATAATACAACATCGTTCTTCCCAATATATTGCATCAAATAGTTATCTACGTCTTTACAACACACCACTTTGGTACATGAAAACAATGAATCGTTAGACGACGTTAAGAGAGCGGTTTTTGGATAAAAGGGCAGTCTATGAATGTATTTACAACAAAACTCGAACGCGTTTCGATATTTCCTTCCCACGTAATCGTAATCTATACACGGCACGGCGTGAACATTTATCATAAAACCAAAAGGATCGAACATTCTTGTTAAAGAAACTTCTCTTATACAAGAATGTGTTTTGGTAATTTGTATCATCTCCATGTCCATTATCCACCATTTTCTTCGAACTTCTACTTAAAAAATAAAAAAAAAATGTGTTACTTTCGTTTTGTCAAAACCCACTTAACGATTCTTTTTCCGACTCGATTTAATTTTTTATTCATCGCATTGTTAGTATATCTCGAGTTTGTTCTTCGTTTGCAAAATTTCAATTTTTTACATTCAATTTTTCTTTTTACTATATTTTTTTTTCTCCACCATTTTTTAGATTTTTTTACCGGCAAAGAACTATTTACCGGTACTGATGATTCTATTTTAAAATCAATATCATCATCGTCATCATCAATAATTTGTCTCGGTTTGTATTTTATAATGGCCATTTTTTTTTATAACACTTGCACATATTCAATATATATTGTTAAAAACTTAGATATGTATTAATATCATACTGTCAAAATACAAAAAATAAACGCTTACCTTTGTTCATTTGTTCTATTCTATTCTCGTTATTGACACGCATCATTTTTTTTTACAATTGTATTATTTATACTGAAAAACAAAAAAAAAAACAATATAACAATATGGTAACAAACAAATCTTTGCACGATTATTTTACTTCAGAACCAATATTTGATGATTATTATTTGGGAGTATATTCATTAGACGAAATAAAAAATGCGTTTGATTATTCGCATTTGAGTAAAAAATTAAACAAAAAAGGTTGTTTTATTATATATAACAGCGATCCATCTTATAAAAAAGGCGAACATTGGCGTTTGTTAATGAGAATAGATAAAGATCATCTATTTTCTTTTGATAGCTTCGGTAAACAGAGTTTCGATCAGCAAATCCCTCTATCATTTTTAACATGCAACGTGCTTTTTGAAAACGCAAGTTTGGTAAATACAAACTCATATATTGATAGTTTATCGGTTAATTACAACGAAATCGACACCACTTTGCGAGATTCTAAAAAAGATTTAAAATCAAATACTCAATTTTATTATTTTTCGCAATTTATCAAATGTTATTCTTTGGAAAACAACATACAAAATCTTACCATTTCGTACAATCGTTTGACTTATCAAAGATATGATACTGTTTTATGCGGTGGTTGGTGTGCTTATTTCGCCTCTCTTTTCTTTCGAAACTTTGAAAAAATCAAACCAAATATCGACATGTCCTACTTCAAACAGCTGTTGTCATCACATTTTCAAGAAATCAACGTTTTTGATCAGCGTTTAGTTTTTGAATTTAGAAACTTTATTAGAAATGTATTTTTAAAATATTGTGACGTAATAGCCAAACGAGCTTTCTTACACGATATACAAGACAAAGAAGAAATAAACTTTCACGATTTTCATTCGACATCTTTCAAATATAACCCTATTCATATTTTTCAAAACGAAGTTGCCATTTTACAAAACAACGAAAACAAAGCTTTACTTAAACAATTTGATTGGTTAAGAACAGAACAAAACACTCACAACTCGACGTTTTTACACGAAAACGATTTAAACAAATTACCATACTATTGGTTAAACGATTCGATCAACACTTTGAAAGAAAATGAAAAAATGATTTCATTACAAAAAAGATTAACAGATATAGCAAGAGAAAATAAAATTTCAGAGGAAGATCGTCGTTTATTAACATTATTATAATATTTACATTTTATTGTTCTTCGCCTTCATGAGTCTATTTTCTTTTTTCAAAACAAAACAATTCTTTTTTAATTTGGCTAAACTGATTTTGTATTGTTCATTTTTGTCAATAAGATCTTCGTTTTCACAAAGCATATCTGTAACTTCTTTATTAAGCATATACCTTTCGTATTTCAAAGACTTTATTTTTTTCTTCAACCGTTTTATTTTCTTCACCATTTCGTCTCCGCTTAATAACGTATTCATGTTTCTATTCATTGTTATCTAAAAAAAAAATTACATAAAAATTATTATATATCATCAAACTCGAATTGTCGCCAATCAAAATCTTTTCTCCATTGATGTTCTTCTTGACATCTTTCTCTATTACATATATTTAATTTACAACACTCGCATTTATATACAATATTGTCTCTATGTAACCATATTTCATCACATATTTCACATTGCGATACGTCTTTCACCATTTCCATAATTATTTCTCGATAACGATTTACAGTTTTAGTTTTTTGCATCTAAAAATAAATTTTTTTTTTACATTTTATATCGACATCGCAAAAACAAAATACAATATCGAATTGACAATACTTTTGGATTACATCGTCACGACTTTGCTCTTCATTGCATTGATTTGTTTTCGTTACATCGCATTGATTCGTTTTCTTATCAACGATTGTTTCATCTTTAAATACGTCATCATCATCTTGAATATTTTTTCGTTTTCGTGTTTTGAGTATTTCCATGTTGCCTGTATTAACGAAATGCTATCAAGTAAACCTATCATCGACTTATATACGTTTCTCTTATTAATTCACCTGTTATTATTTGTTCCTAATAAGTTCTATTTTGCACACATTATATTTGTTCCTAATCAATATTTTTCAACGTCGTCATTAGCAACATCAATTTATTAATTCACCTGTTTATTGATGTTACTTCTATTTTGCACTCTTTTAGTTTGTTCCTAACCAATAACACCTATTTTATTGATTCACGTGTTTTACTTTTGTATACATTATATTTGTTCCTAATCAATATTTTTCAATGACGTCATTGATTTATTGATTCACCTGTTAATTGTTATCAAAAAATATAAGTTAACTAATTTTTTTTTTCGTTTTTATTTCAATCTATCAACATGACTCTCGTATGTTATACATCGTTTTTTGAAAAATATATGAGAGAAATAAACGACTCGGCTTTGTTAAATAATAATATTACTATAAAATTAACTTCTGATATGAAAGTTGAAAGAATAGAAAAAGCATTTTCTCTTACTATTAAAGGTGATACGTTATTACACTGGACACACGATAAGATTGTGAAATTGGAAGATAAAATGATTCGATTACGAAGTTTAATAGAGAGCGGTTGGGTTGATGAAGAAAACCAATTGAAAAAATATTCTGAGAAGCAACGACGTTATTTTGATTTTGAACATCAGTTACGATGTGGTATGTTTTCGGTTGAACAACAAACAATATTTCATTTTAATGTAAATTCGCTCTCTATGAAATATGCTGCTGTTTTTAAACAATCAAAAAAAAGAAAATGCAACGAATAATATTTTTTTTTGTTTTTTTAAAGTTGTATTACATTTGTTGTTGTATCATTTATTATTATCAATTATTGTTTTCACTCCTTGACCAACACCAGCGCTTATTGCTCCACTCGCTGCGGCTTTTGCTGTTCCTATTGCAATAGCTCCTGCTTTAGCTGCTAAAGCTGCTTTCGTAGCAATAGCAGTTGCTGCCGCCGCTTTACCCGCAATGGCCGCTTTAGCCGCAATGGCTGCTATAATTGGAGCGATAATAAAAGGTAATCCTCCTCTCTGTATTTTTCTTCTTCTTCGTTGTTTATATCTTTTTTTCTTTTTTGATATTTGTTTTATTCGTAAATATTTAATTCGTGAATTACTAATCATGTCTTTTATATTAATTGACTTCTTCGTGCTACTGCCCAATCTAATGCTTTTTTCCGTATGATGAAGATAAAAACTGATCACCAGCAATTTTTCCCAATCGAATAAGTTTTTGAATTTTTTCCCCTCTTCCTCGTTGTTTTCTGTTTTTCTTTCTGTGATACCTTCGCTTTACTCGTCGACGATACATTATTATGTTGTATTTTTTTTTATTCTTCCATCTTATATAACAAATTAATGCAAAAAAATACCGACTTTAACTGGCTTTTAACGAGTTAGGCGAATATGTTATTTCCTCATGTAAACCCGTTCCATTTTGAATATATTCGGTTGGAACATACACACCAATTGTTACTTGTCCTGTAAAATTCTCATGAAATTTTAACGTAATTTGAAAAGCGCTACTTCCCGTCATGATTTGAGGAGGGGCATTTTGAACAGAATTATAATCACTCGTCATATCAAACACTAATGGTTGATCGTAATTGTATTCCGGATTAAAATATTCTTGCACATTTGGAATAAAAGTATCATTCTGTTCATGATAAGCAGATATAAAATTATCAATGTTAGATGTTGATGAAAGTCCACCATTGTGCCAACTCGCATACATACGATATACTTGACAGCGAGTCAAAAAATCTTTCATATCAAATTGAATCACATCACCCGCATTGCTGTCATAACTTCGTCTGCAATTTGAAAACGAAACTTGAGATATAACAGCCGTAGATACATCTCGCAAAGTCATACAATTTTTATTTTGATGTTCTAACTGATCTTTTCGATAACAAGAAATAATAATAGTATTTCCCAACCAATTGGAAACTTTATTGTTTCCCATGTCAATAGTAAATTCATTTCTATTATTAACAACATTATCAATTGTTTCTAAATGTTGCATACGAAATAATGTATAAGGTTTATCTGGATTAGACATCATCAGAGATGTTTTCTCTGCAACCAACGTAGGATTTATTTTATGATTTAACATAAACAAACACGGATCTTCCATTTTTAAACCAATATTAGCTAAACTTGCAATTTGCACGTCAGTAATCGGAAAAATATGTTCTAACAATTTCTCATATTTGTTTTCAAAATATATTTCCAATGAAAATTTCTTTCTTCCAACGTATTCTTCTATTTCGAATATTTCATTCAACAGTTTTAAACGTATAAGAAAGTATAAACCGTTACCACAAGCTTTCTTATTATATCTTTCGTTCAAAATTGTTTGATAAATAGGAGCTTCCCCACCAATCGCACGAATATTAGCATTTGTAGCTTTGCTCTCCGTCACTGTTGGATGTTTGGCATAAAATTCTTTGCTTGTTTTATCGCCATAACTAACACTACCCATTTGTTGATCTAAATTCTTTTCGCGATACGTTTTTTTATAATTTTTTTTATAAGTTAACGCTTTCATGCGAGACAAAAATTCAGACGAAACAAAATTATTACTGCAATGTTCTTGATTTTTCGCTAAATTTGTGAACAATTTAATTCCTTTTATCCAGTAAAATATAAAATCCTCTCGCACGCAAAACTTTTTCATTAATGCGTCATCAGCATGTCCGTCTGTCATATTAAAATATGAATTATCATTCATATTTTTTAATATTCGCAATTTAAAAGCAAGACATATTTCACTCAACTTTATATGATCAACGGCTTCCCATTCGAAACGAAGTTTGATATCACGGGTTGTATTATTATTAGGATACACCACTAGCGTGGTAGACTTTATTATCTCTTCTTGAACTCCTGTTGTATTAAAACCAGTCCATTTTTCACTCAACCTTTCTTGCCATTCTTTAGATAATTTTCCCGAAAGAGCTTGTTTCAATAAATCTCCTTCTTCTTTCGTATTAATTAAACTCTCTTCAAGAGTAGCAGGATTATCATTAGGACTATAACGATCTTCCAAATTCTTTTTACGTAACTTACTTTCTGTAGACATTTTTTTCAAATAATTAATACAACATTATAGAGTCGTTTATATATTATTCATTAAAAAAAGTACATCAATTAGAATCGCTTTCAGATTCACTTTTAAACACGTCTTTTTTTTGTTTTTTAACGTCTTTCAATGCTTTCTTATAACCTTTTTGTAACCATTCTTTTTTTCGATTTTTATCAGGTCTTTTACATACAACAGTTCTTAAAGCGCACGTTCGACACATACCTTCAACATTTACTGCTTCAACATTTTCTAAACACACATTACACAATATATTTTTTCGAAATCTTTTTTTATGTTTTCGTACTTCAACATCGCTTTCTTCTTCATTCTCTTCTTCGATTACATCATTATTTCGTTTTTCGTATCGCGGCTTTATTTTTCTTTTTCTTTGTTTTGTCTTCGTCTTCATTGCTATATCTCTCTTTATCTTTCTCCTTCTCTTTCTTTATCAATTCAAGTTTATCATTCATTTCTTTTATTCTTTCATTCATTTCTTTTTTATTTTCTTCTTTAATTTGTTGTAAATATCCGTTTATTTGTTTCATTTTTTGATTATTTATCTCATTGTATATATGTCGAATCTCGTCATGAGATTTACTTGATGATTTATTTATACTAAATCTATTAGCATACGCTTTAATATGACTCATTTTTTTATCGTTTAGCTTGAAATTCAACAATAAATAGCGGATTAAATTTATCATCTTCAAAAATTAACGGTTCCTTATTCGAATTTAAAAACGTGCATTTCATTTTCTGAAACATCGTTACTCGATTTAAAATAAACGTTCTCATCACACCATCAAGTTGAGGTTTTATATCATTATTCAATGTCACATGAATATAACCAGCTCTTCCACTTTCATAATACTCATTCATGTCAAAGGAACAAACAATATTTTCAACAAACTTATTATTTAAAAATACCATTTGAGCTAACGCATTTTCAAACTGAACATGCACCATTTTATCGTCTTCGTGAGGAAAATTCAAAACATTAGTCGACATAAAATATATTTGTTTAACAACACATTTTACTTTATTTTCACCATATCTTTGTAAACATTCATCTATAGATTCCATCGACACTTCCAATAGAAGAGGATTATTTTCATTATTTTCATTTTCTTTCCATTTCCAATTTTTATGTAAAATAAACACATCTTTCAAAACACTGGTACCCATTGTAAAACAAATATTGGATCGATGACGTAATTATATAATAATTTTTCATTTCTCGAATTCAATAACGTACAACTAAATGAAGAAAAATCAACCGTATCTTTTACTTGAAAGTAACGCATTTGACCTTCTAAAAGAGGTTGATAATTATTTAATAATGAAATGTTTGTTCTTTTATCTCCTTTAACTGAATATTGATTTAAATCAAACGAAGCCACTACATGTTCTACCTTTATATTGTTTAGATATACATCACATTTCTCCGCCATATTAAACGTAATATGCACCCAACGATCTTCTTCAGAAGGAAAATTAACAGCTTCCGTTGGAAAAAAATAAATGTAAGTTAATACGCAACGATAATATTTTTTATTTATATTTCTTTGTTGAATTTCATTAACTACTGAATTCGATAATCTTAATGAAAAAGGGTTACTCTCATATTGCATACTATTATCATCGCGATGAATAATCATAGTTTCAAACACATTTGTTAATTTTTTATTTTTATTTCTTTCATCTCTAGGCTGATACACTATTAAATGAACACCTCTAATAGGATAACTTTCCTTCCAATTATCAATAATAGTACCATCATATCTTCTTTGAACAAGCGGTTGTTGATATATATCGGTACAATAAAATGTAAGCTGTTGAATAGCATCATCCGTTAATATATTCTTTTGTCCTTGACACCAACGATAATAATTCGTTTTATTTTTAGAAGGAATTTCTTTTCTCCACAAACCTAAACATACCAAAGGTAATTTTACTGAAGAAGAATAACTTTCTTTTATTTGCTCGCAATATAACCACACTTCCAAATTATTCTTTTTATCATTCATGTATGGTTTAAATTTAACTGATTTAAAATCTCCATTTAATAATGAAACATAATCATCATTATATTTTAATGAATATTTAAAATTTCCTACTGGATTTTTAAGAAATTTAATTACGTTATACACAACAGTTTTATTAATTGCTTCTAAAGATATATCATCATATAACGTAGGACACCATTTTAAGTTGTCTTTTTCACTCCATTGCAGAGTCCATAGTTCTTTACACATTACTTTCAAATATATATTATTCTTATAATCTTCAAAACTTAATCCATTTAACACCATATTTGTTTTTCCATCCATTAATCCTTGTTTAAAATAATCTAATATTTGAGGTGATCGAATAGGAAATATATTCTGTTCTGTTTGAAACCATGGAATAGTTAAATGAGATACAATAGTATCCTTATTCGCCGACACTTCTAAATACGAATAATCTGCTTTGTTCGCAACTCTATTATTCTTCAATCTTATAGACGACATCCCAAATAAAAAATCTTGAATACGAGGAGGAAAACAAGGCGCATATTTCCAATACGTCTTATCTGGATACAACAAATGCTGCCACTCTTGTAATATTGACTCTATTTCTACTTGTTTATCTTTAATTCGATCGTTATCTTCACCGTATAAGTATTCGTACATCGTTTCAATCAACAAACATTCGTTAGGGATTCCACTACTATGTCCTTCTTGAATAATATTGTTTCCAAACCAATACCTCATATCGGTTAAATGTTTATTTTTATTAAACTTATAATAATATTTTACACCAGTCGGATATATAGATCTTTGAATGTACTCTTCAAAAAATCTTGCAAACGGTGTTGGTACAAATATAGGATATGAATATCCAGTTTTAGGATCTTCACCAAACACATGACCAATATTAGAAACACGAACAGTAATTTTAATTTCATTTACATCACCACTTTTTTTATATTTATCGGAATCTCTAGGTTCTATTTTTATCGAAAACAAATATGTAAATTTCCTTCGATCGGGATCAATCATATCTAAAACGTTACTGTCTTTCGGATTATTATCATGTTCCACAAAAAACAAAAATGGCAAATTATGATATTCAGACGGATCTCTTAAAACATATTTTCCATTCTCAAACTTTTCATAACCTTGTCGAGCAAAATTATGAAGATTATCATACATACTTAATTTATCGTCATATTGAAAACTAATATATTGATGAAACGGAAATACTTTATAAACAGCAACCTGAGAATGAGTAGGAATAAAACTGAAATCCATCACACTTACAACTTCAGGTGAAGTAGCAGGTAAAGGGGTTGGAAGAGGAAAATAATATTGATTATGAATAAATGTCTGCTTCACATCGTATTTATCACTTTCCGGTTCGTTTACTATTCTCACGTCTTTACCCTTCGGCATTACATCATACCAAAAAAAATTTTTTGGTCTTAACCCTCGCATTTTAAATTTAATTTCTCCACGATTTTTATCTGTCACCATCTTACAAAAATTTCTTTCTCTTGAAATGTAACTTTCATTTCTCAAAGGACTAGCTGATATTCCACTACAAAATGAACCATTCCAAAATTTAAACGGTAAATACGAATTCGGAATCAACGGAAAATTCATGTTCCACCAATTTTTATCAATATCACTTCGTAAATCATCCCACTTAACCCACTTTGTACCATCATTCATAAATGTTCTTTTCATAAATACATTATCATCATCATTCCTTTTCAAATATTCGTCATTTACTAACTGTACAATACTATGATATATATTAGGTTTACTCCGTACATCTTCTCGAAAATCGATAACTTTTATATCCCATCCATGCACAATACACACCTTTTCTGTAATCCAATCTAACATAACCGGTTCCTCATTCAGTCCGATTCGAGAATAAAATTCATAATTATTATTATTATAATACTCTTTCACCTTGTGAATCCACGGATCGTTAGTTCTTTCTTCTTCCTTTTCCATTAAAGATAAATTAGTAGGTATTAACATAGATTGTAAATGGATTATAGAATCTCTCTTCAACATATTTCGAGACACGCTTTTTCTGAAATCAACAAAAGGTAAAGTAAATTCATTCGTCACATTAAAGAGATTTGTCGTTGATGAAGAATCGCCACGAATTTCAGAATAATAATAATGCGTGGCTTCATATAACGAATCATCTAACACTTCTTCCCACAACATATTTTTTTTAAAAAACAAAATATCATCATCACCTATATTTATATTTATAATCGATATTATATAATAATCGTTATTTTTATTCGTTTAAAACCGTATTTTTTCGTTATTTTACTCGGCATATTTTTTATTCATTTAATTATATTTTATTCTGGGAATTTCCCAGGGAATTTCCCTAAAAAATATGCAAAATATACTGCAGATTTTTGTTCATTACACCCGTCTTCGTTTTGTTTTACCCCCGGTTTACTTTTTTGTTTACTTTTCTCTGCATTCTGATTGGTCGGTTTACTTTTTTGTTTACTTTTCTCTGCATTCTGATTGGTCGGTTGGCGGACCCCCCGCAATGGTTTGTTTACTTAAGGGCCGTCGTTTGTTTACTTAAGGGCCGTTTTCTCTATATATACCGGTGCGTTCTTCAAAATTTCATTTGGGCGAAAGCCCCAAAGGAGATCAGACGGCGAAGCTCTGCTCAAATTTTTTTCCAAAATGGCGTCGAAGGAAGGTAACTTTGTTGTTCGTTTTATTTTTTCTTTATTTATTAAAATGTGCGGTTTAGTATATTTGGAGACTGGGAACTAGTTATATTTTAAACGGTGTTTTTTTCATTATTCTACACGGTGTTTTTTTTCATTATTTTATACATATATTTGTTGTACACATTTTCTTTTTTTGTATTTTTTCTATATTGGATGCTGTTTCAGATGTGTTTATTTTTCAGCAATTCTCTATTCACATTTCTGTTTCCAGAGTCCGAAAACGTACATGTCACCATGTACACTTCCACCTTTCTCTGATTGGTTGCTCTCATCACGTGATCATGACCTCATCATTGTCGTCACGTTCCATCACGTGATCATGACCTCATCGTTGTCGTCACGTTCATTAACGTCACAATCAGGTTGGGGAGTCGTGCTTGCACGACGACACAACGTGGTTGGGTTTCATTATTCTACACGGTGTTTTTTTTCATTATTTTATACATATATTTGTTGTACACATTTTCTTTTTTTGTATTTTTTCTATATTGGATGCTGTTTCAGATGTGTTTATTTTTCAGCAATTCTCTATTCACATTTCTGTTTCCAGAGTCCGAAAACGTACATGTCACCATGTACACTTCCACCTTTCTCTGATTGGTTGCTCTCATCACGTGATCATGACCTCATCATTGTCGTCACGTTCCATCACGTGATCATGACCTCATCGTTGTCGTCACGTTCATTAACGTCACAATCAGGTTGGGGAGTCGTGCTTGCACGACGACACAACGTGGTTGGGTTTCATTATTCTACACGGTGTTTTTTTTCATTATTTTATACATATATTTGTTGTACACATTTTCTTTTTTTGTATTTTTTCTATATTGGATGCTGTTTCAGATGTGTTTATTTTTCAGCAATTCTCTATTCACATTTCTGTTTCCAGAGTCCGAAAACGTACATGTCACCATGTACACTTCCACCTTTCTCTGATTGGTTGCTCTCATCACGTGATCATGACCTCATCATTGTCGTCACGTTCCATCACGTGATCATGACCTCATCGTTGTCGTCACGTTCATTAACGTCACAATCAGGTTGGGGAGTCGTGCTTGCACGACGACACAACGTGGTTGGGTTTCATTATTCTACACGGTGTTTTTTTTCATTATTTTATACATATATTTGTTGTACACATTTTCTTTTTTTGTATTTTTTCTATATTGGATGCTGTTTCAGATGTGTTTATTTTTCAGCAATTCTCTATTCACATTTCTGTTTCCAGAGTCCGAAAACGTACATGTCACCATGTACACTTCCACCTTTCTCTGATTGGTTGCTCTCATCACGTGATCATGACCTCATCATTGTCGTCACGTTCCATCACGTGATCATGACCTCATCGTTGTCGTCACGTTCATTAACGTCGCAATCACGTTGTGTCGTCGTGCAAGCACAACTCCCCAACTTGATTGCGACGTTAATGAACGTGACGACAACGATGAGGTCATGATCACGTGATGGAACGTGACGACAATGATGAGGTCATGATCACGTGATGAGAGCAACCAATCAGAGAAAGGTGGAAGTGTACATGGTGACATGTACGTTTTCGGACTCTGGAAACACATCATCAGATCCCTCCATTTCAAGTTCGTCGTGGGAATTTTTTTTTTTCCGGACACGCAAACCGAATATAGCTTTGGCTTTGATGGCTGGAGTGATGAGTTTGCTTTCGTTGATTTCTTTTTGCGTGGGGTTGGGTGTGGAGTTCATTTCTTCGACCATCATTTGATCTGCCCAGTTTCAAAAAACATTATTGTTTTTTCGATCGTTGAAATATTTGTTAGCGAAATCGTGATGGTAAGTGGCGTTGTCCACCCTGTCGACGGGTTTGCTCCATTTCTGATACATGTTGGTGGAAGTGAGTCTTTTATCCAAGTTTGTTCCAGGTCCTGCAAAGTTCATGCCAGGAATGTGCATTTCTTCAGGGAACTTTGCCCACGGCAGTTTGATTTTGCTGGATTGTTTGTTGAGCGATTCTAACAAGTCGCCCCCTTTCATCGATCCGTGAGAAGCTGACGAAATAAATTTGCTCTTAGTCGATCCGCAAACATCACAAGTTCCCTTGAGCATGCTTCTGTTGTTTTCGCTTATATCATCTCTAAAGTGAAGGGTGTCTGTTTTATTTTTGCATTTCACGCAGTACATTTTACATATTTAGAAAAAATATTTTCCAGTAAAAAAATGGACGTGATTTGTTTGTCATGGAATATGGGTAAGAGCAAAAGTAACAACAACAAGCTATTGCCGAGAAGTATTCGAGGAATCATCGTCGGAAAGTCTGGTTGCGGAAAAATGATTTTGCTGCTGAATTCGTTGCTTAGACCTGGATGGTTGGATTGCAACAACTTGCAGGTGTTTCGAAAGTCTCTTTTCCGGCCAGAGAACAAAGTACTGAAAAGTTTCTTCGAGAAAAAACTGCTATAAGAACTTATCCTCGAGTTGTTCAACCTTCCAAATTAAGATGGAAAAACTAAACGCGAGTCCTGAATGTGTCATTAAGGGGATTTCAAAAAATTGGGGCGGAAAAACAGACATGGAGTCCAATTTTTTGAATAGCCGACAACGTGCCTGAACCAGAAGATCTTGACGCCACGAAAAACAATCAAATGATCTTTGACGACTTGCAATTGACCAAGCAAAACAAGTGCGAAAAATACTGCATGAGAGGAAAAAATTCCAACGTCGATTGTTTCTATTTGGCTCAAAATTATTTCACGCTCCCATGACAAACCATTAGAAAAAATGCAAACTTTATATGTTTGTTCCCGCAGGATGACAAAAATGTGGATTTTATTTATCGAGACCACGTTACCTGCGAAATGAAAAAAGAAGAGTTTAAAAAGTTTTGCAGGCATTGATGGTCTGAGCCTCATGGATTAGCGGTGATTGATTTGTCCTCAAAAAAGAACTATGGAAAATATCGAAGCGAGTTTGACGATTTTTATTTTCCAAGTGTATAAAAATATGTCGGGATTTTATTTCATTGTAAAAGCAAAAAAAGAAACTCCAACATTAGGAAACAGTTCAATCAAAACATTCTTTGAAAAGCCAATCGAGTTTGATTTTAACAAAAAGTATGAAATGGCTTTAGTGGGGCTTAAGACTTATCACAGTTACACAAACATCAATTCTAAAAATAATGTTTTTAGGTACAGTCCAAACGTTGGTACAAATTGTCACACCATTTACATTGAAGAAGGAGCTTATGAAATAAATCAGATTAAAGATTATCTTCATAATGTAATGAAAAAGCAAGTTGGAAATTTGTACATTCTTACATTGAAATCCACATTGACATTTGGAAAGCCAGGAGCAACAACGAGATAATGGGTGTATTTTAACGTAGATAACAGTTTGGCGTCACTCCTTGAATTTGATAAAAAGCAATATACCTAAGTGGAGAAAAAAGAAGATCCAGTAAATCCTGATAAAGTTACAAGCTTCATTGACTACTACGAGTCTGAGAGTATTGTGAGAATTGAAGACTTTGGAGTAATAAGAGTGACGAACGACATTATCGGTTCGTCTTTTTAAGATGGAAAAACTACAAACGACATTTATTCTTTTTATCCTCCAGGGGAAAAAAACTTATCCTTTTTAGTTCCTCTAGGGGAAAAAATCGTCGAAAAGCCTTTCCACTTAATATACTTGCCCATCGTAGTGAACAAAATTTCAAGAATAGAGACGCAATTTGTGGACCAAAATGGGCATTTATTCGACTTTAGAGGGGCAGATATCATCGTGAGATATCGCGTCAGAGAAAGAATATCCTCAGTGCTGTATGACTTTTTACAAGCAGTGCTGTCGATCGGTTTCTTTTGTTAAAAAAATGAGCAATTATCAAAAGATTAGATTGAATATTTCACAGGGTCAAACGGATGAAATAAAAAAAGCGATTCAAGAAGAGAGCGACGTTAGTATAAGGCTGTCTCATCAAGATCTGGACGGAAATCACGTCCTGGCAGTGACAAAGTCTCAATTGAACAAAATTAAAAAGCGTACGGCAATGGCAAAAGTATCACACTTAAACTGAGCAAAAGACAGTTGATGCACAATTCGAAAATAGAAGGAGGATTTATCGGAACTCTTTAACCATTATTAGGAATGCTTTGAAGCACTCTTGCAACAAGAGTCGTCCCAGCTCTCGCCACAAGACTGCTGGCAGGAGTCGGTTTGTCTGCCGGTTCTGCCATGGTTGACAAAATTGCAGGAAGAGGCATTGTTTATTTAAACAAGAGTGAAAGAGGAATGAAATTGAATGCAGCTGGGTCAGTTTTGTTTTTAAGACCTTGGGTGAAAAAGATATCTGTCAATTGAGATGGATTGTTCTTAAGAAGCGGAAAAGGATATGAATCCGTTGAATCCGGTTTATTGCTAGGTCCAAATTCACCGTTTTCCAGCATTCCGTTTTTAAATTTAGTTTTATGAAATAACATCTCCCATTCGAGACCAAGAAGTCATTGTAAGAAGAAAGATTAAACAGACAGCGCATCACGAGCATGAAAAAAATTGAATCAAACTTAAGAAAAATCAAACTGAAAATATAACAACGCGAAAAATATTAAAATATATAAAAGTTTTTTAATTTTCAAAACGTGCACACCAATCATGCATTGGAAAATATAAAATTCATGCCTCGATTATGCTTAAAATGAAAATGAGCCAGAATCCTGCCCACAAAATATATGTGCAAAAATGAAAATGAGCTAGAACTCCCATTTCTCTCCTACTTTGGATTGTGAGAGTAGTGAAATATTTTGAATAATAATAAATTGTGATAAACGCCGCTTAAAGTAAATGAAGTTTTGATAAGATGCAATGAATACATTTGAAATTTTTGTAAAAAGCATTTGGATCAATTCAGCATAAAGTAACTGAAATTATAGTAAGATAACAATATGGAACAAAAATCGAATGGTGCAATTCAGTTTCACGGAATCAGTGAAAATATTTTGGATAATAATAAGTTGTGAAAAACTCAGCTTAGAGTAAATGAAGCTTTTTAGGATGTTATACTTTTCATCAAAATGATCACTTTTTGTGCAAGAGAGGAATTTAAGATAATTTAAAATAAAAACAACCTTTATACATTAAACTTAAATAAACCAATAGAGTTGTAATCCAAACTTTTATCTATTTTTAAGTTCATCCCCAATATCAACTATCCATCTAGTTGAAAACGAACTGTAAAACCAGTCTTTTTTAAACAATGCAAAAAATATTTTCCCATAAAAAAGAAATAAACTTTATTATCATCGGAAATGTTAGCTTTATATGAACTGGACAAATATATATGAGTCAATGCTCTAAAGACAAAAATAAAAAAGAATTTGTCTTACAGATGTCTATGAGTCAACCCTTCTGTTGGTGTAATTGTTCCTTTAACTCGCAAATTAAACTCAAAAAGCTTTTCTCCTAAGGATGCACAAAACCGACAAGGATAGGCAAGCTGGGGCGCAATCTTTTCGTTATTAATAATATCATGAGAATTAAATTGAACAAGAGATAAACAGAAGCACAAAATTTCATTAAAACAGAATTAGCAAAGTGTTATTGGCTACTTACGACGGATTTTTTAAAATAAATCAAGCCGTTCAATACCGTCTTCATCTAGAATAAGGTCAATTTCACTTTGCAAAAGGTTCATTTTGCCTGTACTTAGGAAAGTGAAGGCAGCATTTCAGACATTTAAAATATGCCGCTGATTTATTCTCATAACACGCGAAAATGGTTCATCATTTTTGCAGCTTTTTTTGACGAAGTTTAGAAAAGTCAGCGTCTGTAGTTGGGTCACTGTCTTAACGGACTGAATGCTTAAAGTTAGCAGTATTGAACATGCTGCTTTTAAATAAAATGATACAGATAGTAATGCCACTTTATTCGGAGATAATGGAGCTTTTCTAGGTCAGTTTTTAGAGTTTTACTCGTTAATCGATCTTCTAAGAAACTTTTTCTTCCACTAATGTTAAGACCCATAATTTGCATGCATGACGCCCCTGTGCAAGGTTCGGAGCAAAAGGCATTCCGAGCGCTGTTATTAAAAGAATGACGTTCGAATATTTGTGATTAATTAATTGTTCCAATAAAACAAATTCATCTAATCCATCTAAAATAAACATGGTAGAATTGAGCAAAGAAATTTCGTATCCCCTCAGAATATTTTTGTAAAACTTATATATAAGTTGTTTTATGTTTGAAACATTTTGAATATTGTTGAACTTTTTGAACTCAAAATAAAAAACAAAGTTCGAATCATTCCAATGTAATCCGTCTGACCAATTATAAAGACAGTTTTGGTAAAAGCTTCTTTTCCCAAGGCCTTTAGATCCAGAAATCACAACCAACCGTGACCTTTTTTTAAATACCTCCTCATACTTTATTGGTTTGTGACTATTTTGTTTATGGCAAAAGTACTCCCATTCGTTGAAGTCATCATTAACCGCCTTTAAGTCTGCTTCTTCCACTAAAGCTAACTTTAAATTATTTATCAGAAGGTTGAGATCTTTCTTTGACTCTCCCCATATCGATGGCTTGTCCCTGAAGTGTTTAGATAATATACTTTCAGCTGATCGCTTGCAGCTAAACAAGAAATATGTGAAATTACAGGGTTAAAGTGAATTAATACTTTATAAAGTTTTGTGTTTTCTCGAAAAATTGAAATATGTTTTTTAAACAGGAATTTTCGAATTAGCGTTTCTTAAACACTTAAGATGTGTTATACTTTCAGGGTGAAAGTGAAACAGTTTTGAAACTTTAATGAGAAAATAATATAAATGCAGCTTTGTTTTTATTCTCTATCTTATTTCGCTTTTTTTCTGTATAAAAAGTATTAACAGAGAGGAATATCCAATGAAACTGTTGATAATTTGTTTAGTGATTATTTTTATAAAATTAGCTTTAAATTAGAAAAAGAGAGTTGACTGAAGTTATATAGACTTTTTGAGATACCTGCACGTAGCATAGAAATATAAATAGCCGCATATAACATTGGAACCAAAGACATTAGGGTAATGTTTACAAACAACTCGTCATAAAACTCCGTGTTTGTAACGTTTACAAACACGGAATTTTATGACTAGTTTCCAAAAGCTATTAATAAGTTTAATTACTTTAACTTCGCTTCTATATTACTGTATCAAATGTCTTGATATTGAATGAAAAACCTAAATGAATGCAGTTTGTGGTCTCAATTGAAATTTAAAATGACGACGTTCAAAATGTCGCATTCGAATCTAAAAACCGCTTGATTCATGCAGACAGTAACAGATCTCGGCAAATCCTGACTGCATCTTCATTAGCAATTAAATCATCAAAGAAAGTATTCCAAAATTTGATGAAGGAAGGAAGATTAATCTTTCTTGAGAAAACTTCAAAATAAGTATGCATTTTTTACATGTGAACTTTATGTTCGAAAGGCTAAATAATATGGATATTACACACCACTAGTAAAAAGAAAACGAAAGATGTCTCTAAAGAAGTCAAGTTATTTTAATGGACAGTAGCTATAACAAAATGAATGAATGCCAAAAATTTCTGGAAGACTCTACATATTTCTCTGTAGGAACTATATCTAATTCTAATTTAACATTAATTACTTTAAGAGTAGAATTCCTAGATAGTCCAGGAACAGTTTAATACTATGAAGAATCTAAACCATAGGTATTTTTACAAAAGTCTCTAAAATTATCTTTAACATCAGTCAAAGGTAAAATATCTGACCTATTATGAATGTTATGATTATCTAAAAGTTTTAACTTCAAAGCCTCTCCTCACTCTTTGTGCATGTTCATAGTATTTATCACTAATATGCTAGCCAATAAGTCGACAGCAAAATGCTTCTTTTTGAGGTGTCCTTTAACTTTAATAATTGTCATGTATTTATTTGGAAACTCACATTTTCCTAAAAGTAGACCTAAGTGTTTAGATTCATTTTAGCACTTCTTAAAACTATTTTTATTAAGATAATTCATATTACTATCCAAACTAGCTGCTATAAGTATTTTGTTTTTATTATCGTCATCTATTATAACATCTTTTAAAAAGCTGGTATATTTTTCGTCGTTGTTAGGTATATTCTTAACGCCACTTTTAACTTTCTAAGGATTTTTTATGAGAAAAGGATAAGCTCGTGCGTCTCGAAACTATTTTTGTTACGAGACATTTTGATACGAGATCTCGAAATGACACTGAGTTTCGAGAACAGTTTTGATCAAGATTGTGGTTTTCACATGTTTTTTTTTCATTTTTGTACCAAAACTTTGATTAAAATAACAAAACACTATTTCAATGGCCAACTAAGCTGCCATTGACAATCCTCATCGTGAAACATTCGACTCTTTTTTCAGTTTCTACTAGATTGAAGGGAAGATTGCATCTAGCCAAGAACTTGGCAATTACAGTCTCCTCGTAGCTGCTCTTTGTCCTGCGGCTTATAGGGGAGACCGGGACTAGTTGCAACAAAGTTTAAAAAATGCATTTATCTCCTTAAACTTTAATATTTTTGAAATTTTTTTTTCAGGGTTATAAAATAGATCTTAGTTATTCCGCAATAGTGAAACAAAAATGAAAAAAAAGATATTGCAACTTACCCCGCATCGGGGCAAGTTGCAACAGTGAACGGGGTAAGTTCTAACATAATACTCTAAAAGTGTAAGCCTTGAAGAGTTCACAGAAAAATTACTAGTTAATCTTCAATTTCTATTTGGCAACAAAAATTTTATAATTACAATTTTAAAAAATGTAGTATTTTCCTAGAGCTGCAATACATTATTTTGCTAGACTTCCCACATACCTGATTTGTTTAGTAAACTAAGAACTATTTTTTGATCACTTGAATCATTTTATATAATTATCTATATTAAAAAAATCTTTTTTTTTTAGCTTTTCGTGCTTGAAAAAGATTTTTTTTAACTTACCATCACTTTATTATGGTCATATACCTGAAAGTTTAAAGTAAAACCCAAAAAAAATTCAAAACGAAAATCAGATTTTTATATCGAAAAATAACTTTTGAAATTCAGTAAAGTTTTTTACAGCTGACGTGTTAAAGTTATAGCTATATTATTTAAGAAAAATTTAGGAAAAATATATAAAAACCATTCTTTAAACCGCAATTTTGCAACTTACCCCTGTTGCAACTAGCCCCGGTCTCCCCTACTTCATGCATACATGGTGTAGATGTATTGATGGTCCTACCAAATTCCTCTTTTTAATGCCTCTATCCAAGATTTTAGGGGTATGTCCTCCTTGCTCTTGTTCGTATCGCTCATCTTTCTTTCTGAAAACTTTCTCAATGCCATTCTGGATGACTTTTTCCTCAGTAAAGTGCTTCCATATTTCTGTCCTCTGACGAACCGTGTTGTCAGACTAAATATATGAAATCAAATATCACGATCAAAATCAAAAGAAATATTTAACAAAAAAAAATTTCCAGGACAATAATTAAATACGTCCGATCGTTAAAAAGTTACAGTAACTACAAAAGAAAACTTGCACTTTCCCAGAAATGATTAACAAAGTTTGTACTGACATTAGCCAATTACTTCAATACGACATTTCATCTACATGACAATTCAAACTTGTAAGTTTTAAACATAACTGTTTAATTCCCTGACATCATTCACTTTTAACTTTTAACTTTGTCATCTTATTAAAAAACAAAAAAAATACTTTAAGTAATGAACTAAAGTAAAAAGACAACAAAATAAACAATAAATTATAAAAATATATAGCAATAAAGTGTTTTCTTACCTGATTCTTTGTAAAAAAGATGATAATATTGTTGAATAACAAAAAAATATTATGTTTAATATAATTTGAACTAAATTCGTTAAACTTTTAAAAAATTTTAACTTTTAGCTCCGTTTACATTGCAAAAAAAAAAAAACAATAACAATCCTGCTGTCAAGCGCGTCAATTGCCCCAAAAATGCATACTTTATACGGATTAACTAATTTATCCCTTTTTTTTTTGACAAGTCATTACGAGAAACTCGTAATATCTCGTAATATCTCAAAATTCTCGTTCTATCTCGAAATGAAGTAAATACGAGATTCTCGTAACTAATCTCGAAAAGAATCTCGTAACTCTCGAAAGAAACTCAATAAAATCTCGAAGTCTTCGAGATTTTATGGTGAACTTTCATACTCAAACTCGAAACTTCTTGTATCATCTTGTATCATCTTGAAATAAAAATCTCGATTGAAAATTTCGAGATGATACAAGATGATACGAGAAATTTCTATATGATATAAAATGCCTGTCAATTTCAGTTCATTCACATAGATCGCCGTTAATTACTTAAAGATTTCTCTTTCCAGAAAATTTTGTCTTTTATACAAACCAAATAAAATCTAATAACATCATCACTTAAGGGTTTCTAAAACGAAAAAAACCGAATCCGAAAATACGCGGTTTACTAATCATGTATTTGAATGATATCTGTTAAATATATGAAATACTCGTTAAGTACTTTTTACAATTTAAATTTTTTTGAGCATTCAAAATTTAAATCTTTGATGCAATCTTCGTTAAATGTACACGATATTTTAGTTTCACATTAAAAAAGATACGCCGAGAACTTTAAATGAAATTGAGCTTAATTTATATGCAAACTATTTTCCCTAGATATTTACAGTTATGTCTC
The DNA here is from genome assembly GCF_058129835.1 of Hydra viridissima. Taxonomy (NCBI): domain Eukaryota; kingdom Metazoa; phylum Cnidaria; class Hydrozoa; order Anthoathecata; family Hydridae; genus Hydra; species Hydra viridissima. Next base: position 389,705 of record NW_028324302.1, read on the forward strand.
TATGTATATAAAAGTATTTACACGTAATTATACTGCTACACGTAATTATACTGCTTATTAGCTTCCTTTTTTTTCCATTTTTCTCGTAATAATAATTTATTCGATATATCATTCAGTAAAGTAATATATCAACAGATCCTTCGGACTAGTAGTTTTTTAAAGTCAGATGGTGTTATGTTTAGATGTGTCTCCATACACATGTCCCGTTTTTTTCTTGTGCAATTCCTATTATAGTCAGCAGCAGAATATCTACTTGAATTCAATGTGACGCAAATGTTCACAATGTTAAAGATGGCAGGATTTAGCTACTAATTGCTATTTTTAGTAATTTGAGATCCAACCAAAATAAATGTAGGTTACGTTGCAGAAAGTTTCCAGGTAAAGTTAGATGATGCAGGTACATCAAACTGATCAAACTGTCTCATTTTATGAGCTATTGGTAAGAATAATTTAAACTCGATTGTTTTTAAACTTTTCATCCGGTGAAGTTGTTACTTTTGTATCCACCTATAAACTCAATCCAATATTACTTATCCAACAGCTGCTGCATAGTGTTTCACAAGTGCATCATCATCAGACTTTCTTGTTAGTGTTAGATTTGGTGAAGATTATGATAAAGTAGTCTATGTTAAATCCCATACACTACTTAATTGTAATCTTCACCAAATCCAAAGATTTTTCAAAAAGGTACTTTCAAACTAAATGTAGCCTTTGAAAAAACGCCTTGAGTAAAATAGGCTAGTCACAGGGAAAAACCTAAGCTACCTGCTTTAGTGAATGCTGTTGTTGTGTCTTTATGGCATAAATGGTTAAAACCATGAGAATTTGAAAAGTCTTCCGTATATTCAAACAATCCAAGCATTGTTGTGCCTTAACCTCATAGTTGATTCTTGATATTGCTGAAAAGATATATTAAACTATTGTTAGTAAGATTGACATTGCAAGCTTTAGAATAACCATTGCATTCAGCTTTAAATAATCTACGTCAAGTATGAGAAAGCTCTCTATTGAATGTGTAAGTAAATCTTGTAATTCATTGTTTATACACATATTACCAGGACTATTTATTTTTGTACCGTTTTCTGGCTCGTATGACTATTACTTTCATAAGTCAATTCTTTCTTCTCTTCAGTAAAAATTAAAATGTCCATTTTTTATTATGTTAATATAATTGATACAAAACGTTTAATGTTTAACGTTTAATGTTTAAGAGCGCGTTCTCTAAATACACGCGGTCATTGGAGAAAGATCTCTTAAGCGAGTTAAAACTTTTTTCCTTTTGGAATTTAATTATCAGTTTAGATATATTGCGTAAGGAATCATATTAAGATAAATTATCATCGTTAAGATCATATTATAATTGAAGTAAGTATATAAAATAGTTAAATATACAATTTTATTAGATAAAGTAGAGAGGGTTTAAATTTTTATTAGGTAAAGTAGAAAGGATTTAATGTAGAAAGATAAAAAAGAAAAAAAGAATTTTAGTTTTTTAAATCGTTTATAATTTGTTTGTTTTTGTTTTTGTTTTAGCAGTTTTATTTTTATTATTTTATTTTTTAGAAGAAAAATAGGGGTAGGGATGTTATTTAAAGTATTATTAATGCTATTTCCATAAAACTGTTATTACTACTATGAAAGTTCTGTGATGCTAATAACTAATTTTGTTCCTTTTTAGAAAATTTAGAAAAATAAATTAAAATTTTGTGCCAACACTGACTTGGCATGTCACATGTTATTGTATGTAAAGGTTAAATTTTGTTATGAGGATTACAGTTCTTATGAAAAAAAAAAAGAAGGTAAAGAGTATTGTTTGTAAATGTATATTTCATTTACTTTGAATCTTTTTAAATTTTCTCGTGTCATTTTTTAAATTTTTGTTTGCACACGTTTATTGTTTGCATATATGCTTTTTGCATATGTATATGTCGTAATAAGTACTTTATAGTTGCTTTATCAATGCGTTTTTATAATAATGTAAAGTGTTTTTTTATTGCTTGTGTATGTGTTAATATGTGTTATATAATTATTTTAAAAATGTGTTTAAATATGTATATAAGGTATATATTTTACCTTATATACATATTTAAACACATTTATTGTGTTTATAGTTGATACATATCTTTATATTATGATGTTTCCGTGTTTTCACAGCGCTATGATTTGGTAAACGTGTAGAGCAAGATTTGTCAACTTTGCCAGCCAAGTGATGTACTTTTAACAAAGGGTTACAAGATAGCGTTTAGTGTCAAACTGTTTCTGCTTTAGGTCTAGCTGTTTTCAAGCCTTTATTATTAATCATTCTAAAAATACATGATAATGTATTTTAATAACATTTTGCGTAATGTTGTTACTTATGTTTTGTTATATTTGAATGTTATCTTACTCAAGTTATATTATATACATATTATATAAACTTATGGTGTGTGCTTTTGTTGTGTGTTGTTGCTGTGATATTTTTTTTGTTATCTTTTGAGTTAATAGACATTTGGCTTATCTTCATATTGGTGTCTATTATTAAAAATGATAATTTTATTAAAAATCACTGCTTTTAATTATTCACTAAAGGCTCAGACAAATTATTTTGCCATATGTACAATATGTTTTATCTCAATTTGATTATTTGTCTATAGCGCTGTTTACTACATGATTTTGCTTTAAATATTTTGGAATCATGATGTTCCAGCATAAATTATTTTGTAAAAGCTTCTCTGGTAAATCACAACAGCTTTTCTCTATATGGTACATTGATTTTCATTTTTTTTATGTAATGTTTTTCTTATTCATTTACAAATTCGTTACCTTTTTTATTTTAGATTTATCAGATGATGTATTTACGTGGTATAGATGAACAAAATATTGTAAAGTTTTATGAATTTTTTAAAAACGTTTACTAATAACTTTTTTTGAAGAAATAACATTTAAGTTTGCAAAAAAGGGTTTACAACGTTTTTTTTTTTTCAATTATTCTTTGTTAGCAGTATGTTTATTTTCGTAATTGAATGTTTTTTAAAATTTTTTTAATATTATTTGCAAAGCTAATTTTTATTTTTATTATACTTTTTTTATAACTTTTATTATATTTTTTCATAATTTTTATTATATTTTATTAATCATCTCCTAGCTGATGTATATATATATATATATATATATATATATATATATATATATATATATATATATATATATATATATATATATATATATATACACTGTGTGACAAAAGTTATCGTACGCTAAGAAAAAAAAAAAGTATTCAATATAGACACAATTTCTCTGCTATATTTAATGAAAATTATTTATGATTTTTTTTTTAATTGTATTTATTTTGTTAATTTATGAATTTTTTGGAATTTATATTGAAATAACATTAAAATTAGGCTCAAAATTTGAAAAAAGTACATTAAAGATGATGACTAAAGTTATCGTACACTTGGCGTACACTAATATTTATTTAACTCCAAACCGTTATGTCCACCATTTTTCATACATTTTTGAAAATAAAGTAAACTGTAAACACTTTAAGATTATTTTCAATTGTTTTAAAAGAATTTTTTGGTTAAAAAAAAGTAAAATGAGCTTGAAACGGGTTAAGACCACTGTAGAAATTCGTAAGCTAATAATTAAGCATTGGAATGAAGGAAAATCGTTAAATTGTATTGCAAAAATTGTTGATTCTAAAATATCTACAGTTTCTTCAAATATTAACAAGTTCAAAAAAACAGGAAAATTAGCTGATTTGCCCCGAAGCGGTCGTCCAAAAAAACTGAATAAGCGTGCTGAACGAAGCTTAGCTTCCACAATCAAGAAAAATCGTTTTGTAAGTGCCAAAACTTTAGCTTGCGAAATAGAAAACGATTTGGGGGTTAAAATTAGTCCAAAAGCAGTCATTCGAAGTCTTAAAAGACAAGGAATAGTGAGTCGCGTTCCAAGAAAGGTTCCTTGTATTAGTGATAAAAATTTTAAGCCTCGATTAAACTATGCTAAAACGTACATTGATATGCCAGACTCATTCTGGAATAAAGTCTTATGGACAGGTGAGTCTAAATTTAATGTAAAAAGATCTGATGGGAGAATTCGTGTATGGCGTTCATCAAAAAATTGCTTAGAAAATGGAACTACAGTCCGAACATTTAAACACGGAAAAGGATCAGTAATGGTTTGGGGATGTATGTCGGCAGCAGGTGTTAGAAAGTTAGTATTTATTGAAGGAAATATGGATAAACATTACTATAAACGTATTATTAAAGAAAATGTTGAACAATCAGCCCGTAATCTTGGTATTGGTGATAACTTCGTTTTTCTTCAAGATAACGATCCCAAACATAAGGCCAAAGATGTGATGGAATTTATGGAAAAAAAAGGTTGGGACATACAAAATCATCCACCTCAAAGCCCTGATTTGAATGTAATAGAACATTTATGGGATGAAATCGATAGACGAATAGATAGAACAGGTGTAAACACCATTGAACAATTAAAAGTCCAAATTGTAAAGACGTGGGAATCAATCGATCCGTCTATTACAAAAAAACTCGTTGAATCGATGCCAAGACGTTTTGCTGCTGTTGTAAAAGCTAAAGGACAAAATACACGATACTAAAATATAAGTTTAGTTCCCATAATATTTATAAAAGTGTACTATTTTGAAAGCGTACTATAACTTTTGTCACCTTTTTGTTACTTTTCTTGCTTTTTCATCAAGATATTAAAATAAAATTTTTTTCTTCTGTTTTTTCAATTTTTGTTTAAATAATTATAAATCAAATAGTTTTTATTCAGTTTTTAACTTGTTCCTTGCATTTCTTTTATTCTAAATTAATGTAAGAGATGGGCTTAGGCGAGATGAAATAAATAATCAACAAAATGCTAGAAATGCTGCTTAATACGAAAGAATCCATTGTATAGCAAGAAGTTATACTATTCCAGATTGTAATTATTTAGGAGAAATGAATTATACTTGTCAGCATTGCTAAGAAATTTCCTGAAGAAAGACATTTTTTATGTTGCCATAATGGAAAAGTAGTTTTGTTGCAACCTTCATCATTTCCACATGATTTAGAAGATTTATTTAAAGGAAACAATCCAGATAGAATAACGAATCTAAATTTTTTAAAATATATTAGAAATTATAATGCGTGTATTTCTTTTGCTTCATTTGAAGCTAATGTAGTTCAACCCATGAATTATGGGCCGCCATGTTTTAGATAATGTAGTCAAGTTTTTCATCGTATAGATAATCTAAGACCAAGTTAAGATGTTCCGCCTACATATTGTCAACTATACATCTATGATCCACTTGCAGCAGTATATTTTAGAATGCAACAACGTGGTATTGATCTTTGCTTAAATGATTTAATGTTTTGATTGCAAGCTATTATAAGTGAAGAAAACCCATTTGCTCTTGCATTAAAAAACATGGCTGAAGTGGAAGATGAAGAAATTCGTCGAGCAGCTCTAGAAGGTCGCTCAGTGTCAGTTTTAGAAATGTCTTTACTTGAAGGGCAAGATAGACGTCGTTATAATTTCCCTTCACATAATGAAGTTGCAGTTGTATTTGTTGGTGAAGATGGTGCACCACCTGCTTCCAGGGAAGTTGTTATTTACACAAGAGGTCATCCTCTTAAAACTATATCAAGTATGTCTTCCAACTTAGATCCTATGGTTTATCCTCTAATTTTTATCTTTTTTCTTACTTTAGACAACTTTAGGGAGGAAATGAGGGGAATAGGTGAAAAAAATATATAATTATATATTCATTTATACTAGATAGAGTTGAGTTTACTCATGACTAACAGAAAAGCTTTTAATACTCAGTTAAAGAATAAATTGGTTTTAAATTGTGGCGACTTAAAACGACAACATGTTTTTGATGCAAAATCTTACAAAAAAAAATGTTGTGTTATAAAAATGTTTATTACCAAAAAACACGGATTTAAAGGAAAGTATGTTGATAGAAGTGCCAGATCCTTTGATATTATTTCTAAATTCCTCATATGACTGATTAATAGAAAGGGAACAAAGCATATTGCATTTACAGCTGTAGGTGCTGGGAAAGACTTTACGAAAGCAAATAATATTTTTGAAAGTTATATGAACTCATATTATATGTCTGATTGACATTTTAAAGTTTATACTGTTAGTTCTTGATTAAAATGATTTTCAGATCTTTTTTTAATAAAGTAAATTAAAACTAATCACTATTAATTAAAACTAAGTGGAGGAGCGGGGTTTCGAACCCCGGGCCTCTCGCATGCAAAGCGAGCGCTCTACCACTGAGCTACACCCCCTTCATACAAATGATAAAAATAAATTAAAAATTTTGATTAAATCATTTTGTTAAAAAAAAAAAAAAAAAAAAAAAAAATGGAATTATTTTACATTAAAAACAATTAAATTGGTTTAAAATAAGCTACTTTTTATAAATCATGGATAAAATCCATTTACTTAAGATTAATTTTATTTTGCTAATTACAAATCTTGATCTGTTACATTACAAAATATAACAGATTGTAACATGTCTAATTGTAACATGTTAGATTAGAGAGCAGACGGGGGCTTGTTGGCTACAGTTTCAGTTTTTGAGCTCTGTGCATTTCAGGGTGAACTTTCTTGAGGATATCAAATTGCAGTTCAAAAGAATATAAATTTGGTAAAGCTTTTATTACTTTGTTTATCTTTAACAGAAAAATAATTCTTCAAATCTTTAAATTTCGAAGATAAATGTATTTTTATATATAAAGAATATAATCGTGTAAACTTTTACTAAAAAATCCATCTTCTAAGCTTATATAAACTTACAAATGATTTTTGTTCAAAGTAATAGTAATACTTCACAATCTTCCAATTCCATTAGATCCTTTTTCTACTTATTCATATACTATTCTTTGTTCATCTTTGATCAATTCATTCTATCTAGTAAAGTAAATAATTCTACATCTATTTATTGCTATGATGCAACGCCATTTATGCTCTATTATAGCAAGCAAAAACTATGTTTCCCTTACAATTAAATCTCCAAGACATAAATATAGATGAACAAAAGTTATATTTTTTTCAGGTTAAAATGCTTCAAGTATTCTAGTATTGCCGTCTTCATATAAACTTCATTCTACACTTCAAATTTATGCGAAAAAATATTACTTTAAATTAGATCCATTCATTTTCCCGTCTTTGTAAAGTTATGTTTACACAAATGTTTTCCAAAAACCATGTTTCATGGTTTTCCAAAACCATAAAGCATGGTTTTTAGAAAAACTCTTTTTCAATCAGAACATATTAATGTAAAGAATACCTTTGAAGAAAAAATTGAGAAATATAGCAAGCTTTTTTTATGATAATGAGGTTATATTGCAAACAGGTATGTTTCTCCACTTATTGAGACAACACTAAAATGAAAGAAGCACCTATGTGATATTGATTTTAACTTTTTTGAGTCAGGATCAGATTTTCTAGATCCTAAAGAACTATAATCAGAAATTTAAAATCTTCTCTCTTTTAACGATGAGTTATCAGAGAAGCAGAATAAACGTATGGTTTATTACACTGGTTAATAGAAAAGTAACGTGGATTTTATCTATCATGCTGAAAAAGATTTTAAACTTCCAAAACAAGCAGTACGTGAAAATGCAAATTTTGCTTGTCTATTTTCACAAGATGAAGAAAGTATAAACCATATGTTATAATCATGTTAGTCGAGACGTGCCAATTATTGAACTTAAAAGATTTTGTAAAACGACTTGGAGGAAACTACATGGATTTATAGTAAAAAATCAAACAAGTAATGTAACAAATGGAAAGTGTGGATATGGATTTGATACCTTCTTTTTTTTACAATGTTGTTTTAGTGAGCAACAAAAAGTTAGGTACATTTATAAAAATAGAACACTATAAAATCTTAGAAATCATAAAAGTTTTTAATTGCACTATTGCTAAATTGGTTAATAATGCGTCATATAAAGAAAGAATGCAAATAGTATTGTCAGATAATAAGACACAATTTATAACTAAATTTAATCCTCACTATTGCTAGACAAAAATAAAAAATATAAATGGGCGTTAGTTAACTTGGAAAAGTACGACTCATTTTCTGACATTGACTTTACAAATAAACTACTTTAAGCATTCATCACATGGTGAAGTATCACTTAATGTCATTTACAGTGGGTGCAAAAAGTATCCGACACAAAGGAAAAACTTTACTTAATTAAAGTCTATTCAACAAAATAACATTATCAACCATTATTTTAATGTTATTTTACATGGGAAATACAAATATCATACCAAAACAACAATACCATTAAATGTTGACTTGATAATTGTAATTTTGTAAATGTTAAGGTTCAAAAAGTATCCAACACATTGTAAAAAATTTACTCAATACTTCTTCATGTGAACTGAAGCAGCCAAAACTGCTTCTAAACAATTGGAATACTTGTTCTCAAGATTAGCACATATGCTAGTAGGAATTTTAGCCCACTCTTCTTTGCATATTTCTTTTAATTAGAAAAGATTTCTTGGATCTCTCTCCTGTACCCTCAATCTAAATTCCCCCCACAGATTTTCAATTGGATTGAGGTCAGGAGATTGACTTGGCCATTCCAATAAGTCACTTTCCCTTTCCTGAAACCATGCACGAGTTGCCCTAGCCGTGTGCTTAGGGTCTTTGTCTTGTTGGAATATCCAACCTCGAGGAAGATTCAATTTTTCGGCTGACTTCACGAGACATCTCTCAAGAATGCTCCGATACATTTCGGAGTTCATCCTTCCTTCTATGATTTCCAATTTCCCAGGGCCAGCAGAAGAGGAATAACCCCAATACATTATGCTGCCAACTCCAACCTTCACTGTTGAGACGGTATTCTTCGGGTAAAACGCAGAGTTCTTCTGTCTCCAAACACGACTGACACAGTTCCGACCAAACAACTCTATTTTAGTCTCATCTGATCATAATATTTTATCCCAAAAACTCGAAGGTTTACTCAAGTGCTCTTCAGCAAAGTTCCGGTGTTTCTTTTCGTGAATTTTCTTCAAGAGGGCGGTTTTTCTTGGTGACCGAGACTGGAATCCTCTCTTTCGAAGAACTGTTCTAATTGTATTCTTGTAAACATTTTTCCTAGATGATTGAAAGTCCTTTGGCAGTTCAGAGCAAGTCAGTCAAGGATTATTCTGTACTTTTCAAACTAAATTCCTAGCTGTACGGTAAAACATTTTTGTTGGACGCCCTGAACGAGGCAGACTAGTCGAAAGATGGAAGGATTTCCACCTCCGAACAGTATCACCAACTTTCGAAATTGGGATATTTAACACAGATGAAATTTTTTTGTATCCCAAACCATCTCTGTGCAGCTGAATAATTGATTTTCTAGTTGATTCAGACAAATCTGCAGTTTTAGGTATTGTTGAAGAGTAAAATTTAGGCCACCTTCAAATGAAGATGTCAGGTAATGAATGACTGCAGTTAGAAAAATTCTATGACGTTCTTTTGCATTCTAGAATGTTCCAACGTTTTCTTATTCTAGAATAATCCCTCGAACATAACGGATGACAAATTATTGGCGAATCAAATTCTTTTTTTACGATGTGTTGGATACTTTTTGAACCTCAACTTTAACAAAATTGCAATTATCAAGTCAACATTTAATGGTATTGTTGTTTTGATATGATATTTGTATTTCCCATGTAAAATTACATTAGAATAATGGTTGTTAATGTTATTTTGTTGAATAGGCTTTAATTAAGTAAAGTTTTTCCTTTGTGTCGGATACTTTTTGCACCAATTGTACATTTAAGAACGTAGTTATGAATTGGCCTCTATTAATATTGCTATACAAAAATAAATAAAGATAAATGGTTGTTATAAGACATTACTTCAGGATCTTATGTAGATGGTTCAGCATTAAATGCTTTTTAATTCTTTCTACCCAAATGTATTATCTTGGATAAAAGTTATGAAACTCCATCAAGTAGTGTAAGTTTGACCGATCAATATCAAAAATGTTCAACAAACTTGCGATATGTAGTAATTATCAAACCAAAATATGATCAACAAACTAGCGATATGTAGCAATTTTTTATTAAAACAGGTAAATGACAAGAGTCTATTAATGTACAAAAAATGGTAAAGAAGAATATTAAGAATAGGTCTGAAACATAGTGATAAAAATCTATTATTTTTAAAAAAGCTGATGGTATAATAGGTTTTCTATTAGATATACTTCTATTAGATAAGGCCAATATAGGGGAGCATATTCTGTTGATGGTCAAGCAACAGAATATGCTCCGCTATATAAGGTGTGCCAATGACGTAAAAGCAAATCTTCTATAGCTTTTTGACTTTATATCCATTTCTCAAACAGTTTTGACCAGGGCATCTACCATTTATGAATGTCTGATTTGTAAGATTGCCAGAATCAAAGGAAATCAGGCTCACCCACTTTTTCAAAGCTTGACTTGGATAACTTTTTCACCAAAGCGAAGCTCAGAAAAAAGATGCTCTTCTTGTTTTTCTTTGCTACAAAAAGGCTTCCAAAATCTACACCGGCTACACTTCGAAAAAACTTTGCAGACGTTGCTTAAAAAGACAAAATTGCCTCATCTGCAGTGATTTCTTCTTCCTCATTGTTTCTAGGGGGAGCAATTCTACATCAGCAAGCTCATGGCAGAAAGCAACCAAATTTGCCTGATAATAATTTTTATATTCTTAAAAATTTGAAACGCTTTATATTAAATTAGAAAGCAATGCCAATGGCAATTTTTGCTTTAAAGCATGCAATATGCCATTACTAGATCCAAAATGTTAATGAAATTTTAATTATTGAAACAATCAAAATAGATTTTGACAAATATAATTGATGATGAGTAATTTATCAGAGATTCTCTTTTTAATCTATACATCACTAGTATTTTTCCATAAACTATTTCCTTTGCAGAATACATTAGAGGCAAGAAAAAGTTGGAAAAATGTGGGAAGTTTATTGGGTTAAAGAATTTGATTTGAATTTATTCATTTTCAATCCATTTGAAAGTGAAAAAGAATTTTTCTCTCAAATTTAAACATTCATTTTCTAATATTGCTGGATCATCAAAGTCAATTAGAATATCAAAGTCCTTCTCTTGCCTCAAAGCTTCAGATTTGGTTCATGTCCAACTCAAGATTGATCTTTCAAATATTGGAGTGAAAAAATAAGCAAGCGCCTGGAACAAAGTCTCACCTTGCAGGATTGCCGAAGAGGACTTTAAAACCAAATTTAACATTTTTGGCCGGCAACTAACTGAAGACTTTTCTATAATTAAAGTTATCCTGACTCATACAGTAAGATTGTGGTTCAGTGCAACAGCATGAAAGATTTAATTTTAAAATTGATGCAAGCAGTGAAAAACGGAAGACTTCTTTGAAAAAGTTGGAATCGATGGGGGTGAAGGCTTTTTGTAGGTGTGCCTTGGTGTCATTGACATTCAACAGGCAGTATTTAGGCTGTCCAACCATCCAAATGGCTTCTAATTTGAAAAAGTTCAAAAGGCACTGGAGACAAAGAACAGTTTATCATTACTGTCTGGGAAGAGCTTTTTGAAAAGTATGAAAATGTCAAGCTTATCCTAGATTTGATTCAAGCAACCACTGTTGAGTTTGTTTTGTCATATGATTTTAAGCTTGCTAACATCATATGTTGATTGTAATCTCTCCAGCTTCCACCCGTGCACTTGGTGCAAATCGGACTCAATACACCTTCACTTCTGTGTGACACCTCCACTTCTGTGTGAACCTATGGATCATTACAGATAACCTTTGAGGCATTTGTCAATGCTGTTTCAGATAAAAAACGAGCCGAAGACATTGATAATGTAGTCAATATGCTGCTCATTAAATAACAAGAGAATTTTCTAGTTTTAGAATCACATTGTGAAAATGTTAAAAATTTACTGGCCTCCAGTTAGTCAGTGCCTTTAAGACTTCCATATTCACATGCAGCCATTCCACGGTGGGCGTTTTGATCAACCAGAATGCGGAAAAAGTTTGAAAAACTCAGACTTCATACTTCAACAAACAGAGGAATCTGCAGTTGTCAGTGCCATTGGATTGCTTAATTTGTTGAAAAAGTTCAACTTTCTTGTTAATGCATGCCTTGGAAACCGTCTAGATTAGCAGTATGGGTTAAAAATTCATCACTTCAAAGACAGTTATTTATGTCTTGACTTACCTATTACACCAAAAGTGCATTCTGTCTTTTTCCATTTCAGCCAGTTCATAAAGAAAAAAAATTCCTAACTGGTATTGTTTAGTGAACAACCCACAGGAATTGTACATCACATTTTTCAACTACATTGGCAAAGGTATAAGCGCTCACAAGACCATCCTCAATATGCAATTGACTTAAAGAACTGCATCGTTCACTACAACAGTAAAGTCATGGGCAATTTGAAAAAAAGATTTCTCCCATAACCTTGGCTTTCCGTATCTTAAAATTGAAGCTGTTAAACAGAAATGTTTTGTAACAAAAAAGAATCTGGTGATTAATATGATACTTAACTCCTACCACATTTCTTTTCTGAATGATGCACTAAACTGTAAAAACATTCTTCTCCTTTTTGGCCTAATACAACTTTTAGGTAATTCCCATTTGGGTAAAGGTATCAAAAATGTAACTGTATTCTCCTCTTATTTTTTTGCTTTCTAAAGTTTTAATAAAAACACAGTTTGAATGAAACCTTCAGTTTTGAAGTTCAGACACCAGGACTTTGTAATTCATCGTTGCTATTTTATTGTCCTTGATTTAACGAAGCTTTTGAGATCTTTTTGCCAATATGTTTTGTTTTTCAATTCTTCTTCTCATTTTTTTTGCAACATTTTCTTACTTTTTCATGAATTTAAAAAATATCCCATTTCTTTAGCTCTTACTCAGGTGAGTTATTTGTAAATACGTGAAATTTTCTGAAACTGTGCCAAAAATTTATTGGTTTTTTTATTTGAAGAACTTTGAGCACATGCTTGAATACTTCAGAATTTTTTTTCTAACTCATTAACATATACTACTGAAAACAAACTGCAAAATGATGCTAAAAATGTATACAATTTTGTGTTATTTGCAAAAAAACAAAGTCTATATAAAGTTTTTTCTGTGAGACTTATAATCTGAATTTTTTTGTGAACTTCTAGGGTGACGTAAAACAGCTTTTCACATAAAAATGACTCAGTACTTGTTTTTAACGCACAATTTTCATAGATAATTGATTGTTAGTTGTTGTTTTTTTTTGGTTATAAGTAGATCAAAATTGAACTTGGTGGTTCCAGGTTTTTATATTCAAAACTAAATGTCTAAATATATTTGAGAAAATAACTCGGCTGCTATGCATAATTCTTGGAAAGTGTAATTTCATGAAGACGAATATTTCATTTAGGAATCACATTTTGAAGAAAATGTAGAACATAAATGAAAAGTTCGGAAAAACTTTTACAAATAACAACATTGTTACGATAAAAAATGTACAATGTATATAAAAAGGAGCTACACTTACGAATCGTTTGTATCTCATTCAAAATATTGGTTTTACCTATCAACCTGAGAGATTTTTCGACCACGGAAATGCAGTTGGAAGGACTTTTTAAAACTAGTTTTTTAAGCAACTCTTCCATTTTTTGTTTATAAATGTCTCTATTGATACCAATGTAATCAATAACAGAATTATCAAAAGCAGCATCACTTGCAAATCTTTTCCACTCCGGAAAAATTGCTGTCAACTAAAATGCATTTTATTCTTGGATCCATGATGAATGTCTCTAAAACAATTTAAAATTTGATGCATTTAATTTTTAACCAGTTGCTCATTTATTTATGAAATCTGGTTATCCTTTCAAGAGGTCACTTCATCAGCAAATGGCTCTCAGTACACACATGAAGTGTAAAGAAACACAGATCAAAACAGAGGTGGAGGATTTTGGTTTCGAAAAAGCATTTGGTTAGAACTAGAAAAATGAAATAGAATATGTACTTTATGAAAATAGTCATTATTTAGATTCAATTGATTCATCGACAAGTAAGAGATAATACTTTCGTTTCGATTCAGAAAGAAGAGTGTTTGTGTTGACCAATTGATGGAAAATATTAAAAAATGGTACGAATAATTTAATAAACGCAGGAAAAATGTTGCACTAAATACTATAAAATATATAGTTATACATAATTTGACATAATTGATAAATACTCAATTTATAGAAAAAGAACCACTAACAAAACAGTAACATAGTTGTTAAAATTCCAAGCATAGAGGAAAGTGGATATAATATAAGCTACTCTAACTATAGGATTGATAATGGCAACAATAATCATTTAATTGACTTCAGTTTCAGTTTGGTGGAGTTTACAAGAAGCTGTAAATTGTGAGCTAGATATATTTTCATAAGCTATTGTTGTGAGAAAGTAACCATTTCCTTCCTCACAACAGCTGCGGACGACGGAAACGAGTAGTTAGAACTTTCAAGATAAGTTTGTAAACTTTCTTTTTTAGTTAAAACAGAACAAGTTTTATTTGCGGTAGACTAACTTTTATGTCTCAAAAAAAAAAAAGAGAAAGAAAAATTGCGTAAGAAAAACGAAAAAAGTAATGATAATTGCCGATCAACAATTTAAACTTCTATATATGAAATGGATTAGATAAAGATATTTGACAAGAAGAATGTACCTTTTTATTTTAGCTACGAACGGTTTAAAAGATATATAAATGTCAGTTCAAAATCTCTCCTTTTGAATGGTTAATCAAAATTTTATATAATAACTTTGTGATGACACACTGTTTGAGCTCATTTTGTTAACAAATAATGACGTTTGATTGGAGATTTGTAAGTTAGCATAAAAAAAACGATTGAAAAGCTAAGTAATTATTGAATGTTTTATAATAGTAAAAATGCCGAGACTGTTAAAGTTATTAAAACAGCAAGAGGATTATGAGGAAATTCAAACACTCGCCATAATGTTCGATATAAATGACATAACATTTACAAGATTTAGTAAATAAAAACTTTTTGAGACTTATTTGATTCAAGTGAAAACAGCTTTTTTTAAAAAATTCAATTATTATCTCTGATTTCCATACCCTAAAGTACAACATTTTCTTTAAAAAAAACTTGCAATATCCGAATTCATACTTCTTGAAAAAGGCAACTCCAGAATTAGAATTACTGGAATTGAAAAAAGAGCAGGCTTTGCAAATGCATCATAAATCTCAGTCTCTAGCTAAATTTTGGAAACTGGTGTCAGAATCAAAGTATTTAAGGAAAGAAGTTTGCCGTAAACTTTCTATTTTCAGTACAACATACTTATGCGAAGCATTGCGCTCTACATTAAAGTTTGTAAAATTAAAATATCGTTCCCAATTAACAAATGACCATCTGACTTGTCGCAAACTATTTTAACAAATTCCAGACCAAACTTTAAAGATTTGACGAAAAGTAGTCTACCAATGTCATGGATGTAATTAATGAATTGGTTTTATACGTTTTTTTTATATGTTTTTGTTTATTTTGAAATTTAAATCTTGAATTGTTTTCTTTTAATACTGTATAAGTTTAACTATAAGTATTAAGCTAACTATACTTGAGTAAATAAAATGTTGACATCTAAAACAGATTATACATTCTTTGGGTATTCAAAGCAACATACGTTCCTAAACACGCAAAATGAATGTTGTTATGGCAACATTCTTTATGCGTGTTTGTGACTCTAAGTGGTTCATCATCAAGAAGGAGTTTTCTTTCATAAGGTAGTAGACAAAAACATGAGGTAGTAGACAAAAATAATCATACAAATGCATTCTTTGGTTATCAAGAAAATATCTTTCTGGAAAAAATATCAGATGAGCTCTCACAAGTATTTGAACTAGGTGTTATGATAAAGAGATGGTTTGATACGAGTCCGTCTGCAATCTAGGAAGACTACGCCAATGTTAAACACCAAGGCATACTGTAACTTTAGCTAGTACACTTTTTGCTCTATGCATGTTTCTATTTCAGCTTTGATTCTAAAAAGCTTTTCTTTTGACTCTTTTATGTAACCTCGCTGAACGATAGAACTTACACTTTAAGGTGATGTTTAACAAATGCAATTTGTTTTTATATATATAAAATTATAACCGGAGCAGAGTTGTAGCAGCTTCCATTAAATCAAAGACAATATTATTAGTATTATCCATTTTCTGGTTATATTGTGCTTTTTCCGATGTTCCATCCGAACCCCATGAACTTAGAAAAACCATATGTTCTTGCTGTTTGTTATGTTTTTCCAAGTCATTCAAAATATTCCTTTCGTTCATATTTACAATTCTATCAGCTGCATGTCTCATAAGTGGTTTAAATTTTACTCTAACGTAAGAATCAGTAGTTGAAATAGCTTCTGAATCAAATTTGAATCAACTTTTTCATTTTGAATGCTGAGCCATCAAGCCAATCTTTTTCATGAAGCTCAAATTTATTCTTGGTATTGTTGGTCAAAGAGCATTGATAATTAGGTAAATGAAGAAACAGAAAGACTTTAATGAAACATTCCTTTTTTTATGACATGCATAATGAAAGAAAATTTTCATGGGAGGTTTACCAACAAAAGAATTTTTTAACTTATTGGATAAAAATTTTAAATGATATTTCAGACAAAAAAGTAAGAACCCAGCAAAAAGAAATTGGCGTGATACAAGTTAACCCTTTCGTGCCGAAGGCGCACATATGTGCGCCTTGGACATACCAATCAAAACACCTCTCTAAAAGTTAGTTCAACCCTTTTTAGTCTTAAATAATAACCTTTTGTGCTTGTTGACATATAAATTGAGCTTAGGAAATTTGGATCTTTCAATTCACGGATAGTTTTCATGTTTAAAACACTAAAGATAATTGACAAAAATATATGTAGTTGTTAGACGATTTCAGCGCAGATGGCTTTGAGAAATAGGATTATAAATGATCCGAATGAAGCTCTTCGAATCCTTGATGAAATGGACGATGTTAGTGATTTGTCTTCTAAGTCTTCAGAGTCTGATGACAACGAATTCCAAGAGAATAAAACTGATATTTGCTCAACAACAGCTCCATTGACTATGGCATTGTCAGCAAGTCAGTCATCATCATCAGAAATAATTTTATCTTCATCATCTGAAGAATATGTTTGTTCGGAAGATGATTCAACAGAAAAAATAGTTGTGGATTTTTCTATTATTAATTCAGGAACTAATAATAAAGGACTCTATACAATAGCATTTGCTGATAACAATGGTACTGTAAATAATAAAAGAAAAATCCATAAACAACAAACAAGTAAATAACTTCATACCATTAAGACTAAGAAGCCTAGTATTAGTAAAGATAATAGAGAATGGAAAAAAATTAAAACTATTAGAACTATTAGAACTAGTTTTATTTTTAAAATTATATATATATATATATTTACTTGTGTTGGCGAAATATAATAAATAAAAAAGCTTGAAAAATTTTTCTTTGCTTTAAACAAAGTGTGGGCTTATTATTTTCTACTGATCTAAATAAGGAAATTATCCCATTAAATTAGTTACTTTTCCTTATAGGTATTTTTAATATTTTTATTGAATAACAAAATTAGGTAAAAAAAAAATTAAAAAAAAAATTGACGTCACCAGAGAAAAATGTAATTTATTTATTTTCTAGTTATCTATATTAGAAAAAAAAACCATAAAATGAAAGGTGAATAAATTTTGCACCGTTCTACAAGCCTTTAACCACTTTTAAAACAATATAGCTAGCTATTTGAAAGGCTTCATTAGCAAATATTTAAAAGTCGCAATGCTACTTCATCAATATGAAATAATGTCGACGTTATCAGTTCAATTTTTTTACTTTTTTAATTTAATTTTTGGATTCTGAATTTTGCCTGCTTTCCAATGATATATACTTTGTTTAACTTATTTTGTAAGGAAACCCATCTATTTAAGTGTTTACGTGGCATAGTATTGCGTTTTTTAAATCGCCTAAATAAATTCCGGTACGAAAGGGTTAAACACGATTGAATTTCCATAAAGGTTTTTATTCAAAATCTTTATTATAAAAATAAAAACCAAGCTGTTAATTCTTTTAATAGATAATTTTTGAAAAAAACTAATCATAACTCAAATTGGCGAATATTAGCGACTAGTATATTTTGGTACTTCAACATCAGATTAGAGAGCATTTTAATTTGATTATAAGACCTATGTTGTTATATGATTCTTAATCAGCATAAAATTCTCTATCATAATCATAAAAATAGAGAGCGAGAGAGCAGGGGGGGCAGCACTCGGGCGAACTGCAAAAACTTTTGAAGCCGTTTCGTTCTTTGAGGAGAAAAGGTGTCATTAGAAAAAAGGGACTCAATCTATTGTATATGAAGCTACTCACTATTTATGGAAAATCTGCTTTTGTTAAGGATCTAGAAAAGACATTCAAAAACTATGATGTCAGACCGACAAAAGAAAATGTAATCTCCATAAAAAACTATATGATGCTTTCGCTGACCATTAAAAATAGTTTGAGAAAATCAAACAAAGCATTTCTTAGCATTAAAGACTACATGGCAGCAAGTAACACAGTGTACAGCTATTCTTTAGTGCAAGAGAGATACAAAATTGTTACAATATTGGTGGCCAAAAAATTTTTGTAACCACAAATCGAAAACTCCTCATTGTTTGTACTCGCTGAAGTATCATGATTTGCTTATAAATGACTTACAGTTCCTTAGTAAGTCTAAAAATAAGTAAGAAGTTAACAATATCTATAGGTTGTCGGTTCCATAAATGAGGTCTAATCAAGATGGTTATTTAATTCTTAGTAACACCAAAATACCCAAATACTAGATGTGGGCGCTACTCGGTTTTCTCCCCACCACCACCACCTCCACCACCCATAATTTTATAATTGGTTCTGATAGAGAATTTTATGCTGATTAAGAACCGTATAAAAACATTGGTCTCAAAATCAATGAAAAGTGCTCTAAACTAAATTTGAAAATAAAAATTATACGAACAATCCCTAATATTCGCCATCTTGAATAATCTAACATTATGGTTGATTTTGTTGTGAAAAGCAAAATATTGCCTGCCTGATTATTATTATAAAGAAATGTTTTTTGGATTACTGATGGCGCAAAAGTTCTTTCGAGTGTAATCAGATATACGAACGAGCTATAAAACATTTTACTCTAGAATTTTGTTTTTACAATAGAATTTACGACTATTTTTTCTATAAAAATATGCATTCTTGTTAAAGAAAAAAGTTATAGAAAAGATAAACTTTAATTAAATAATAAAAATGGAATTTTATAATGTTTATTGCAAAAACTTTGATTAATAAAATTTTGCGACTGTGAAAATCGCCGTTTTTAATTAGCATGATCCAACCCATTAGGGTTATAGGGTTTGTTTGTTAGTTCTTGAAGAGCTGTGACAAGTAGATAAATGAAGAAACAGGAAAATTATTTTGAAACATTCCATTTAGTATGATAGAAATAATGAAAATAATGTTTTACTGGGAGTTAATTTGAAGTATAAAAAAAAAGACTATAGTTTTAAGTATATATACTTTGCTTATAAAAAATTTTAATTGTTTTAAAATTTATTTTAGTATATAACCAATAACAGAAATTTTCAACTTATTTCATATAAACGTATTAAAAGATAATCTAAACAACAAAGTAAGAATTCCAGCAAATTTGAGTGATTATTTTAACGCGAATGAATTCTCATGTTCTATTATACAAAATCTCAACTACGATAAAATAAAAATTAGATTGTAAATACTTTTAAAAGATAAATTTTATACAAAAAAATAATCATGAGTTAATATAGCGAAAATTAGGGATTTGTCGTATAATATTGTACTTTCAGCTTCAGTTTAGAGCACTTTCCATTGATTTTGAGACCTATGCTTTTATTCGATTCTTAACCAAGATAAAATTCCATATCAAAATCAATCATAAAATTAGAGGCGAGGAGGGTGGGGGTTGGGAGAAAGTTGAGTAGCGCCAAAAATATGATCGTGGAGAATGCTGAGAAAACCCCTAAGAAAAATCGGAAATAATATATATAGTCGGAAATAATAGATTAGCTTAATAGATTTGAATTATCTGTATTGAAGAGTATAGATTTTTACCTAATCCAGATGACTCTGACATGGAAGAATGTGCAGCTACTTCTGAAGTTTTTTTACAAAAAAAAGTTACTTCTGAAGATATTGTAGCTGTTCTAGCTGAACAAAACTCTTAACTTCAGACTCTATGCTTTAAACTTCAATCAGCCAAATTCCACCAATTTCCTTCTTGATGAGATAATACCAAATGTTGCTTCTACTGCACAAAGTTCCATTAATCTCCTCTTCGTAACTGAACTTCATAAGTTACTCCTTGTGAGCAAACTCCAATGCTTCTACTTCTCTCTCCAGTTTGGAAAGTTCAAACTCTAATTAAATTCTTACTGAACAAAGTTCTGGTGACTTGATTTGACTTAGTTAAAAATCATCAAGGGTCCTTTTTATTAAAGTTAGCACCAGTTGTCCCTGGTTAATATTTAAATGCTCCATTTGTTTTGAAACAAAACTCTAGTGTCTCTCCTGCTTAAGGTGGCTACCCACTATTAAAATCTGAAAAAATAAAAAAAAAGTGAAATTTTTTTTTTTCTTTTTTGTGGAAGGTTTAACCTTTATAAACAATAAATAACGTACAACAATGATATAAAAGTTCTGTGTAACTTTTATACCATTCTTTTACTAAACTGTATGCTATTTTTTACTTAATTTTATTTGTTTTTGTGTTTTTCTCCATTTAAAAATTTTCTATCTTCTAGCAAAGATATCTTTAGTTTGGTATCCTATTCAAATAAAAATTTGGGTAACTTGGTCTATTTTGGTATTTAATTTAAGCATTACACTAAATTGCAAATTCCAGAGCATTAAAAAAGACATATAATTTTTTTTTTGACTCAGCACATAGTTCATACAATAAACAATGTTTTTGAAAAGTTTGACTTAATTTGAAAAATTTGGCAGTTAGTTATCCTTGTTGAAAAATATGCTGTTTTTAAGTTAATTATGCACATAATTAATGACGTAATGTTGAAAATATGAAAAATTTGTATTTTTTTTATCTATTTTGATTCCAATGCTACTAAAATGTTTAAGTGTGAGGTAAAAAAGCGATTCTGTCAATATTTTTTTTAAATAGTGGGTAGCCACCTTAACAAATTTCAAGTATCTTTCCTGCTGAACAAAAAACAACTTATTCACTACATATTACACAAGAATATATAAAAAGAAATTTTCCTGTCACTGATCTTTTTGATATCATCAATTTGCCATATGTTAATCTCAGTTACGTTAAAGGTAGATACTTCATGTATTCTTATACATAAATATATATGATCCGAAGGTGATCACGAATAATACCTATTGCGTGTTATAAATTAAATTTTAAGATCAACTTTTTGTTTTGTTTTTTTTTAATGTTATGATATTCTGAATTATTTACAAAACAAAAATACTTACATTTAAATTCGTGATGTATATATTTTTGAGAGGAAAATTTTCATTTTATATTTATAAAGTTGTCAAAAAAAATTTTGCAATAAATTTTTTTCGTATAATACTTGAGTACGGAAAATTGAAAGATCCGGCAAAAAGGTGATAACTTTTTTAAAGAATAGTGGAAGAATAGAAAATTTACGGATATATAAGATCAGTTTACAAAAATTAATTACTTGAAGAAAGAAAGAAAAGGAAAAAATAGGAAAATGTCCAGAAAAAAAAGGAAAAAATTATTTTATAACGAAATAAAAAATGAATAAAAAAAAAAAAGTTAAAAAATAATGCTGAAGTGAATGTTTTATTGAAATGACGGGAAAGAGGGATAGCTAGGAAGAATTGTATACAATGAAGTGTGTAGTATGAAGGAGAGATTAAATCTTTATATTTAGTTTTCCGTGTTCCAATTTGCAGAGTTTGTTTCTATGGCAGAAGAGTTTATTGAACACACTAAGCGTGCCTTTTTCTGCGTGATAGTTGTATTTTATTCTTATGATTTCGGTCAGCTTTTTGGTGATGTTTTCGATAACTTTTTTTTACCCGGTACAAAAGATTTGTAGACGTGCTTAACATACTCCAATATTTCAATCAAGGGCGGACAATGCGCAAAAATGTGAATCACGTCTTCGATGCCGCCGCAAGTTTTGCAGTTTTCAATTTTAACCGTTAGTTGCCGTGAGTTCCTCGTGAGTATTGTCGCTGTCGGTAAACTGTTTTGTAGAAATCGGTACAGCACGTTTTGCGTCGGTCCGTATGCCTAAGAAGTGAAATTTCGTCTCCAGATAAGACAATTTTGTTTTTGTTAGTCTGGTCCAGTAACGTCCTGACGTCACAACTGTCTTTTGATTTTTTGTCATTTCCATGTATAATGATTTGCACGTTTTGTTAGCCGTGTCGAAGAGGAACTGATGTTCGGTTAAGTACTGTATTGCGGTTCTGTAGTATTTTGACGTGTTGTTGTCCCAGTGTCTCGGAAAGTTGTTTTTTCTCAAAAAGTTCCAGCCCTAGTACTTGTGAGTGAAATTTGTCAGGGAGCTCGCCAACCAATATTTGTAGAGGTAATGACTGTCGTGCGTGTCATCCACGTTTCTCTGTCTTCGTTGGAAGATGGTTTTGAGGTGAAGCGCGAGACATTGTTCTTTTGGTGAGAGTATGCCGAGACCTCCCCTTCTGTTATGAAGGAAAAAAGTCCTTCGTTTGATTGGATTGAAGTTTTGTTTTTGCTAAAAGTCGTCGAAGATGGTGGCAAGTAGGCGTTCCACAACCCATTAGGGGACGGGGAGTGTGTTTGCCAAATACCATATTCGACATGTCCAAGGTGTTATAAAGTAACGTTTTTCCTCTTAGCGATACCAGAAGGAGTCTCAAAAAGTGCAGCGTTTCGTCGAATTTGTTCAGGGCCGTTAACCAGTTAAAGTTTGTACTTTGGTTTAGTCTGGTGTTAAAAGTGACTCCCAGTGTTTTCATGCCAGTCTTGTTTGTCCAGGTTATGTCTTTTAGTCCAGCGTCAGTGCATGGTTCGAATCCGCCTAGTACCAAACCTCTCGTTTTCGACTCGTTGATAAAAGAACCGCTGGCTCTTTAGAAAATACTTACCTTTTGGAAGAAAGAATGCACGGATTCGACGCCTCTGGCGAAAAGAAGAGAGTCGTGAGCGTTCTGTTGGATTTTTAATGGTTTAAGGGTGCCAGGCAAAGGAAAGCCCTCGATGCCGTCGTCCGCTCTTACCACCAAAGCCAGCGCATCCTCTACAAAAAAGTACAACAGCAGCTAGAGCTGATCGCCCTGCCTGACACCGCGCTCTGTTAGGAAGAAAAGTGACATTAAACCGCCGTTGATGATGGATGCCGAGACATTAAAGTAAATAGTGTCAATGAAGGAGATGAAATTTTCGCCTAGTTTGTATTTTTTTAGGATTTTGATCAGAAAAGCGCGATCGACCTTGTCAAAAGCTTTTTCTTGGTCGATGGACAAGATGTTTGAGCTCAGCGTATTCTATTAAGTCCCCGACAAGATAAACGTTTGAAAAGATGTTCCTTCTCGGGATGCCGCACATTTAGTTTGGCTCTATGATTTTTCTCATCACTTTTGATGATCTTAGCGCGAGGGCTTTTGTTATGATCTTGTAGTCCACGCCGAGGAGGGAAATGGGACGCCAGTTTTTTTTGGTCTGTCGGGTCACCTTGACTCGAAGTCGTCTTCCAAGTCCTGCCAGAAAGTTTAATAGAAGTCGGCCGGAAGACCGTCTAAGCCTGGGGGTTTTCCGCTTTTAAACATGAACAACGCCGCTTTTAGTTCCTGCGTTGTCAGGCTTGCGTCACACATCTGTAAGGTGAAAACGCTTTTTGAAGTTGTCCAGTTCTGCAATGCCGTTCGTGTAGTATTTAGCGTTGTTGGAGCTTTCAGTGTCGAGCGCAACGCATTCCACCATGTTAAAGTCTCCGGCTATCACGATGGGGAGGCCTGTGTATTAGCAAACTAAGGTTTCGATGGGATGACTAATCGTGTTATTGCGGACACGCGATGATTATTTTATAAAGTAAATAGAAAATTTAATGACACACCTCACAATGCCGTGACGAACTACGAATTTTGCTTTTACCAAATGAGTCAAAAGCATGAATGACAGGAAAATAATAATAAAAAACAAAATTAAAATAATAAAATAAATAGAAATTTTTGAAGGATGAAAAGAAAAAGAAAAAAAGAAAATAAGCAATAAAAATAAAATGAAAAAATATAAAGTAAAAGAAAATAAAGTTTCTTAAGTTAAAATAAAATCGGAAATTTAGGTATATAGTCGTTATATATAATTTCATGAGAATATAGCCAAAAATAGTGCTATCAAAACATGTGAAGCAATAAAAAGGAGTGATAATTAAAAACATAAGTAAAATTTAGGATAATAAGAAGGAGAAAAAGAAAGATAAGAAGTTTACTCACTAGGGTTTCTAGCATACATTTTGGAATGATGAGGTCTTCCTCGTCGAAACTCAGTTCAACGTCTTCTTAGATGGTTAACGAATCCGTGGTTTCAAGGGTTGTATCAATGCTGATTGTGGATTTTAGTTGTGGAGCTGTAAAAACGCTTTTTTCGATTTGTTGAGGAACGATGGTGCTTTCGGTTTCTTGAACCTCGGTGACGGTTTCTTCAACTACTTTAATCGGTTCGTCTAAAGGACTGATGGGGTTAATTCGATGGGTAGGATCCGTTGATTGTTTTCTAGGTTCAGGTTGTGCTCTATGTTTATAACGAAGAGTCAACCCGTCCACATTTTCATACCTCGGTAATGGGTTCAAAGATGGATTATTCCAGCTTGATATAACTACGATAACATTACCCGTACAGATTTTTTCGCCTTCAGCATTCACCTTTTGGCAGTAGGAAGACTCGACTTTGCCTCTGCCCTTGGCTAAATGTTCTCCAAGGACAGCAATCGTATTTGAGGATGCGTTTTTCAAAAATCCAATGGGTATATTTTGAACTAGAACATGTGCTTTGGCTTTAGGTATAACCTTCTGACGAAAACGCAGCACGCATCCCTTCACAGTTATTTCTGTGTTCAGAAAAGCAGTGAGACAATCTGTATTATGAAGAGTGAATTCAAAATGCCGATTTGAATGATGTCGGGTGACACCCCTAACGGAAGAAAGTAGATTTTTTTCCTTTAAAGCGAGAAGAAACTCCGGTATGCTACAGTTCAAGTCGCCGTAATCGCAAACAAGTACAAGAGAGTTTTCGTTGACTGTAGACCTGCTGATGAAAATACAGAGTGAGACTTTCACTGACTTCGACAGCAAATAGGAGACATTAGACACCACAGCACTAGCGTAGCTCAGAGGAGCGAACGGCCGATCCACAATCATATGTGCGGTAGTGGCAAAAAACCGAATCACCAACCACAAAAAAATTAAAGTAGCAACCACCAATCAATAAAACACCACAAAGATAAACTAAGCACCAAATAGCAATATAAATTCTTGTTAAGAGAAGTTGGCTAATACTTTTGCACAGCAGCTATTAAGTGTTTCAACACCGTTTATATTTGCAACTTTTAAATCAACATGTTACTAATAATATTTTTACTTTATTTATACATTTTAAAGCTGCTAAAAATAGAGAAATTAGTTTTTAATAGCCCTCATAAATGTGCTATATATGGCACATTTATGGTAATTTGGCACATAAAAACACCCAAACACCATAACTACGCATAATTATATGATCGGCATGTCCCTTCATATGCCAAGTTACAAAAAATAATTTTAACGTAAATTTCTTCCGATCAATATTCGAGTTGTAAAAGTTGTAGCTGGCCACGTTTAGTAACTGCAATAATAAACAAACCAAATTTAAAGTTAAAAAGCAGCTAAATTATTTATAAACTGAATAATATGTAATTTTTCTTAAATAAGTGAAAAAGAGCACTTCAACATGTTCATTATTAGACTTACAGCTGGAAAAGAAAAAGTTAAATTTGGAAACACAACCCAATGACAAATGACAATTAGGTAAACTATTGACCTTGTTTTTCATTTAAATATATACTTTCATTTAAAAAAATCAGTACTAACTTATTCCAACATTTTAGAATGCAACAATTGGTCTGACAAGCGAATTTGTTTAAAAGACATACAAACTATCAATAGTTGGAAATAATCAAACTGATAGGTATAAATTTTTTATAATAAAACTATGCAAATATATAAACATAGATAATACAATATAAAGTGTATATTTAAACAAAAAAAATTTAGACCGTTCAGAATTTTTTTACAACTCAACATTTATTTCTCAAAATTCTAAAAAAAGTTGCACTCAGCCATAAAACTTTGCTTTGCCAATACTTAATATTTTGGCTCATCTAAAATGTTAAATTCGTTTAAGTAAAAACTTTGCAAATTTATTTTATTAAAGTTTTGACAAAAGATAAAATGTTTATTTGAAAACAAAGCTGAATTTTGCTTTTACCACGTCCATATAGTTGTACATATGAATATATATTTACTATTTTTGGGGGGATTTACTCATTTTATAAGAATTCAGTAGAGTTCCAAAGCAAAGTTTTAAAAATTTTATTTTTAGGATTTATATTCTAATTCCTAAAGTTTCATGTTGTTGTTTTCGCTTTGATGAGATTTATATTATTTGTGAAATTTCTTTACTTAATCTTGTAGTATTGCAAATGTAAATAAAATAAACTGTGGTAAAATCTCAAGAAACAAATTTCTTTCAGTTGTACATTCAAAAAAGATGTATTTATTTTTAATGTGTGTGTATATATATATGTATAGTACTGTCCATATTTACTTAAATAGCACTACTTTTTAATGTTTTAAATATTTTACTAACAAATGAGTGGAAAATAAATTTGAAGCAATCACTTGAAATATATGGTTTATAACAAGAAGTATATATTTTTGTATACGGAAACTATTTAATAACATTCTGCACGCTGTTATATCTCACTAACGCTGACACATGCGTTTGCACACAGTTAACCCTTATTTGGGAGAAGGTAAGTGTTTACATCAGTAGTCAAAACTAGTAGCAAAAAGATTGGTGACCGAAAAAGTCCCAATTCGATGTTTCAAAACTAAGCCAGAACCTTAAAAATGATAGTGACTCCTAACTACAATAATTCAACTTCTCTATATGATTGGCTATAAGTAACATGAGCTTAGGAAGAGAATCTTTATTTTAAGAAATTACGTTAAAACTTTTGAAATCAAAATTTTTTCTATTTTATTTTTTTATTAAAATTCAAATTATCACAAAGAGTGATGAAGTTCATAAGTCCATTCCATTAAAAAAATAATTCAGAAAGTTTGTAATGAGAATACAAGATGTAAGGGGAAAAAAAAAAAAAAGATAACATCATTTGGTATGTTATTTTAAGTGTCATTTTCTAGCAGAATCTAGGAACACAATATCCACTTGCAAGAGTTTTCCAATTCAGCCTATTTTAACTATGCAACTTGTTTTTGTTATCACTTTTGAATAAAAACTTCAGAATTAAGACGAATGGGTGAATAGTAGAAGTGCATTTGTTATACAAATTGTTTATTAATTATTGATTAAAAAAATCATATCAACTTGGACAAACCAACATATTAAAAATGCTTATTATTTGTCATTAACAAACACATTTCAACTAATGTACTTATTTTTACCAAAATATCCAATTTTGTTATCTGAACTTAAATAAACTTGTAAATTTTAACATTTTTTTTACTTTAAAAAGAGTGGAAATAAATCTTTGTTATTTTTCTCTTCATATTTCTGGGGTTTAAAACTTGATTACAAATTATTATCAAAAATCTTTAAAGCATATCAGAATCTAAAAGACTTCGTGCTAAAATAATGCGCTGCTTTGTGAAAATAAGCGTTATTAGACTCTTCAAAATTCATTCGATAACAGGAGTCAACAAATTTTCGTTTTTGAAAGGGTAAACCAAACCTTGAAGTTCGTTTCGGTGATACGTTTGAACATCCTAAAAATGGATATAAAAAAAAATAGAAAAATCTGTTAATGAACAACTTCTTTTGCCGATTTTCTATAACAATAAATTCGCAACCGTACTGGATTGGGTCTTGCGAATCCATAACATGGCACGTAATGTTGTTCTTTATAATCCTTTTCTCCCTCTTTTTCTCTAAATTTTACTGGTTTATGTTCATTTAGCGAGCAATATGTGAACGGATGCATCGTAGGATGGCCTAAGAAATGAACAGGGGGTTTGCCAATTGATAGATAGTGTTCTAAAATGAAAAACACCACATAAAAACAAGATAACAAAAAAATTTTAAATCAACTTTCTCTGAGCAAAAAATCATTTTTCTTGTTGTGAGCCAGAAAGATAAGCAATTTTGACCGAGGGCTAAATAATTTTTAAAACTTTGAAAAAAACTGCCCTTTTGAATTTAATTTTGAAAATTTGAAACTATTTTACAAAAGTAGTCTTAATAACATTGATTGATTTTGCGTGAAGTTCTTACAATACAGTTAATTATTTTTTAAAAATATCAGTATATTTCAATTAAGAAGGCAAAGGGTTGGGCTAATTTACCCAAATTATTTCAACTTTTGAATACTAACAATTATCTGTAAATTTTCACATCTAGCCAAGACAATTTCATCTGATTATGGGAACCAGTAAAATACTTTTATCCTAGGTATAGTCTGACCGTAACATGGTTCGTGTGTACGCCTGATTCAGAATCAATATGCTTAATGTGAATCTTAAACTCAAACACCAATTGTTCATGTTCATAGCATAAATTATACCACCCAAAGTTCAGCTGCATTTATCATGTTTGTGCAATTTAAAACCACTGAATATGGGTTTTAATGGCTCATTGCTTTATTACTGTTAATGTGGGGAACAACTATTTGAAAATGAAGCTTTCTTTTAATGTTTTTATCACAGTGTTTTCTTGAAAAAAAAAAACGAAACCATTTTTGAAAATGTGAAACATATCTTCCTGCACTTTTGAAATCCATGGCAGTGTTTAACTCTAAGTTTATTTTCTGTGGCTTCTTTTCGTGATAAAATGGTACACAAACAAAATTATTACAGAATATATACATTTTTAAGTTTTTATGATGAAATTTTTACCACAGTTTAATAGAGCTACCATTTTTTTGATAATTCCTTGGCTGTGTCTAATTTTGCTGAGTAGGTTGCCGGCCAGCTCCAAAAATTGTGTTATTTTCAGTTTTCTATTTGTTTCTAGCAGTTTTGTCTTCCACATTTTTTATATTTTTCTAGTTTTGTTTTATATGTATTTCTAGTAATGCTAAAAAAACTAAATCCTAATGCTAAAAAAAAATTAAAAATAGAATGTGAATATGTGGAGCCTTCAAAGAAAACGTTTTCTGATATTTAGAAAACATGTATTAATTTCTTCAAGGGATGAGAACATTATAAAGTGAATAAAGAGAACATTATAAAGTGAATAAAGAGAACATTATAAAGTGAATAAAGAGAACATTATAAAGTGAATAAAGAGAACATTATAAAGTGAATAAAGAGAACATTATAAAGTGAATAAAGAGAACATTATAAAGTGAATAAAGAGAACATTATAAAGTGAATAAAGAGAACATTATAAAGTGAATAAAGAGAACATTATAAAGTGAATAAAGAGAACATTATAAAGTGAATAAAGAGAACATTATAAAGTGAATAAAGAGAACATTATAAAGTGAATAAAGAGAACATTATAAAGTGAATAAAGAGAACATTATAAAGTGAATAAAGAGAACATTATAAAGTGCAAATTTTGTCCTTCAACGCACAACAAGCAACAGCAGCATTACTTTATCATTTAGAAAAAGTAGAAAATACAAAGAAAAAAGTGATGAAAGCTTCGTAGCTCGCCAGCATCAGCCTTAAGTTCCAAGAAAGATCCTTGTTTTGGCTCAAATGATTTCTGTTGATATTATTACCATTTATAAATTATCACATTTCATTTATAATATAAAAAGGATGGACTGCACATAGTTTTATATTTCCAAGCTCTAACCAATTTATGACTTCAATGTTTTTGGAATTCACTCGGCTGTTAATGTACTTTATAAAAAACCAAATGATCAACGTGCGAAGTATGCAATTAAGATTTTTTTATTTGAACAATTTGTAGAAAATTATTTTACAAATTATTTCCTGATATCTGATATCTAGTTGGTTTATTACTTAAATATTTTGTATAAAAGACTTGTGTGGGCAATATAAAAATGAAGAGGTTATATGCTCATTACAGTTCATAATGATATGAACAGTTTGAAGATATTTTGAATAGGTTAATTTTTTTGTTTGAACAGTTTGATTTTTATTAGACTAATATTTAGTCACAAGTGACTGGATAACATAATTGGTTGTAAATGTGTCATCTTAGATAAAGAATGTAATAATTGGTTGTAAATGAGTCATCTTAGATAATAGGATGTAATAAATGGCAAAACCCTTTTAAATCCGCTTACACCTAATTGCCTTGGCAAAACCAAAGTGACATGCAAATGAATGCATGGTGTAGAAAAAAATTATTTTGTTTCCCGCTTGCTTATTAAATGCTTCTCAAGGAATATAAGATTAGCATTATTATAATTAATTGATATGCTTAAATGCAATTACTGTTCGAGGTAATCCTAACAGATCCTTTAAGGTAGAGTGATATTTAAAATACACCAATTTTTGTCAGAGTTCTGTAAAAAAAATGCGGAAAAAAGAAAGTAATTTAAATCCCTAAGGTTTTTAGTTCACGCTTAAAGTTTTTATTTGCTAGTTTAACTATTATAAATATAAAGCATGAAATATTTACCGTTTTTTTTCTCTGAGACGCTGCCATACATTGGAATGAACGGGATTGTGCCAATAGTAATAGGCAACTTTATTTCCAGATCAAATCCCATTGGAACATTCAACTGTAAATGAGCATAATACGACACACTAATACACCGAGACTTTAACGATGGAGCAAGTGGAGGAATTCTAATGGGTTCATTTTGCCAATGGAACGAATCACCTTTTGATATTGCTTTGCCTTTAAGAGGAATTCAAATAACACACTTATAAAAAAAGAACTAAAAAAAAACTGAAGAAACTGAACATTTTAAAAGATAACATCTTATCTTGTACCAATTTAACTAAAGAAAAGTCTTTACTAGATATCTTTCCTATCACTTCCTCTGATGTTTTAGTGCTATGAATATCTGATTCCTCATGTGACCCTTTAAATTCGATTGCTTGCTTTAGCTCAGCTGTGAGACATGTAATTTCCCTTCCTGTTTTATTACTTACATTAGCTGTTACACTAATATTTTCACCGGGACAGTAACCAGTGCGATCAATACTTGCAGACAATGATAATGGTCCTGACTCACAGCATAAGCATCCTAAAGATTAAAAGATGAATTTGATAATGAACACAATAATGGATATATTATGGCCTGTGGCAGGATGTACATACCTAGAGTACTTTGAACGCTATCACCCAGGGCTTTGCTGAATTTCTCATTATTGACATCGATAACTTCATTAACCACAAACATCTTGTGCTGCTTAATGTCTGGCTTCCTCTCTCTTTTAATTTTCACCTTTAACTCATACCTTACGTGTCCATGTTGACCTTCAAATGAACTGGGAAAGTCATGGTGAAGTTGGAATGAAAACGGATACTCATGTAAACCTTCAGGGTGCTTTTGACTTTTTGCAGATTCTAAAATGTTTTCAAGATAAAATTGACGTTGTTTTAATGTCACAAAATAAAATCATTTTTGCTTCAACAAAAAAAAGTTTAAAAAGAAATTGTTGGATATAAAACTTAAGTGTATAATGATATTTAACTACGACAAAAAATTTAAAAGGACTTTTTATAAACTATATATCAAATTTATATAAACTTTTGGAATACAAAGTGAAATATGGAAGTGTTGTTAAACTTTTCATACATATTTATAAATCAAATGTTTTAAAAATATTAATTATCTATATATAGTATCTATATATACTACATACATACATACATACATACATACATACATACATACATACATACATACATACATACATACATACATACATACATACATACATACATACATACATACATACATACATACATACATACATACATACATACATACATACATACATACATACATACATACATACATACATACATACATACATACATACATACATACATACATACATACATACATACATACATACATACATACATACATACATACATACATACATACATACATACATACATACATACATACATACATACATACATACATACATACATACATACATACATACATACATACATACATACATACATACATACATACATACATACATACATACATACATACATACATACATACATACATACATACATACATACATACATACATACATACATACATACATACATACATACATACATACATACATACATACATACATACATACATACATACATACATACATACATACATACATATATAAATACATGTATGTACATATATATACATATATATATATATATATATATATATATATATATATATATATATATATATATATATATATATATATATATATATATATATATATATATATATATACCAAATAGTTTTCTTTCTTCCGTTATGAGATTTTCGTTGCTTATAAACTTCCGTATTTGCGGCGTATCATCAATAGTAACATGATCTTCCCATTCTGTTTTAACTTTTCCTTTGCAGCATATTTTTAAACATTCCATTTCCATGTGTTTACTCAGTTGTAAAACAACTTTCCCTTCTAATTTTTCCCCAGAATAAAATACAAGTCGGTTATCTTTAAGCTGTATTTGAAAAACCACCAATTTTTTTGATGTCATGATGATTTGGTTTGCGTCACTTTTCTAAGATCTTATCTTTTAATTTGTGAATTTTTAAAAATTAACTTAAAAACATTACACTTCGATTTTCTTTTGATTTGAACATTTTAAAAAGATGAATCCCTAAATAAACTCGAATTATTAAATATAAGAAGCACACTCAACTTAAAATCCATTTCTGATACTTTAATAATTGATTGTTATTGATAAATAACATGAATTAGTTATTAGCAAATTGAAGATTAGATATTTATTCAAATTGAAATACATAAAAATTAATTATCATTCATATTAAAATAGAACTTTTTAAAAAAAATTTCTATTAAATATCAAAACAAGTTTTTTATAAGAAAAAAGAAGGGAAACGGACGCTACTAAATGAATTTATCACGAAAAAAAGTTTTATAATTGGACCAAGACTGAGATAATTGAAATATGACTGAGAAGTTTCTTTTTTAAATTCTCTCAATATATTACGGGGGATGGAGGGTGGGAAGAAAGAGGGGAAGGGAGAATTATCTTTATTGTGCATAAGATCTGAAGGTAGCATTTTGCACCCATCGCCACGTCATTTTATATAAAAATTGAAAAAAATAAGTAGTTATAATCTCTTTACCATCGTCGGTTTAAAACTTAAACATTTTAGAAAAGCAGTTTTAGAGTTCGGAGTTTCAGAGTTTCAGAGTTCAGAGTTTCAGAGTTAGTATTTCAAATATATTTATAACGTGATGTTAACAAGCCAAATCTTAAGAACTTTACAAGATTTTCTATGATCTTCTAATGATTTCATAATTGAAAATCTCTTTTTTGACTTTTATATTGTTCATTTTTAATTATGTTTATTTATTTTGACCACATTTTTTTAAAGCTATGGTTTTATTCATTTTTAGAAACACACTAAAAATTGTTTATGATACGGATCTCAACTTGATTTTTATAGCACAGTCGTATCAATGAAACAAGAAATACAAACTTTAATTATGAAGTTGCGTAACTATGTAAAACTATAGTTATGAAGTTATGTAGCTATGTAAAGCTATAACGTTTCATAAAAGTTTAATATAAACATGTAAACTTTAGGAATAGAAAATTTCAAAAACACATTCATTAAAATGCTTTTGAAAAATTGTTTTATAAAGTCAATAAAATGATTAAATTAATTTACCTTTCCTCCGTTAACACAGCTTAATCTTTACATTTTCTATTGAAATATGATATTTTAAGTGCGTTTCTTTTGCGCATGAACAGGGGAAGGGGGTTATACGCTCTTTGTTTGCGTTAACTTTACTAAATTTACTGCATTTTTCAAGTTGTAAAAAAAATGAACTGGAGTTTTGGAAAAAATGTCACTAATTTTTTGATTGAACCTAAGCTACACTTTTCAAAAAAATAATTTGGATGTGACTCTCTTGTAGCTACCAATACTTAGATAAGAAATTGGTAAATACTAAACTTAGTTTGATCTACTGATTTCGAAGATGAAATATCTAAAAATAACGAAAACTTTTTTATGTGTTAAATATTTTTATTTTAATTAACTGCACTAAAACTTGGGTTTTTAAAACTTCAAAAAGAGCAACGCGCTGTTTTTGAGGTTTAAAGTTTTTTTTTCTCTCAAATATGTTTTCGCTTCGTTAAATTTTATTCAGAGATATATGGTACCTATAAATGAATTGCAGCTAAGAAATTGCTAAAAGTTATAGTTAGAAATTACTATGAGATATAATTAACAAACGAGGATAACTTTGTTTGAAAAAAAAAGTTTTTACACTGAAAACTGAAACTTCCATCAGATGATGCCATTTTTCCCTTCAAATTTTTTAAAGATCAACCAAATAAAAAGTTGCACAGGATTTATGCAATTATCGAAAACTTCATCATTTGTTAGAAAAGATTTTTTAGAAAAGAAAAATTGTGGGATGAGAAAAGCAGCCTTTTAGCATAAAGTAAAAAGATCAAAACAGATAATCTGTTAAGAATCCTGGAATTTAATAGAAAATGAAAAATTGTACCCTGTAGAAGTACCTTAAGTGAAGAAAAATTATGAATGACAATTGTATAATATTGATTGTTATCAAACTGTTGGAATAAAACCAAATGAAAGAAACGAAAGAAAACTAAAAATTACAAAAAATTACAAAGTTAGGGAAGAAAATACTAAACTTCCCACACGTTTCTAGTCATGTTATTCACACAAAACCGAATAAGACGATTAAGGTGGTGAATTCGCCATCAAAGTGAAATTTCTAGTGTTAAGTTGTATAAAGCTTTCTTTATAACGCGTCCAACTCACGGGTGAGGTGATTGAGATCTATTAAATTGCTCTTGGTGTTTTATGCAAGTTTTAGTTTGATAAAAATTCTACATTGAACATGCTATCAAATCATAACAATATAAGTATTTAACTTTGATGCTGCTTTTCATTTTAACGTTACTTGATATAAAGCAAATTAGCACAAGTTGCAAACAGAATTTCGACTGTATGACGTCAACCGCTGCATATGATAGGTACAAGAATTATGAGGCTCTTTTTATCAAGTTTTATAACAGTAAAAAAACTACAAGCGCAACAAATTTTTTTCGCGGTGATCTGAATCTTCATCATGTCCACAAGCCTTTTATAATAAAATCTTTTCTAGATTAAAACACTTGATCAATGACCAATCACCTGCAAAATCATGACCAATCACCTGCAAAATCAATGACCAATCACCTGCAAAATCTTAATTTTAAAGTTTGCTTGAGTTTTATTTAAAAGCAATTTTTAAAAAGTACGTACTTTTAAGTTGGCGCTTTATTCACTTTAACAAGTCATAAAGGACGTATATATACAATTTTCTCGAAACTGATAAATCCCGCTGATTGACTCGTTCCGTTTTTTTTAATTGTACAGCAGATTTCAAAGCAGAATGTTTGCATTTTGTTACCACTTCCTAAAATTTTATTGAAACTGCTGCATTGCAAGCTGATATAATAAAAATATTTGCTAAATTAAAAAACTCTGCTTGCTAAAGTTAAAAAAGCGACTTTAATGGCAAATGAGTTGGATGTTTCGCCCAAGTTACCTCAATAATGACTGAGAAAAAAATGGCTGAAGCTTGAATGCTAAGTTTTGATAAATTAACAGATGATGTCATAAAAAAGTTTAAATAAAATATTCACCTTACTTCAAAGATTATTTGACAAGTCCAGCTTTTTATTCAATTACTTGAAAATTATATTCAAAACTTATCAGCAACAACTGAAACAGAGCCAAAAAATGACGCTGTCTGTTCTTTTCGTTTTCAGCTTTTTTTGGACCCCTCAAACCATAAGTGCTCTTACATTGATAGAAGCATCTTTCATGTAGTAAGGTGATTTAAATAGCTACGTCCTCAAAATGGTTTACATTTTTCAGCATGTTAATCAAAAGGACTGTTTATAAATCATTAGGAACCGTTCTTAAGGTATTTATTAATTCTAATTTAAACCCTCGCATTAGCTTTAAACATATTGGTGAAATCAGCCTCATTTTGAACTCAGACTCACGTTTAAACAATGTAAATTTTTATAAAGATAATTTACGGTGCAGCATCAAAATCACCGCCGTAAAGACCAACATTAAAATGTTATTTCTTTTATCATCTCGCCCTTTCATGTAGAAAGGTGTTGGTAGAGGAGTTTGAGTCCGCTTTTTTCTGATGTTGACAGAAACTTTCATTTTCACGCACACTGAATGCACTTTTATAGAATCGTTAATTTTTTGTATAGAAATAACTAGTTTACAAAAAATGGTTAACACAAAACTGTGTAATATTTAGTATGTATTCAAAACAACTTTTTTTTTTTTTTTTTTTTTACAATTATTATTTCTTGCAATTTATACTTCACTCTTACTCGGACAGTTTTAACAATGATTCATCGTTCATCTAGCCTTTGTGAGAAAGGTCTGTAAAATCATTTGATATCTTGTGAAATATTTGCTCCATCTCAATGATTTCAAATGTTGAAAGTTTCTTGCAATAGGGGTGCAGTTTTTTCATTGATACTTCTGTTATTTCTACTCGAACCTTCTAGTGGTTGTATCCCCTTATGTAGATCATTCTAATCTTCCTAGATTTGATATCTGGAAAGAGTCTCCTGTACATTTCCTTTAAATAAAGTAAAAAATTTGACTCATAGCTTCTTCACCCATAGTGAAGACGCTGCTAAGTCAGGAAATAAATTATATAGGTTATCTAAATTATAAAGTAGAACAGGCGAATGCAACAGAATTTCAACAGCATGTGCTAATACTTTATGCACTTAAGATGGAATCGCAATCCAAGAACCATACAAATCAATAAATAATTTATGTTTCTATACAGTATGAATCCAATTTCTTTGAATTGATTAACTGCTGGCAGATGATTGAGATCAACATGTTTTTGTATCGAATAACCATATCTTCTTGTGTATATAAAACTCCTCTTAATTTTTTTGGATTGAAGAAAGCACGTCGATAAATATTTTTGTTCGTTATAAACCATTGAAAAAAAGGAAAGTTTTTCTACCTGCGCCTTGAGATTTAGACATTAAATGTACCTGGAACTAAAAAAAACCCGAATTGACACCGTAAGGTACACTGCAGGCCAAAAGTTTCCAGACACTTGATATTTTTTATATAAAAAGCTAAAATCTATCCTGTATCATTAAACTAATCAATAATATTAATTTATAATACTTAAACTTACTAATTTTAAGTGTTTATGTAAGTTTGAGGTCAGTAATTAGGTATTACTGGCCTCAAACTTATATAAATAAGTTTGTTTTTTTAATTGCTTATTTTAACTTGGTATATAGCGTTGCATTACTTTTAAGAGTTTGGTCTTGTTAAAGTTATTTATTTGTTGAAACATGAAGGAAATATTTATAATATAATGATATCCGACTAAAATGATTAAGAATATTTAGTTTTGTTTAGTTTTCATTTGGTATTAATGACGGTTGCATTAAAAAATCTTCAAAAAAATTTTAAAATTTTATAATTCGACTATTTAGTTAAAAATATGGGTAAAAAACCTTCTTTAACGGTGGTAAAACGTTCTGAAATAATTATATTACATAAAGAAAGTTATTCAGTTCGTAAAACTTGCAAAAAATTACAAGTTGCCAGAAGTACTGTACAAGAATACCATCAAACGATGAAAAGAAACAGGCATTTTTGAAGACAAAAATAGATCTGGTAGACCACGAAAGATAACAAAAGCTGAAGATAATAGTATAATATTAATGAGTAAAAGAAATCGAAGACTTACGACCCCGGAAATAACTTCTGGCTTTAATAGGAGTCATTCAAAATCTATTTTGTTAACCACTACAAGCAGGACTTTCTGGCCGTATAGCTGTCAGGAAACCGTTGCTACGGATTGGAAATAAAAAAAAAAGGTTACAATGGGCTATAGACTACCAAAATTGGACCGATGAGTCCAAATTTAAACAGTACTATTGACCGACGAGTCCAAATTTATACTGTTTGGGCAAAGAAGTAGAATTTACATCAGAAGAACAACAAAAGAATAAATGATCCCAGAGTGTTTAGTGCCGACAATCAAGCATGGTTGTGGGTCAGTTATGGTATGGGGATGTTTTTGTTTTTTTTCATCTGGTGTAGGTGGCCTAAAAGTGATCGCACAAAAAGTGATAAAAACTCGTGGGTTATTTTTTGACGAAAAGACAGTTTAATAATAATAGTGTTGTTAGTATTTTTTTTATTTCACTTTTTGTCTTTTTTTTTTTTTCTTAAATAGTAACTATATGTATCTTTTAAAAAATAAATATGATATTTGAATTTTATTGAAATAATTATGGGAGTTTGAATTAAAAAAAACAAAATCCAAGTGTCCGGAAACTTTTTGCCTGCAGTGTATATGCAATTCATCCATGAAACTTTTGCTGAGCAATTTTTGACATTTGAAAAGTTGTCATAAATACTAAAAATCTAACAAAAGTGAAAAAATGTAAAACTGAATGTTTGGTAGGAGTTAGTAAACATGTCATAGATTTGATTGTGACGTTTGTCTAAATCAAACTATTCCAAATTTTTAAATGTCCAACAAAGATAAATTTAAGATATTTTTTTCTTAAATTTCGATATAACAAGGGAATTTGAAAGATAAACCTAAGATAACTTTGGTTTTAACTCTCGTAGTACTTGTATACGATGTAAAGAATTTTATTTTTTTATTTATAAGTAAGCGTGCTAGAGCGGTCTTTATTTTTTGTAACAGAGAAAAGTAACAAAGTTCTTGTTTTTATATAACAACCAAAAGGAAGCGTAAGAGGCTTGAATGGCTGCGCGATTGCGCGCAACACTTACGATAGAGGTCCGGGAAAAGTATTATTCTTTACCGTACAAATGTTTTTTAAAAAAAGTCTCAAAGAGCATGATTCACTCTTTCGTTTTCGAAAATTTGACTTCATTACTAAAAAACTCCAAAACGACATAACTTAGAACATTCATTTTCTGGATTTTTCTAATCCAATATGTTCCTAATAAAACTCTGAAGTCAAATATAGAATTTTAAAGTGTGACTTTTGACCACCTGATTCCATACTACATTTTCAGGTACTTGTCTTCTTCTCTCAATCGTTAGATGATTAGTTAAGGCTTTACAAAGCTGTTTTAAACTTTTATAGTGAAAGCTTGTATTTTTTTAGTATGTTGTAATCCATCAATATAGTTGGTTTTTGTTTAAAGGATTTTTTGAGAATAAAACTTTTGGTGTCTCATACCTTAAATAAAGTATCAAAAATAGTTACACGAAGTAAAACTTTAAAAATCCAGAAGCTTAACTATCGCAGTGCTGTCTACTATTCCATTGTTCAACACTAAACCCAAACCCAAACCGTAATTTTTTTAAAATTTTATAGGAGAACCAAAATTTTACCATTTTTTTAATGTTTACAAATCAAGTTCGGTTCAATTCTTGATAAATTTGTATCATTGATTAGTCTTCACTGCCACGGCAAATAATGCCCCATTTATTAATTTAAGCTTGCAAAAAAACCACATAGTTGGTAAGGCTTCGCTCCTTCTTGTTTACGACCATGGCCTCATAATTGTATACCGATCCGTACTCAAATTTAGATAAATTGATGTAGCGGCAAAAGTTTTACGCGAATAATTATAAAATCTACATTCGATATGATGCCGCTGAGATTATTGATTAGCAATCACTTAGAAATTGTTTTACAAGTGAAGAAATTTATATAAAGTTCATTGGTGTAACCAGGTGTTAGGGCATTTCCTTCACCCAAAATTACATGCCACTTAGATATCAACTTAACAAGTTATAGATGTAGTATCGTGAACTCCAGTTGTTAAATTCTGATAGTTACTCACAATATTACTAAAATTTTTGTTTAAACATCTTGCTGACAGATTTCTATCACCACGTTCATAAACTGAAACGAAGAATTATAAAGTACTTTGTGTGCAAAAATATAATTGCATAATGCAAAATTAAAAATAAACTACAATCTGCATTAACCACTGGTTATGTCTCTGTGTTATTAAAATTGGTAAATTTTATTCGCGCCACCCACAGAAAGGATACTCACTCCACCCGCCCCTCACCTCACGTAACAAAACTTAAATCCGCTTCTGATCACGTCATACGGTCACGTGACGCTCTTTTATAATAAGGTTCCTCTCGCAGATGACGTATTATTCAAAGCATACTTACTTTAAAGCTCTATAAGAGACAGCATGCTTTTTCTCATACACTCACCAGTCTCAGCAAGGAGATTCTCTCATTCTTTTAACTTCGTAGTCTCAGAAATAAAAACGAAAATTAAAAATAAAAATGTTTAAGTTAGGAAAGCAAACTGAATGTTAATACAATTCACGATTGCATTGAAAATTTACATTTGTAATATTTACTTATAATATAAATTTTACATCTCTTATATTTAATAATATTTTTGATTTTTTTCTATATACAATAAAGTTTTATATTATAAATAATTTTATTAAATTTTTTATTTTCCTGTCGTGAAGCTCCTAGAGGTATAAAATTTCTGAATGTAAAGCGTCTGCATCTTTAGTTCAATTAGTTGTGGTCGTAATGAATCGCTTGAATAAAATTGTAAATTGCAACCATCTAAATTTCTTCATGGTAAAAATCTTCAAGTAAAATTTCTCATTCTTAAGGATGACATATAGCTGCAGGCTTTAGACCCCGTATTTTATGATTTTTGCGAGAGCAGCAAAATCATTAGTTTTTATTGCATTGCGACATCCCGTTATCAAAAGACTTTTGAATTTACCAACTGTGAAAAATCAAATAACAAATCAAGTTTAATTTTCTGCATGGACAGTAAAACTTTTGAAAAGATTATCAAATACTGAAATACTGAAACAAATGATTGCATTATTGCATCTACCTCTCAAGTTTCCGGCTTTTTGTATCGTTTGATTGACAACCTTTAGGTATTTCAGAAGTTCTTCGTGATTTGTGCACCTGATCTTGTAACCGTTTAACAAATCAGTATTCAAAGCGAAAAGCTCTATGTAACCACGGCGCATATTTTTCCTATAAATAAAAGAAAATATTTCATCCCCCCGAGAAACTGCAGCATACAATCGATGAAATTAATGACAAATATAATAATTTCCTCGTTGCAACAAGTGCTAGGGATGTCAAAAAGTTAAAACTTACATATCTAACATAAGTCTAGAATCTTCGGCCCTGACAACAAGATTGCGTATTAAGTTAGAATGATCAGCCATTTCAGCAGTTAACCGTTCACGAACCGCGTGAAGCTCGTCTACCTTTTAGGCGAAAAGAAAAAAAAACTTAAAAACTTAAAAACTTATTGAAAAATAACTTTCATTAACCGGATGTCTTAAAGTTACCTTAATTAGTATAGCTTTAAGTTCCTCCATTTGTTCGGGAAATTCTGCAACAGATTGAAGATCCTTCATAAAAAAGGAGAAAAAATGTACTTTTTACTTAGAAGAATTCCTCTCAGTTTCGGATAAAGTTTTCAGAGAGAAATAATCTGATCTGTATACATATATCAAAAACATACTTGTATAGCGAGAAACGAAGCTAAACTTTGAATAATATTTCCAACAAGATCCATATCATCTGAGCGTATTATTACCTAAACGGTGAAAAAGTTAAAAAAAGATTTCATCTTGTTTCTGCAAAGATGGAGAGCTTCAGTGGTGAACAAAGTAATAAAACCGCAACTAAAAGAACTTTCAAATTGAATTCAGAGGAGTCAATAAAATTTTTTGTATGATTCTTACGCATCGCTTTGGGATTTACTTTATCAAATTTTGAACAGACTTAAGTTGAATCTTGAATCAAGTCCCAATTTACCTTTATTATTTGACTTTCTTTCACCGGTTTACGTTATTTTCCGATTTTAAACTTGCAACAGAAAATTTATTTCTTCCATGTTATGTAAGAATATGGTATCAAACGAGTGTAGAAAGATACTTCAAATAGTTATATAGACTTTAGGGTATAAATCCAAAGGAAGTTAGAGTCTGTTATGAATTAAACGAACATAAAAACATTCGTTTGTCATCATGATTTTAAATTGAAACTTCACGTAAACTTTAAACTTTAGATAACCATCAGATATTCACTAAATCAGTGGTTCACTTTTTCACCTTTTTTTTTTTGTTGCACTTGAATATATTTGGCTTCAGGAGGATTGTACAGTTTTCACACGTATTGCTATTCTTATTGAATGCAAACAGGGGCAATTTTTTAAGAAATGAAGACATTTTTTTTAATAGGATGTTGAAAGGAGGATTTTGATGAGACAAAATGTAGACATAGTCCTGTTTTTATTATGTTAATGTGGTTCTACAATTGGATTGAATACTCTGAAATTGATACTTAGAAAAATTTCATATTATTACATTGCAAAAAGAAAGTGGAAATGAGCCAACAAATAAAAAACATTGCATTCAATTAAATTTGGAATCTATGATGATGGAATTATCATTGAGCAAAAAGTTATTTTGCCGCTGTACAAGGATTTTCTATAAGAGGAATAACAAACCCGATCAAATCACTGATTTGGGAAAAAAAAACTTTTCCCAAAAACTCAATTAGTTATCATGAATCTTAAAATTATTGTACAGATTTTTAATAAACTCTAAAAACTTAGACTTGTTTAACGTAAAGCTGTCCACTGATGCAGTTTACTCAAGAACTGAGGGTGCTTCTGTAATAGGCAATCAATCTCCTGTGGAACATCAACTTTCTTTTGCTCATGCAATTCATTTAACAGCAATAGATGAAATTTGTAAAAAGCAAAATAGTAATGATAATAATCAAAATGTTAATGGCGAAAATCTTGATGAATTCGATGAAAATTTTAATATATTTAGCAATGACAAAAATTAAAATGAACTCCTACTGAGCTCCTAATCTTCTTCCTGAGCTTCATAAAATTTTGGTTAAGAAAAAGTTTTAGCTTTTAAAAAACCAACTTTAAAAACTGACACTTTAAAAAATTATTCTAAAGGTAAATTCGGACGAGAGCTAGCACCAATTTTGGAATCAAAAACTCATTGGAATTCAATGTTGGCCATGGATTTGAAGATTTATTAAAATTAAAAAAGCAGTTTTGGTAAATTTCTTGTGGATTTTGGATTAGAAAAATTATTGGTGTGTGATGAAGAATTTAAAGTAATTGAAAATTTAACAAAAAATCTTGAACTGATTGCCTTAGCCTCTGAAATGATTTGTAGAAGGGAAAATAGATTATAATTTATGGTTAAAGAACTTGATGTTCAAGAAAATTATTTAACAAAGGATTTTAAAAATTTCCTGATTAAAAGAATTGCTCATAAAAGGAAAAAAGATCTTGTTAGTTTATAAAGATCTTTAAATAATCCAAGTTCCTACAAAAATAATTAAGATGAAAAGTCATTTCATATGCCTTCTAAGGCAGCAATAAAATATTTAACAAAATAATATCTGAGGTTTTTTTCGACTGATGACAAAGTAGCAACAGAAATTAATGTTGATAATACCAATAGCAATACTACTACAGATGAATTGTGTGATATTTAAAAAGAGTTTTACAAAAAAAGATTGCAGTCACAGTTGGCTGACTTAATTAATATCAAACCTCTCCATTTGTAGAAACATGAATGTGTAATGGCTTTTGGA
Organism: Hydra viridissima; assembly: GCF_058129835.1. Lineage (NCBI taxonomy): Eukaryota > Metazoa > Cnidaria > Hydrozoa > Anthoathecata > Hydridae > Hydra > Hydra viridissima. The sequence continues at coordinate 433,824 of NW_028324302.1, forward strand.
TACGAACAGCCAGGAATTTTAAGTCCAATTCTCCATCATTTGCAGCCACATCAGATGTGAGCAAGAAATTCTGATTAACCCATAAGATAACCTAAGTCAGAAGAATCTCAACTGAATGAAAAAAATGTCATTTAGCAATAAACTAAAAAGAAAGTTTTTAACAGTTAAATGAAATAGAAATAGTATAATACCACAACAAACAAACACTAGAAACAAAATATGAAACTTGATAAAGTTCATTTGAAACAAAAAAACTAATGTGTTAAACTGTTACCCTATTTATTCTCTCTGTAATATCAAACTTTACGAAAGATTTTGGTTGTGCATATTTATCGCCACATAAATCATATAAAGCAAATCTAAAATGAGAAATATTCAAGGTGAGAAAACATTCCCAAACTAAAAATTTACTGGATTTAAATTTTGACAAGTTCAAGGAGGTTTAAAAATTTATAAAAAATATAGTTATAAACATTATAATAATTGCTAATTCTAATTTAACTTTACATATTATAAGATAAGAATATGTAAAAGATAAAAAGTATCATTTAAAAAAATGATAAAAAAAATTATAGAAAAAGAACTGCAGATAGAATTATTTAAATTTCTATAAAACTCAAAAAAATGAACTACAGAAAGATCTACAGTGGCGAGCAAAATAATAGGTGTGAATAATAAATTTCACTTAAATTGACATTTTACAGTACATTTTATAAAGTGACATCTAGGAACTGATTGCTACACAAACTATGCTTATTTTATTATAACAGAGAGCAGTATATTTCCAATTTCTTACAAATTTATGAGGGGAATACCCTATCTATATATTTAACCTACAAATTTGGTGGAGCAAAACAATAGGTGTGTGTTTATTTTAACCTGTTTGCTGTAGGATTAAAAACATTTTATTATTTTTATTTGTTGTTGATATAAAGGTAAGGTCAATATTTATGCAACTTATATAAAATAATAACATATCATATTTGTATTGAATTAGAATTAGATATAAAATGGGACGAGGAAAACATTGCACAGCGATAGAAAGAAAACTTATTAGAAATTTAAGAAAACAAGGAAAAACTTACAAGGAAACTTCAGTTATGATGGGATGTTCTCAAAATAAAGTTACAAATGCCTTAAAACCAGAAAAATCACGTGAGAATAGAGGAAGACCACGCAAAACGTGTCAGCGTACGGATGATCACAATACAATTATTTCAAAAAAAGACCCATTCAAGCCAGCAACAAAAATTTTAAATGAAATTAATGAAAATCTTAGTGTTTGGACAGTTAGAAGAAGGCTTTTAGAAAGTAAGTTGCCAGCTCGAACTCCGAGGAAAGTACCATTACTTGGTAGAAAGAACATTATGAAAAGAAAAATTTTTGCAAAAAATCTTATTGCTTGGCGGGGACCAGGTATGACCAAAAATGGCGTAATATTTTGTGGAGTGATGAAACTAAGATTAATTTATTTAATTCTGATGGAAAACAGTATGTAAGAAGACCATCAAAGCAAGAACTTCACTGCGAAAACAGTGAAACACGGCGGAGGAAATATAATGGTGTGGGGTTGCTTTTCCTGGTACGGTGTGGGGCCACTTTTTTGGACCAAAGATATTATGACCCAATATACATACGTAGACATACTAAATAATGTCATGTTGCCATTTGCCGAAGAAAATATGCCGATAATTTGGCATTTCCAACAGGACTGTGACCCAAAACATACATCCAAAGCTGCGAAAGAGTGGTTTACGACCAATAATGTAAAAGTTTTAGAATGGCCACCTCAGTCACCGGATCTAAATCCTATTGAAAATTTATGGAGGCAGTTAAAACTTAAAATTTCTGGACAAAATCCAAAAAATAGAAATGAACTGTGGATGATGCTCCAGGAGGCTTGGTACAGCATTCCTGTAGAAGTTTGCAGAAAACTAGTGGATTCAATGCCGTCAAGATGCACGGAAGTATTAAAAAGTAAAGGGTATGCAACAAAATATTAATAATTTGCAACCCTATTGGCTTCCATCTTCATTTTTTATTTTACACCTATTATTTTGCTCGATGTGGAATTTATTTTTTTTAAATTAAAATATACTATATATATTTAATAACTTAATTTTTATTAATTTCTGTTTATTTATGTAATAAAATAAAAGTTCTAATAAAAATTCAAATTTTTATTTTATTTGTTTCAAAGATATTCTCGTATTTGTTAATTTTTTGGTTCGCACCTATTATTTTGCTCGCCACTGTATATAAAAAGAAAAAAAAAATCATAATATTTTAAAATACCTTGGCAATTGTCGAGTGAGTTCAAACACATGAAATTGTGAACTGTAAAAAACTATATACATTATAATAAAAAACAAATAAACAAACAAAAAAGAATTTTCAAGGTATTGAAAAGCCCTCAGTACAACCTTGCTTTATAGCCAACAAGTGCCCTAATATGAATGTCCACTTGAATGTCTTTTGGAAGGTAGATAGGGATGTGCATTGAGTTCGACAAATTATTTGATTGAGGATGAACAACATAGCTTTCACCATCAAAAATACCTATCATTAAAATTACTTGATGTATAAGAAGCAATTTTCTTGAAGTTTTTTAAATTATAAAAAGTCAAAATCAAAAAATTCCAAGAAATGCTTAATATAGTTTAGCTCAAAAAAAAATTTTTTCGGTAAGAACAGTTTGACTTTGTTTCAAACTTTTGACTAATAATAAAATACTTGCATTTAAAAAGAACTACATCTACTTTTCATTTTGTACATTCTTTGTATCACAAACTATTTTACTTAGTTAATGAAAAAAAATAAAAATTCTTTAAAATTTTGTCATAAAGGATTGAAAATATCTTGAATTTCATAACCAAAAATTTCTAATATCTTAACATTACCTTAAAATGGGTACAAATTTTTGTTCATTAATAGTGATGAATCGGTAAGTATTTTTTGAAATATATAGTCAGTGTATTTTATGATCAGTAAATATATATAATATTTTAAGTAAATAACTTGCTAATTTACTGAAAATTTAATCAAAAACTGATATCTAACTTAACTAACTGACAGTCATTATATAATACTGACTGTCTAATTAAAATACTGATCATCTTAATAAAATATTACAAGTTAAAGATAAATAAATACTGACCGGTTCATAAAAATTCTTATTAAATGACACCCTTTTAAAAAATTAATATGATTTTTTACTACAAAATAAAGAAATTATTTTTTGAGTTTACCTTCTGCAAACATCATTATGCACCTAATAATTGTATCATTTGTTGTTCGCACTGTCAACTCAACACAGGGTAGACTATTCTCATCACCATTTACTACTCGCAAAGAGGTCTGAAGCTGAGTATTGGCTGGTATAGAGCATGTACCAGTAGGTAAATCAGTGCTTTCATTTGATTGAGTGGCTGCCTAAATTAACTTTAAAAGGATGTATTTGTTGACAGAAAAGCTTTATATCATAAATTCAATATATTCAAATGAAGTTCTTATTTTACATAAAATATGCATGATATAAAGAATGAGCCCTTTTTGAATTTAAAAATAAGTCAAACATAAACTCTAGAGTATATTAAAGAAAATCAAGCCAAAATAGAATTATTAGAACAAATACAAATATACCTTTGAATTCTGCATGTAGTTACTAATTTCTAAAAGAAGGTTGCTCTTTCGTTGCATCATTTCATGCATTTTGTCTTGCTGAGCAGTTAATTCAATGACAGGATTTTTATTCTCTGACAATGGAAGAAATCCTTTTACTAAAAAGAATATTTTACATTTGTCATTATATAGAAGCATGCTGTTGCTTTAGATATTTTCAGAGCTGATTGTTGTTATATTAGTATTTATTGTTATTAAACAATTATATATTATATTTACTAAGATTAACAAGTCAAGCATGTTAACCAGATAAATTATATGTTTTGAGTTTATTCACCTGATTTACAAAACTTTAAGCATTATATATGACACCATAAAAGTGAGTATCATAAAACTTTGATATCATTGTAAAAAACTTGATATCAAATATTTGAGTACCAAAAGCATACAGAAAACTTTAAAGAAATAAGTCATGTTAAATAAAATCAACTTTCTAAATGCTAAATATTAGCAACTTGACACTATTCCACTGAAATTAAGGTATTACCTTCTCCATCCATGGCGCAGACTATAAGCTGATTTTTACCATCCATACGATAATCAGCATCCAACACACCAGAAATAGCTGAGGACAAATTTTGTTTAAAAACAACTTCTCCTGTACGATCACTACGTGCATCTACCTAAATAAAAGCCATAGACTGCTTTAACTTTGAGGACCATTTCAACTTTAACTCTCAGTTTTAAGGCAAACCAATTATTCAAAACAATAATTTGAACAATGATAATACCATCAATCAAATGGTCAAATCAAAACTAATCTTCTTGAATCAGTAAAGAAAAGGCACTAAAAAAGCTGCAACTCTGGAAAATTAAGTTATTCAATTTACCTTGTCTAGAATTTAGTAGACTGAGCTTCATTCAAATATACAAAATTATTCATGGACTAGATGGATGAATGGATGTAGTTTGTGTGTGTATGTGTGTGTGTGTGTGTGTGTGTGTGTGTGTGTGTGTGTGTGTGTGTGTGTGTGTGTGTGTGTGTATGTGTGTGTGTGTGTGTGAGTGTGTGTGTGTGTATTAGATTACTTTATTCAATATTTTTTTACATACAATTCAATGCATAGATATATAGAAGTAATGCATGTATGTTTTAGCATAATTTTATGAAATTTTTAGAAATGGATTTACTTTTATCTCTTGAACAGGAGGTTTTATTCAAATTGCACTTTTTTTTTTTTTTTTTTTGTGTTAGTGTTTTGGTGATTTTTGTATATACAACCTGTACCTGCCTACCTAGTCACCAGTCTTGCTTTTGCTTTTCAATACATACTAATATAACTAGCCCAATGGTAGTGCAAACATTAAATAATGGTTGACACCAAACTCTAGTTACAAAATGCTTGATAAATAGAAAGACTAAATTGACTGAATTTTTAATGCACTCCTGCTTCACCATTTATCATCACATGAAGCACAATAAAAAAACAAGGAGCTTTGTCGATGTAAAATTTTTCTAAAGAACTGTGTTAATAAAATTTTAATGATTTTAAGTTTAGCTTGACTAATAGTCTGGTAACTAATAGTAAAATAATAAAAGTTATCATTTATCAACACACAATTTTTTCATAATCTTAATCTGAGTGCAACATCCTGATTTATTTTAGCTAAGTTAGACTTAGGCTGGCTAAATTTTAAAAAAAAGTTTGTAACATTTGCTGAATAACATTATACCTAAGGCCTAGACCCTACATAGTAATGGCTTGACCTGCCTAGGTTCCTTAGTATCATAACTATCATTTGCAATGGTTCTAAAGCCTAACCTTCAAAGATCTAACATAAGAATTAAGGGTATGCTTAAAATTTAAAAGAAGAATACTAGCCTAGAAGTCAAGTCAGAACCAATGCCAGTAATTAGATTGCCTTTACTTGTAACTTGATAGCCTATATTATTTTGCCATTAATATGCTGATGATAACAATAAGAGTGATGCATACACTTGGAGTGGAAGAAACGAAAGCACATCAAAAAGGTGATTTTCTTCTAAGGTAGAAAATGTTTACAATGATATTGAAATTGTAAAAGAGAAGATTTTATGAATTGTAGTAGATGATCCTTCAATTATGATAAATAAAAACAATTATATCTTGAAGGTTTTGATAGTGAAAAGGTATTTTAGAGTGAATACCAAAGAACCAAGCCTTAAGAATTAGAAGCTCTTCTCACTCACCGTTAGATTGAAATCAAGAAATTGTAAGCTGAGGATTTAACTCCTGATGACTTTTTTATGGAGTGGAGAACTTTTGTATATGAATTTATTAACATCAGTGAACTAATATTTATCTTCAATCAAATGCCAGTGAAGAATGGGAAATATGTGACTACACGATAGAACTGCTTGAAGAAAAAGTAATTCTTATTTATCAAGAGAAACGCTATTTTGGTATTAACAATTATGCTACTCATATAATTCAGTGTTAAAAGACTATTTTCTGCTCTGAAAATAATAAATCAGATTTGAGGTCCTCCATGAAGGTGGATCTAGCAGAAACAATTCTACTCCTGCAAATAAACTCTCTTTAAATTTTGGATTGATAACAATATTATATTTTATTTTACCAAGTCTTAAAGGAAAGTCTTTACTGAACTTTTTATGTGTAATACACAATTGGTGCTTATGCACAGAAAAGGGTGGAGTTGGAATTAGAACTTTTGCTATCTGATTCCACATTTCTGGATTAAACTTTGCATTTATCATTTAATAAACTATTTCCATATATCGTTTATTCATTATTTTATATACATCATATGATTTTTTTTATAATTGGTTTGAGTATTATCTTTTTGTCTGTACTTTGGAAAAAAACTAACAATAGGGCCCATAATGTTCCCACCTGAGATATCAAGAAAAACAAAAAAAAATAGCTGATTATGTTTGGTTTTGGAATCCCAATAGTAAATGTTACTTAAAAATTATGAAACTTTAAAAGAAATGAGAATATAAACTGAGCAAATAAAGCTTACTTTTCCATTAGACCATCCGGTGACAAGCTCAGGAACTCCATCCTCATCCAAATCAAAACTATGAATGGTTACAGCTTGATTTTTTGACTATAATAAAGAGCATGTCTCATCAACTTATTTTGAATGGCATGTAAATTATCAGGTTGGTGCAAAAGAAAATTCGCATAATTTCAAAGTCAAATATGATGCACATGCGTAATGCAAATGCAAACAATATATACATTAGTTGAAAGAGCAATCTTATTTGCACATTTTAAATTATAAATTCTAATTTTTTAATAACATTATATATAATTCTTTTTTAGAAAATGCCCATAGAAAAAATACATTTTAGACATTGAATGTTGTATGAATTTCGGCAGGGTAAAAATGCAACAAAAACGACAGAAGCGATTTGTTCTGTTTACGGTGTGGATGCTCTAAATGTTTGCGTTTGCCAGAAGTGGTTTGCTAAGTTTCGCAGCAGAGATTTTGATCTTGAAAACAGACAATTTAGAGGAATTGCTCAAAGAAGACCCACAGTAATCGACTCGAGGATTAGCAGAACAACTTGGAGTTGATCATTTGACTGTTTTAAGACAACTACATGACATGGGAAAGGTTCAAAAGGTAGGAAAATGGGTCCCACATGACTTGACTGAAAACAACAAAATGCAACATTTGAGCAGCTGTATTTCTCATATGGCTAAGTACAAAAAAAAGGACTTTTTGTGGAAAATTGTAGCAGGTAATGAAAAGTGGGTTTATTATGACAATCCTTCCAACAAAAAACAGTGGTTGAGTCCAAGTCAATCAGCATCTGCCTCACCTAAACCCGATATTCATCGAAAAAAGGTAATACTTAGCATATGGTGGGATATTAAAGGTATTGTAGACTATGAACTGCTGAAACTGAAGCAAACTATTAATGCTGTACGCTACTCGCAACAATAGAGACGTTTGAATGAAAAAATCTTAGAAAAAAGGTCCGGACCAGGTCATGGAAACCATAAAGTCATATTGCTGCACAACAATGCTCGGCCCCATGTTGCAATGAGAACCAAGGAAACTATTTTAGAACTAGGCTGGGAAGACTTGCTGCATCCTGCGAATTCACCAGACATGGCACCATCAGATAACCATTTGTTCCGTTCAATGGAGCACTATCTATGGGATAAATCATTCAAAGAAAACCAAGATTTAAAAAATCAACTAGATGCCTATTTCAAAGCAAAGCCCCAGTCTTTCTACAGAGATGGAACCCGTCAGTTGGTCATAAAATGGCAAAAGGTCATAGATAGCCAAGGAAATTATTTTGATGACAAATGACTTCTTAATTTTAACTATATTTAATAAACAGTACTGAAAAAAAAACGAATTTTCTTTTGCACCAACCTAATATTTTAATGGCATGAAAATTATTTTAATAGCTATTTATATTATTTAATAATTTATGACATTTAATATTTATTTTTCACATTTTTATTTATTATCTATTTATCATAACTTTCATTGTAATTGTCATAAAATTTAATCAATCATCACATCTTCATCATCATAATCATTTTCATTGTTGTCCTGATTGCTGTCCTCATTGTCATCCTCATCACCATCCTCAATGTCATTATCATTATCATTGAAACTGTCATTATTAACTTTAGAAAGAAAATTTACCTTTATTCTCCAATATCTTGCACTTCTATCATACACACCCACAGTACCATTAGATAATGCATAGCCAAACTTAGAGCCATAGAGTGGGTATAAAGATGTTACAGCCTAAAAATTAAAGAGTTCTAGTAAATCAATTAATCAGGTGGTGAATAGAGATGGTAATCTTTGTTACCGCCTCCTTTCACTAACCTGATTAATGATTATTTTTTATGTTTGGGTATAAATCCATTCATGCTAGTAAATGACTTGATCAAAGAAAAAAATAGGAGGAATTTTACAGAGTGATTCTAGGCAAATTCAACTTTTCTTGACATTGTTATTAGTTAATATTGTTTTAGCTTAAGAAAATGAATCCCCTTCAGAAAATTTAGATACCATGAGTTTTAAAAACATCTGCACCATAATTGAAACAGTTGGAAAAATACTTTTAATACTGTTGAAAAATGATGCTATATAGGTTAAAGTGGCTCAGTTGTATAACTTTGTTTTAGCTTTAATAGAAAATATTTTTTATTTTGATGCAAAATTAGAAATGTTCATGCAAATTTTCTTCATGGAGTTCAATAAAAATGTAAAAAAATTGGTGCAGCCATAATCATACTTAAACATTTTACCTCCGTTTCTGTCATCTCAGCAATTATTTCATCATCTTTAAATACACGAATGTCAAAATCTTCTGAACCAACAAGAAGCTAAATCAAATGAAATTACAAAACTAAAAAATTTTTTTTTTTGCCATTAGTGAAATTATTTTAGTGATATTTAAGAAAAATACTAAAAGTATGGCAAAATGAGGTATGGAAAAACTTTGTAACAGCAGTTAACAATTGCTACATTTTGCATTAGATAAAAATAATTGCACCTCATTGTAGCCATCCCCATTAAAATCAACCAAAGCCATTGAACAAACGTTATCACCAGTAACCTAAATTTAGAACCTTAGTTAAAGAAAATTTTTTTTAAATGTAAAAATCTACTGCAAACTAAACTATATAAAGACTTAACTAAGACTTAACTAAAACAAATCAAAAGTCTAAGGCAGACAAAATTATAGGATATGCCCACAAAAAGTACAAAAAATACATTAAACATAAAACATAAAAATATATATATACCGTCCAAAATTCATCATTGCCTTCACTATTGAGACCTTGTATTGAACAATTACCACCAGCAAGTACAAGTTTAGTGTTGCTTGAGCCAACTTTTCCAATTAGTAAAGAGTTAACCCCATCTGGCATCTACAAACATTAACATTGCAGATATTTTAGTTTCAAGAAACATGGTTTAACCAAAATAGTCATCTTATTCAAAACTAGAAAATTGAAAAAGCAATATTAAAAGTAATAAAAAAATAAAAGAAGAAAATCACCTCTTTGTAAAAAAGATCTGAGTTATTTTCAACATCATATGCAAGCAAATTTGTTGGTGTTCCAACAAACAGCATATCTCGAGAAGAATCCACTAAGGAACCACAATAAATAGAACTCACTTGCTGGTTAATATTTAACAGTGCAATGTCTGCAGAAACTTGTCCAGCTTCTAAACGACCACTGATATGGCCTACTCGCGCATGAGGATTATGTATAAAAACCTTTGAATTTAGATATAAAACATTACCATTAGAGCCATAATAGTATATACATTGAACTGACACTTTTAGCAAATGAAGCAAATAAAACATATTATCAACATTACAAACTTTATTTGCAGTTGTAGCAGCACTAAGACATGGATGCTTGCCATCATATTTTCCTATAGCAACCATTCTTGGAATGATCTTATGCTGGAGTTTCATTGAAAATACTGGAACTAACATCATCTTTGTTTATTATTGCTATGATTAAAAATTAAATCAACCTTAAAGCAACCTAAGTTACATTTAGTGAATTCTAATAGAATATAATTCACAGAGAAATAAGAAGGATAAAATAAAAAGAGTGGTTTTGATTGTTATAAATAAAATGGAATTCCCTAAAAAGACTGTTAGTGTCAAACCTTACTTGTGAAATACTTTTATAATAATGGCACAATAAAAATTTTTAGTCACAAGCATTCAACCACATGGCTCAGACTTTAAGGCACACACAAAAAAAACACACTAAGATTTAACACAAAAAGAATCTTATTTGAGTATAAAAGAGAAAAACAATACAAAGAGGTTTCAATTTTAACATCATAAACTCAATCTTCATTTTCCTTTTGTTAAAAAACTCTTTGACACAAAATCAGCTTGTGATCCTTCAAACCATATAAACAATACTTGAATATTTATGATCAATTAAATATCATTTAAAAATATGTTTCTATCTTTTTATCATATACCTACTTTTATTTAACAACATTATTTTAAAATAAAAAATCCAAACTGATAAATATGTCAAAATATGAAGGAAATATTTTTACATCAGGTTTAAAAAATCAAATTTATTTATCGCATAAGAATATTGAAAAAAATAATAATGGCATCTGTAACAACACGCTCTTTTTTTTACAATATCTACAAATGAAATAAATACAAAATTTATGTCAGCCACATAAAAATTTTCAAAATAAAAGATTTAAATTGTTAATTCCTTCAACTTTATCTGAGACAAAGTAAAGAATATTGTAGTAATATTTGTTCTAAATATTTCTTGCGATTGAAATAACATTTCTGGTGCCAGCCACAAGTTCCCTTGTATTTAACAGCTCTATTTTTTTATGCTTTTGTTACTTTAGGCAGATAAATGGTCATCTGTAGCCAAAGTATCATCTTGTGAGAGTGATGCAAGAAGCAATTGACGGATACTTTCCAATCGAGGTGTGGTAAGAACTGAACAGTAAGCCTTGAAACGTTTTACCTTGAGATTAAAAAATTATATGAGCCCTTAAGGAGCTTAAAAACCCTTAAGGAGCTTAAATTGTGCTCATATGTACAAAAATTAACAAGCAATAAACATACTTCAAATTCCAAGTAATCCAATTTGTTTTCCCAATCCTGTAAACAAATTATATATTTTCATACTACAAATTTTTTTTTTTTTTTTTTTTTTTAAAATATCAATATTCTTTATTTTGATATAAATAGTAAATTTGAAATAACTTTATGATTATTACTGAATAATGTTTCTCATGCAAATCTGGTTTATCTTTTAAATGAGTTAAAAGTTCTTCTTCTAAACTTTTGACTTTGTCAATATGATTTCTCAGTTGCTGCTCCTAAAATTGATTTATTGACTTCATAAGAGAGTTTTAAAAAATAACAGTTACATTTTAATCAAAGCAGAACTTTATGTTTACCCAGTGAGAAAGAGGCATTCTTAATGCCTCTATAACTATGAAAATAAGCTATTACTACCCCAAAAAATGGGAATGTTCCTTATAAAGATTGAAACAATCAAACACAACCATAAAAGAATATTAATGAAAAGTTGAAATCTAATTTTAAAAATACCTTGGTCAATTTTGTTTTTGAAACAGGCATTACAGGTCTTTGAAAACGCATGCTTTGTAAAGAATAGGATTTTATCAACAAGTTAATGAATCAAAAAATTTATAAAAATATAATTTGAAAAAAAAAAATGCAACAGATCTGTTGAAAGCCTCAAGACTTTCAATTTATTTTTGTACCATTATATAAGCTGTTTCAAAAATCTTGAGCTTAAAAAAAAAGTACTAAGGCATATTCATACTTTTACATTAAAGCATTTTTAGTTATTTTGCTGCTTTATTCTATCGCTGCTCATGTTACAGTACAAAAGTCTTAATAAAGTCAAAATGCAAGACTACTTTAAGGGAGAAATTCATTTTTAAAAGTATGTAAATAATTCTGTAATTACTTAATATTCATAAATTATAAAACTTACTGTCTGTATAATGGATGTATAACAGAAGTCCAGTATTTTTAAAAATTAAAGGTTTTTGGAAAATGAGCAGAATTTAATTGCATAGCTTATACTTTTAAAATATGATTGAACACAAAAATATTATCAGTATGTTAAAGATAGATTCAAATTTATTGATAAATACAGACAATTTTCTAAGAAAACTGAATAAGTTATATTTACATACCTTGAGCTAACAGGTGCTGGCAAAGGAGGAGAAGACAACATGGCTGCTGCAACATTAATACAATCCGTCCATTGGCGGACATCTTCTTGATTTCTAAGAATTAAAGCCATGAGAAAACCAGAAATACTATATAACATTTCCAAAAGCAATAGAAACATAAATACAAACAAAATAAATACTGCAATAAATACAAGCAGGTTCTAAGAGCTATTAATGTATATGTATTTGACTAAGGTAACTATAAATTACATGATATTTTGCAACAAATATCATATAATAATAATTAACAAAGTTTAGTTTATAAGAACATTTTTAACTTCATTTAAAATTCTTAAATCGTAAACTGATTTAATTTAAATTGCTGCTAATTATAACATCATAATAATTTTTGGTACATATTATTTTAAGTTACCTACTTTGCTTGAATATAATAAACACTCCAATCAGCGGCAATTATTTTGAAAACATATGCACGTTTTTTGTAATCTTTTGCATAGCCTGCTAGTGCATGATGGATACCAATAGAATGAACATCATTCATATTATCAGGCTATGAAAAAATGAAATCATGAAGGTTATCATCTATCAACAATTCTAAAACTCAGAAACTTCTAATGGAGAAAATGGTGACAGATTTACAAAGAAAATATTCTTAAAAACATCTTTCTAAATTTTTCCTCTGGTAACATTTCATTAATTGAACTTTTTGTATTTATAAAATTTCTTCTTTACACTTATTAAATAAAATTCCTGTATTAATTTCCACATCCAAAAAAAAATTGAAGCAGTTTTTTATATGAAAAAAGAAAAATAAGAGATAATTATGAAACTTTAGGATAATAGTTTAATTATTTTTTTTTTTTTGTATTATTGTAAATTTTTACTTTTACTATTAAAAGTGACATACTTTTTGAAATATCATTATGATCCCTTTCAAAAAACAATAGAATTGACGCCAATTTCTTTTCATAGCAGAAGCTAAAACATGTTAGTATAAAAAAAAATAGCATAAAATTCTCAACACAGCAATACACTATTCAACAATATATAAATTGTATACTACAAATAAAGTAGAAATTATACCTTAGAAAAGATGTTATTCAGAATACGAAAATGTGATTTCAGTAATGTATTCAGCTGATGTGTATACATACATACACATACATGCACGCACACACACACACACACACACACACTTACACACACGTATATACACATACATGCACATATATACACATACACACACATACATACAAATGCATACACATACAAAATATTGCAGATGTTAATTAGTGAGCTTGGCTTTAAAAGGCTGCATTACAAAAACCAGTTACATGGAGTAAGTTGCCAAACTTATTGTTCAAGTCTCTTTGAATAACTTAACTTTTTGAGAGTTGGAGCCCATTTTGTTGCTTTTCTTTGAACTTATTCAAGAAGGTTAATTTCTCCTTTAAATAGGGTGACCAAATTGCTATGGTAAACTCAAGATATGGCCTAAAAAAGACTTTAAATAGCTTCAGCGCCATAATCTCATTGACAAAATATAGAAAGAATTCTGAGTTTTTGGATGCAAATTTGAATATGCTCACTAAATTTGAGACCACTTGAGAAATATACACTTAAGCTTTATTCAAAAGTAGATTCTCTCTTGAGCATTTTGCTATTACTGAGAAACTAATTGGTCTTGTTCTTTTTATTTTTCTGTAATATGACACAATATCTTTTAGTATTGAGTTTTAACTTCCATACAATGGGAGAGTTGTATAACAAGTTGAGCTAAACTTTTAACTGATAGTTTGTTCTTAAGTTGGGCAACTGGGCTATCAGTTTTGAATAGTCAGCAAATAATCCACTTGGTGAGGAAATCTCAGCTAGATCAAACAGTAGGAGCCTAAGTACCAAACCTTGAGGAAAACCCCTTAAAACATCAGATCAATCCAAGCATGCACCATCAATTTGAACTCTTTGTTTTTTTTTCATTCAAGTAGGCTTTAATCTAATTAAGAGATTTACCCGCCAAATAGATTTAAGTTTGATCAGAAGTCTGTGTGGTAAAGAACTGAAAGCTTTGGTGAAGTCCAAGTAGAATCTGGCGATAGTGGTTTTTAATAAAATATTGAATGTTTCTGAGAGATTGGATGTGTAAGATTTTTGGTTTAGGAAGTCATGCTGACTATTCAAAATTAGATTATATTTATAAAGATGTAGAAGAATTTTGTTTTTGATGAACAGTTCTATAACTTTACAGACAACAAAAGTAAAATAGGCTTATAGTATTTTGGCATTAAGCAATCTTCTTTTTTGTATATATGGCTAATATTTGCTAGTCTCCAAAGATCAGGAATGAGCTGTTTTTGAAGGAGTCTTGCAATATTGAACAAATTCAATTAGCTAAGGTTTTTAAATAATTTTTGAGGAAAAGTAAATGAATGCAGTCAACTCGAAACAATTTGTTAGGACCTAAGTCAGCTAACTAATCTAAAAAATCAAGGCTATTTAAATCCAAGTTATTATTATGTATTATATATTTAGTATTCAGTAGATTTGTAGAATTGATTTTTCATCTTCCTTTTTGGCCTTACATATTGATGTTTTTACATTTTGCATAAATCATTATATTATTTTTTCAGAACATCAATGCTCTATTTGAAAATAATGCTTATTATTTTCTCTTGCCTACTGCCTTGTTCCCAGTTTCCCATTAAATATTCAAAATATTATTTATGACATTTATTTCTCAGCTTAGAGCAACACAAGTAAATCGTTCTCAGATTATAATCTGTTTGAAGTAAAACTGAAAGATTTTTAATGATTAAATCCAGTAGGTTCAGTTAAATTTCTGAAACGTTTGTGGGTGCAAAGGAATTTAAGACTTTTAATATATACTGAAGACTTTTATTAACTTGATTCTTTCATGAGCTTTATGCTAAGAAATCATTATTCAATGGAACTGAGGTTTATTATAATGTAATAAATGTTGAGGCTTAACAGTTACAGAGAGAACATTTAATGTTATTTGAGTGAAAGTCTTAAATTAAAGATGTTTTATTTAAGATATTTTTTAAAAAAACAGACTCACTTCTTCTTCCACCAGAATCCATCACTGATTTTCTATTTAAATAACCTTCACAGATCACTCTATCTTTAGAATCAATTTTTAACTAAAACAAAATCTTTCATCTTTTAGTTGATCATTCATCAATAGGCTGATTTTTTGATCAGCCTATTGATGAATGATCAACTTAATAAAAGATGAGGGTGAGGAACAAAATAAATCTGTTACTGTTGCATTGTAATTTAGAAAGTTTATTTAATTTTTTAGGATTTAAGTTAATTTTGTTGGAAAATTTACCACTGCGGACCAAAACAACCATCAGCTTCAAAATTCTTGTATGTAAACCATTGTAAACACTAACTTTAATAAAAAGCTCAACAACATTCTTAACATTAGTTATAAAGTTGTACCATAATTGATATATATATATATCAACTTTAATGAAGTTAAAAATAAATTATAATTCTATTTGCGTTTCTTAAAATTTAAAAACAATCAAGACTACATTTGTTCTAATTTCTCAGCACAATTTTTTCGTGCGATTTTTATCAAGTTTTTGCCTCAGTATTTTTTTGTTTACTAAAACATCGCTTCTGTTAAAAGCTAAAATTCAATAAAACTATCCTATTTTAAATAACTCTCCTTGTTTAGTTCATTGCAAATGACTTTACAGCTAAGAGTATTGTGTAACTTATTGTTCACTGAATCTTTTACATTTGCAGTAATATTTTTGTAAGTATAAAACAAATCAGGTTTTTGAAGAGAGTTTTTTTGCTGCTGTTGGGAAAAAATTGGTATGTAATCATTTCCAATAAACCCAAGATAAGGATTCAGCAGGATTAGATTAAAACTCTGACATTAATATCAAATGATTTCTTATATTATATTATGACTTCTGGAGAAGCTGCCATTATTGTAATTATGCAGCATGTATAAAATTCCTGACCCATATATTTTAGATCAAAAGGAATAAAATTGTTACCTGATCATCTTATAACATCTGCAACATAATGGATATTCAAAAATTCTGGAAAATAGTGTCAAAATGTCAAATTTTTGTAAATATATTTTTTTTAACATTGGTCTTGGAATCTTAATAGTAAATATCAACATTGACATAATAGCTGTGGTTAATTCAATAATGTTAATATTTACTATAAGGCATTATCTAAACAAGAAGAGCAAGTGGCAGCTAGTATTTTGAAAGAAAAAATGGAAAAAGAAAATAATAAAGAATCTTCAAGTTTTTTATATTGACTGGTAGAAACCCCGCCTTAATATCACCTAAAACTACTTTTAAGCTTAAAATCTTAGGCAAATAATAAGCTTGGAGATCTGCTGTTTGTGCAAGTTATTAAAGAGTTACAAATCTTGAAGTGTCTACGAATAGAACAAAACATCTTCTCTTTAAAGGGGAGTTGCAAACTAGTGTAAAAATTAACTTGCTGTTTCATATTGAAAAGGTATTAAGAGTTTTTAACATAACTAAATTTAGTTGAAAACCTATATTGGTATTGGCTGAAACATTTTACATCTACCAATTGAATAATCACAAACTGTTTTTTTTAGTCTTTGTTTAATTTGTTTTTTAAAACCTTTGTTTAATCAAAAAAAGTGATTCTGCTACCTATTTATAAGCAAAAGTTCAGCATTTGTTCATGATGCCTTCATTTTTAATTTCATAAATAATATAAATCTGTATAGATTCTTAGTTCAATTATTACTAAATGGATAATTTTAAAATCATAAGGATATCTAATATAGACATAAAATGAAGTTTCTGATCTAAATATTAATTTTTTGTCTGAGTGCAAGGACTTTGAGCATATAGTTAAATTGGTCTGCAGTGATATATAAGCAATTACAAAAACAACTCAAGCTACCTCTATGAACGGATTTCCAGATAAAGAATTCTATGAGTAAAAGGAGTCATTTATTAAAAAAAAAAAAAACAATTAAGTATGTCTTTATTTTTCATAAGTTAAAAGCAGATTTAAAATTTGTGTTTGATTGCAAAAAGAAAACTATGTAAATAATAGTAAAAATCAAATGTTTACTTACTGCAGTAAGAAATAATATAATGGCTTTAATATACTAGTATTTAATGTCATGCAAATGTAACATGCATTCTTTAAAAAGCACTAATTTACTTTTAATAACATTAATTACTTTTCTTTTGTGTTTGGGAGAACTTTGGGAGACTGATGAAGCATGCGCACTATTATCAATAACAACATTTACATTAAAAAACAAAAATCTTGCTTATTATTCACAGCTATAAAAGTAACACTTCAAAAATATAAATATTTACTAAAAACTTAATTTTACAGAATGCAGCAGAAAACAAATTGGAGAGTATTTACTTCAAAGATCTATAATCTATATATTTTCTAAGTAAGTCATGACATTGAAGGGTAAAATATTTATTAATAAGCATAAGTTTTGGGCCTAAAACATGATAATAAAAAAAGTTGTTTTAGCATTTGAACTTAAGGTAACAATTAATTTCATACCAGAATACTTTCCATGAACGGTAAACTCAGAACACAAAAAAACTTTCAGATGTTTTCGTATTTAAAACTGTTAACTAATAAACAAAAAGTATTCAGTGTAGATTTGACAATTTTACCTGGAAGCAAACACCATCTTCTTAGATTTTATTGAGTTATATAATGTCTGAAAGAAAAAAAAGTTCACTAAATAATTAAAATATAAACCTAAATGGAACAACATACCTTATTTTTACTTTTACAGCTATACCTTTAGTAACTCCTTTGGGAAGTCTTTGCCATCACAGAGTCCTGATAAATTGTTAATAAAATCATTCAAGCTCATTCTGTTTGTTACGCCCTGCAATTAAAATTAAACTAAAACCAAATGTTTTCTTTTCGGCTGAAAACAATTTTAAAAAACTAAGAATTGAATTAAATTTAAATCTTTTTTAAAATGTTAAGCAACTGTTAAACATTGAACACTTTAAAATGAAGACATGTTGTTCATCATAATCTAAATATATCTGTTACATCAATTAAATACATTTGTTACTTGATTAAATATGCATAAAAAGTAACCCACCAAAGCAAGAACAATTTTTTTTATCTATGTTTGGATTAAACTGAAAATAATATGATCTGATGTTAAATAAATACCAAACATATAATATACTAATTAAATATACACCAAAAGTCATTCATCAAATTAAAATATTCAAAGTTTTCTATAAATACCTTACATTCATGCAAATTAAAGTTAGTTTATAGTTCTTTTAAAAAGAGTATATTTTTAACACATACAGGTGTGTTACTTTGTTGTTACTTTACAAAATTTGATTTGATTATTTCAGCTAAATATTTTTCATATTTATG
This sequence comes from Hydra viridissima, assembly GCF_058129835.1. Lineage (NCBI taxonomy): Eukaryota > Metazoa > Cnidaria > Hydrozoa > Anthoathecata > Hydridae > Hydra > Hydra viridissima. The sequence goes on from NW_028324302.1 coordinate 452,595, forward strand.
AAAAAAAAAACTTTTAAAAAAATATTTCATAAATATGAAATTTTTTAAACTTATTTTCAAATATTTCAAAAATAATTGATTTGACTGGAACATTAAATTGATTTGATAGGACAGAAGTGTGGCACAAATTTCTAACTTAATCAAAGCAGTCAACATATGGTTTGGGAAATAGAAATAAAACTGTAAACACAGATACATAGTTTTTATGATTGCATTTTTTTTGTTTTGTTTTGGTGAGTGACTTTTTTAAAAATCATAAGCAGATGAATGTGTTCAACTCTCATCAGAAAATAATATAGGACATACATAAGGGTCATAAAAAAAGTAAAAACTTTGTATCAAAACAGTTATAAAATAAACATGTTACTTCTTTTATTTCAAAATGATTTTCTTTTTCCTTCTTTTTTTTCTTTTAAATTGAAGTTTAAGATCAGTTTTTTCAATCTTTTTCAAACTTTTTCAAATTGTTTATTTTTGTCAAACACAAAAATCATACATTAGCACATAAAAAATAAACATACTGACCATGTAAACAAATAAACATGCGAAATTTAAAAAGAAAAACTTACCTGGCCATGTAAATCAGTATTAAGTAACATCAGTGAACAAACAAGTGTATGAACTGCATCTGAACAAAACATTCAAGCATAAGAAAGTTTTAGAAGTTGTATATTAAAAAATTGACAACAAATGGTCTATTCTAAATTTACTCTCCATGTACTCACTCAAGAGTAAATTAAGAATGGACCATTTATTGTGTACGTAATACATTTATGACCAGCGTATATCTGACATACTAAAAGCCCTAAAAAACTAATATTTTATAAGTAAATATTAGGAAACATTTATTCTTTCCTTATATTCAGTCTTTTTAAAAAAGCAATTAATTAACCATATAAAGAAACATTCCTTGATAAAAGATCTTTTTTTTTTAGATAAAAATTTTTTATTTTAGAAACCATACCTTCGCTCATATCACAATGTGAGTTACATTCCATATAGCGTTTTGAAAAGTGAATGAGTATTCTTTCTCGTTCTTGAGTTTCACCAGTTAATGGAAAGTTTCCTAAGAACATCCTAGTTTTAAAGTAGAATTTTAACTGTTAAACTTACTTCAAATTCAACAAAAATTTTAGGATAAAAAAAAAAATTCAGAATGATAGAGTTCTGGCAAGTCTGAAAAGAACTTTTACATATCATGAAAAATGTTGCAAATGCAAATATTGTTAATTTCTTTAGAGAACAAACAAAAGAAACTTTTAATCTGTTAACTTAGTTTTGATTACCATTGTTATTATACAATTAAAACTAGAAATAACTAACAAAAGATGCTTTAAATGGTATTAAATTTAGAGTGAAACATAAACTCATTGCACTCTCATTGCAAATAGTATTTTAAAGTATAACTAATTCCTTAGAAAATAATACTGCAATAAAAACTTTAGTCAATCATTTGATAGTAATCAAAGGTTTGTTACAATAAGAATTATAGAAAACCATAAAATGAGTGAATTTTTTTTTTGTACATCAATTTTGCAAAAAATTAATGTACAAAACTTTATGATTACAAATTATCAGATGATGCAATCAGCAAAGATGATTAAGAAATGAAAAGGAAGTTTCTTCAGTGTAAACTTATCAAAGAATCAAATGTTAGAAAACGCCAATTATGCCCGCTTTAGATTATTTTTAAGGTCTTGAAAGTCTTGCTTTTAAACATTCTTTATTTACCATAAGATACCAAACCATTAACAAGTAAATAGTGTTAATAAGAATTAAACCTGAAAATATTTTGCAAAAAGTTGAAATCCAATCCTATTACATTATTCTAACTCAGCATACATTTACCAGGAGCTTCACTAACTCACAAGAGCTACAACAACAGAGCAAACTGTGATTTTAATAGTATAATAAAGCTTGAAAAAAGAATCGAAGTTAAGGCACTGGCAGAGCCATCCTAGTTTGTTTTTTTTCATGGGTAAGACCATTCAAAGAGAACTTTGAATCTAAATACAACATGATAAAATAAGGGCTTTCATCAAACTACATTTAACTATGCCAAGTAAGATTGCTAGGAAACCATTTATCTAGGGAGTTTATGTTTTAACCATGAACTCCTTAAATTATTCCTACCTTGAAAATTGGAACAGCTAATCTGTTAGTTCTTTTTCAACTACCTTCCTACACACCTTATTAGATGTACTTTAGGAAAAAATTGACATACTTTAGGTTTTTTACTGATTCAAAATATGATTGTAGTTTTAAAATTAAAATTGACCTTGAAATAAAAACTCAAAAATGAAATACAGTGATAAAACAGTAAATAACTTTTTAAAACAGGACTAAGTTTGTAAAAGGAAAATTATTAAACTAAATTTCAAATGGAAGTTTCCATTAAACTACTTTTAAAAAATTGAAAAAAAAATATTTTAGATATGTTTATGTATAAAACTTAAATTTAAAATTTGGAAATAAGATTACAACATTAAGCCATGTATAAATTATACCGAAGAGCTCCATCTAAGGTCAGGCCATCAAATCTGTAAAACTGCAGGTACTCTTTACAAATCTGTTGACTAAATTCAGTGCTAAATAAGTAAAAATTAGAGATAAAACCTTTTACAAAATTTAATACGTTTGTCTTATTGTACTTAAACAAAATAATGTTCAATTACCAATGTATGCTCACTTACAAAAACTTAGCATTTCACTGAGTACAACTAAAACACAGCTTATAGATTTATGAGTTCTTGTTAACAAAATAGAGAATAACAATATCATTAAAAACTGACTTTTTCCCAAGTATAGGTGCAATATCAGTATCTTTATATCCATTCAGTGTATATAAATGACTAGCAATCTCTGCAGCACTCATTTCTTTGTTAATTACAGAATTAGCATCTGGTGGCTTTGAAAAACTTAAACCATCAGGATTTTTAAAACTAGCTTTATCAAATAAAGGTCCATATGTAATGTTAACTCGTCCTTGAGCTGATGAATTTTGTTGAGGACCATAAATATATTGTTTATCACTAATATCCTGCAGAGACTGAGCAGAATGAGCATAAGGAGTAAGTGTCAACATCTTGTGCTCTGAACCAATCCTTTCATTGCCATTTTCAAAAACATTTGGCGAAGAAACATTATTCAATTGAAAGCTTTCAACTTTTGTTGATTGCGGGATTTGATCTACGTCTGAACTACTGCATGGACGAGTATTTGATATGCGCCGTTGTATAGATTTATTTACCTCATGGATGCCACTCTGTGTTTGGAGTGTATAACTTACTCCATGGTTTACAGCTGATGTAGTAGCACTAGGTGGTTGTTTTTTAAAAAATTCAGGCGATTTTGAACAGTTCATAGGTTCATTAACATGTAAGTTAATTATCTCATTACGTACCAATTGAGTAGTAAATTGATCCTGGGGATCTTTCTGTTTTAATATCAGGCGAGGTGAAGAGGGTAAGTCATCAAGATTATAGTTATGAGAAATACTTTTTTCTGGTTTATAATCAAGATATTGTCTGGCAGATCCATTAGAACTCTTTTGAGTGCCTGGATCATAAGATGGATTTTTCTGCATATTTTTTTCATGTTTATAATATTCTTGCTTGGGCAAATTTTTGCTTAAATAAATATCTTCTAATGTATCATTTGTATTTGTCATTGAAAAAGAATTAAACATTGTTTTGGAACGGTTCATTATTGGTGATGGAATCCCAAATGATTGTGCTAAGTAAAATGATTTTGTTGGACTATTTGGAGGTTCTACATCTTTGTAATTAGCGATAGGAGAGGGTTCTTTTCGTGATTGTAACCTAGTAAACTTTCCATCCACGCCATTTCTTGAAGAAGCTCCTAAAACACGTTCTCCAGGATATGCAGAGTAAGGTCTATTTCCAGCAGTTTTATTTGAAGGTATTGATTGCACATTTGTTGCAAATTTTGTTGAAGGTATTGTTTGCATGCTTGATATGCCTGACACTGTTGTGTTTAGTGTGTTATTAAGAACATCAAAAGAACGTGTATAAGAAAAATTTGGATTACCTACCTTCATAGAATTATCTAAAGAGTTATTTCTGGTATGAGAAACCTGTGCAGATTTGGGTTCAATAAGAGTATCATCTGTCAAAAAAGGTCTTGCTTTTAACTTTGCAAGACGATCTGCAACAAATAGAAAACATGAAGTCATTAAAAAGCAATAAAATAATAATTAAAAAACCAAAACAACCTAATTTTTTTATTTGGATTTAAACTCAAATTTCTTTTGTTTCAAATATACTTGTTATTAATAGTACAGTAATTAAAAATATTGAGGAACTTTCTGCATACAATCAATAAATAACTGAAATGAGATATTAAACACTATTTAAATTTCTGAAGTTAGGCAAAAACTAATAATTTTTGGGTATTCAGATAATGAGAAAAATTATGTAAATTTCAGTTTTAATAAATTTCCTGTAAAAAAATTTCCATACCTTCTCTAAGAGTAAGTACAATCTTATCTTCACAACTCCTGATAAGGTCAACAACTACAAAAAAGTATTAGTATAGTATTTTCAATACTATGGAAATGTTGTAAAGGTCAAAAGTATTTAACTATCCATGATTTATGCCAAGTATTGCAATAATTTTAGATTCCAGGTTGTCAAAATTTCACCTTAATAAGTTGTTTAGGTGAGTTTGTTTATATTACTGGTTGTCTGTTTTTTGGAGGATCTTTTTTTTAATATCTCTTCATTCATTCTAGCAAAAATTCTTTAGATTTTCCAATGATAATTCTTTAAATTATATTATTTTACTATTAGATAATATTATGTTACTAATGCATCAATTATTGAAATGAAAAATATAATAACTTAATATAATAATAATTTTAAAAATATAATAATTTTAAAAACTGTTTTTTGTAATTTTTTTGTTGAAAAATTTTTGTTGGACTGGTTTACTTTTTTTAGCATAGAAAATGTAAAATATAAATTTAAATTTTAAATGATAAAAAAATCTAATTTTTACCCCTAAAGACGAACTTCCAATGATTTGAAATTTTGATTACTAAATTTTCATAATCATAAACATTTTTCTTGGTGGTCTAAGAATTTATAAGGAGATGTACAATTAATGGTTAAACTAATGTTTTACAAAGAATATGAATCAAAGAACTTTAGTGTAGAGTTTGTAGCATCAAAAACCAAAGCATAGAAAAAAAAATGAAATGCAAAGGCTGGATACTTTATTAAAAATACTTTTAATGCTTTGCAACCAAAAAATTTATGAATAGAAACAGGGATGAAAGAAATTCTTGACACAGATTTTATTCCTTACCATTTTCTTTTTAAAACTAAGTCTGTGGAAGCATTTGACTAATCTAATTTTAAAGTATTATCTGAAACTAAGAAATCTATTGATATGCAACAGTAATTTGAAAGTGTGAACTTTATTATTTATCTGTTCTTTAGAAGTAAAGCTACACAAGTACTATGCAGCGTAAATGCACTCACCAAACTTGTATCTCATGAAAAATCTGAAGCAAAATAAAAGTTGTACAATGGCTGGCAGTTTTTCTCACCTGAAATAAGTTGTGCCTAGCTACAGCTCAAACCAATGTAGTTTTAATTTTCAATGGCTCAATAGAATTTAAAAAGCTTATGGCTTATGGCTATAAGGTCTAGTCAGCCACCTTTTTGTTTATTGATGCCATAATTTGCGCTGTTTCTAAGATAAACTTCCACCAAAGCTAACAAAATCCATCATAAAATAAATAAAATATCAATATATTTTACCCACCAAATTGTAAATATACACATAAAACAAATTTAGGCAGAATAGGGGCCAAATCAAAGAATATTTAGAGGCAACTCAATTCTTTCAAAACTTTACAGTTACACAACATTATGAAAGCCACTCAGTTAAATACACAACTACATCCTAATTTTCAAGTATGATTATTTGGAAGAGGTTAATGGATACAGTTTAATCTGTAAAATTGTTAAAACTAATATTAGTAATTATGCTAATTGTAGAGTCTGTACCCTACATCCAATTACACAACTGTCAAGAAAAGAACCTGCAGTTAACAGTCCAACCATGGCCATTTTCACAACTTTAGTTCAGCCAGGTTTGGCTAAGGAAGACTATGTATAACTACTTGATTTGTGTAGGATGTTAACTACTAGCACAGAGGAATAGGAGCAGACCCACCCACTGAAATATTTTTAACAACATGTTATCTCTTCTCACAACACATTTTTTACAATTTAAGAATACTATGACATCTTTCATATGGTTAACATTCATTGGGAAAGCATTATGGCAACCAGATAACAGTCAAATGTACCTGCTGGGATCAAGAATCACAGAATTGATTGGTAGCAAGTTTTTATCTTTGCATACATTACTGTGAACTTGTTAAAATCTTCAAACAAAAGTTGAGAAGAATTTCAAAGAATGGTGTCTACTTAAAAAAACAAGGGACAGAAATAGAGACCCAGAAGGCTTTCAAAATTTTGGATGATATTTTAGATTGACTTATTCAGATGCCTTCAACATGATTAGTATTGATGAGAAAAAAAAAGGGGTTTTAACAGCACAGAGAGAGTGGTAGAAGAGGATCAATGACAGGCTTAAACAAAAGATCATGGCAATCTAACAAAAGTGAGACATCAGAAAATAAATGAATCTTATGAAGCAAAGAAAAAGACAGCAGTTGCTAACAAAACTGATAGTGACTAAGATTTAACATAGGAGGCAGCTGCTAGTATTGAGAAAAAACAATAATAAAATGCTGATGAATGTAAAAAATTGAAACCATTTTATCTCGAAACACTAAAACTTCTTTTTCAAACTCTTTGTATTAATTTATTTTAAAGGTCACATTTCTAAAATCTCAATCTACTTTTCTGTGTTGTATTGTAAATTGGATTAAAAAGTGGCAGAAATTTCATGCTTTTACTTTTATTGACTGCTCATCCCATGGTTATGAAAAAGATTGTTTTATTTGTTTTAAACATGTAAACAAATTGAAGAGATAAAACTAAATAATAAGTAATTAAATGTTTTGAATTTTTAAACCGAAATATTCTGTGCATAGATTTTAATGTATGCATTTAAAATACTATCATTTTATTAAATAAATTAACATTAACACTGGCAAAGTTTTTCTAACCAATACATGCACATTTTACTTATACATTTTTTTATATAAATGGATAATAGTTTATCTAGCAGAAAGATACACTATAGGGATTCACCAAGACTATGGATTGGCAGTTTTTAAGAATTTATATCCTGAATTGAAAGAAGTTAAGAAAATAAATACAAAGATGTCTAAAGTCTCAATGATTAAATATCATCAGCCAATAAAAAGACTGTTAACTACTTTGATATTACATTAAATATCATCAGCCAATCCAATAAAAAGACTGTTAACTACCTTGATATTACATTAAATATCATCAGCCAATCCAATAAAAAGACTGTTAACTACCTTGATATTACATTAAATTTAAACAATACCACTTCCCAACCTCAGTAACTTATACATAAAGAACCACTCCTGACCATCATTAAACAAACACTTATTTTGTTGGAACTTAGATTATTGAAATTATCATCTAATGAGCAAGTATTCAATTAGTTAGTTGTATGCTATGAAGGGCATTATTTAAGGCAGGTTATTGATACAAATTAATATTTAATGAAAATAGCAGCCATTAAAACAATAATAATAATAGCAGAAACAACAATTGCAAGCAACAAAAAAAAAAAAGAAACTGCTATCTATAGAAGCACCAATTTATTAAACAAAAAACAGGTATTGGTGAGTAACAATAGACACGTCAGTTTGGGATCTAACTTACTTTGATCATTTGTGCTTTGCACATTTGAATTGCTATCATAGCATACTTTATGGCTCTGATGACGTAGAAAGGTAATATGTAGTGAAGAAAAAAATTAACTTTAGAGAAAAAGAAAATAATGGAGATTGTGGTATAAGTTATAAAAAATATCCAAATAAAATTCTGCTGCTGGATTTTATTGAAAGCTGCATTTATAACAAACTTTGAAGAGGGTCTGGAAAAGTTATTAAAACTTGGTTAAAAAATGTTTTTACATTTTGCCCTAACACTACAATGCTATAAATTCAATTTGGGTGGTTGAAAAATAGTTATAACAACAACCTAAATATATACATATACAATTTGAAATCTCACTCAAAATCTTTTGAAAATAAAGCTTTAATCAAGTTATAGCTATAAAATATACACCAAGTTGGCTTATACGCCAAGTAATTTGTAAGACAATAAATATCTATATATGGCTATTTTACCATTATTTCATTTAAACATAGACTAAAAAAAATGGTTAGTTATAAAGTATCTTTTAAGACAGATATAAGATTTGTTTAAAGTCTCCGATGGCACAATTAAATATCATAAACACAAGTTTCCAGCATTTCAGTATTATGATTAATTATATTGTAATCAAATGGAAAAATAAATTCACCTTGCTTTGTTTGAAGTTCATATAAATTTATGCCATTGACCTTGTGCAACACATCACCAACAAATACCTAAACATGCAATAAAAATTGTATAAAATTGATTCTAGAAAACTTTAACTTAACTCAAAATCTTTCACTAAAGGGATAACATATATCTAACTTTCATTTTTACTAATTTTAAAATAGCCTACTTAGTAATAATTAACAGTAGTTAATTTTTGATTCAGTATCAACTATATGTTAAAATAGATTAACAACAAAATATGAAAAAAGGTAAAGTTTGGTACAAACCTAAGCTATTGAAGTGTTGATTTGAGTAATCTTATTCTTACTTTTATTTTATATATATTATTATAATAATAATAATACTAATAGTAATAAAAATAATAATAATAATAATAAAAAGAATAGTAATAATAATAAAAATAATAGTAAAGATAATCATACATGATAATATATAATATCATAATAAATTATATATATATATATATATATATATATATATATATATATATATATATATATATATATATATATATATATATATATATATATATATATATATATATATATATATATATATATATATATATAAAAGATCTAGTGAAAAGAAAAAAAATATGAAGTTGAATATAAAAAGTTTTTCAAATAATAACAATTAAGGTTAATGATTACAGTGATTCAATATATGAAAACATAATGATTTATATATAATTTTTGTTTTTAGTCCTATAAACTGATGATAACAGTATAATTTTTTAAAATATATATCTTGTAGAAGTTTTTAACCTAAGAACTTAACATTTCAATCAAAAAAAATATTTAATTCAGATATCTTTTTTTTTTACAAAAGGGCAAAACATGCACACATACATATAAGGTACAAAAAATTTGTTCATTTAGATATCAAATCAGCTTAAAAATGAAAAAAAAAATGCTAAGAACTATACAAGTTTAAAACTATTACAGAAATTTGTAACATCAATTAGATTTTTTATGGAAGAAAAGAATGGGTATTGTTTACCTGCCCTGAAACAAGAGCTGGACTATCTCTGACAAGAGCACAAATCATAGGTGGAATGTGTGTATCACATCCACCTATTACACTGAATCCAAAACCATTTCCAGGTTGACGATGCAGCTCAACTACCCTCTCATAGCTCATTTTTTGTAATATTTACCACTTACTCTATTTAACATTTTTGTGATTTAAACTAAAATGTGAAAAACAAACTTGATCTAAGTTACAGTAATAAACACTTCCTTAAATTTTACTTTGCAAGATCGGCCTGTAAATAACAGCCTATAAAGTAGCATATAAACTTTAATCATTCTAGAAGTATATGAGCATGCAATTATTTAAGCCAGAGACACTTGAGATTCCATAAAAACTTTTTTTGTGCATATAGAGAGAGGAAAAAACCTTTCAAACAGAAAGCATTCTAAATACTTTGTCAGTTTTACTTGTCTAAATAGTTTATCTAGGCCATCTAGTTATATAATTATAGTCGAACAGCTGGTAACTTTGTTACGCAAAGAGACTTTAATTTTCACTAGAAATGTAGAAAATTTCTAAAGCACTAAATATTATTGACAAGAAGATTATATAAAACTTGATATTCCATAAAAATTGACGAAAAAAAAAATAAAGATGGAACTTTAATTCGTGAAAACATTAGAGCCATTTTTTAAACTAAGACGGGAAAATTAAGACACCGTTGCGTTGGTAATAATTTCGCAAGCTGCACTTATTGCTGTTATTTATTGGTACTTATCTTTCTTTTTATAAGTGATCTATTTCTTTTAAATCTGTTTATGTCAGATGATTAAAAAATATATAAATTGTATTGATTTTTTTGTTATGAGATTAAAATTTTTAGTCAAATTTGCTATAAATAAAAGAATATCAATGGCCTTTAAGCAAAACCATATTGAAGCAGTCGGGACAAAACCAATACACTTAATCTAAAACTTTCTTTTGGTATCCAGATTTGGTAAATCTAATTTTTTAATTTATTAATTTATTTTATTTATTTATTCATTTGTTTTATTTCATTTTATTTTATTTTATTTTTTCATAATGACTGGTATAGCATCCTTGTATAATTAAAAGAAAGTTGTCAAGACGTCAACTTCATTTAACGATAATCAAAAAAAATTCCAAACGAAAGACGTTTTCTTTTTGTATTTAATGAAAGAAATTTAGAAAGATGTTGTGAATTTGAAAAAAGAGAAGGTGGCAAATTCAAGAAAACACAAAGCAAACAAATTTTTGATTTTTTAAACTTTAAAATCTAGTTTCATATCAATTTTTCTATAATATCCTCCGAACTGATATGTTCAATCTTCCGAACTGATATTCACGTATAATCACTTTAAAGTGGCCATGGATTGTCCGCGCGGCGTCGCATGCCCACTGGGTTCGATGGTACCTAAACAACAACAGCATCAAAAAATTCGAAAACCAACAGCGTATTATTCCAAGATGGTTTTTTGCGCATCGCATAAAATCAATTTTCTTCAAGAAAATAGCCAGATTTTAAATAGCCAAATAGCCAAATTAGCCAGAAAATGCTAATTTAGGAATTTAATGGGTCTGCAAAAACCATATTTACAACAACTCCTTCTTCTAGTTCAATTCAACCACCAATAATACAAACTCAAGTCAATGCTGCATGTGACTAAATATGTTTTCTAAAAAAGATATGTACAAAGTTGAAAAAGTTATAAAACTGCCTAATAAAAGCTGATGGAATGTAAAATAGGTTTTCTACAATTTAAGATCAAACTTTTTGAATGTAATTCATATTGCAATCAAATCAAAAAATAGAAAAAAATAGAAATAGAAATAAAAATAGAAATCCCGCAAATTAAAAAATAGAAAATGAGAGTAAACACTAAAAATGCAGTTTTAAAATCTAAAAAAACACTGAGATAAAAATGGCATTCTGACAGAAAAAAGAACCATGATATTGGCAATCCAAAATGCAGAGAAATTGATTATTTAACTTAATATTTGTATGTATTGAATAGTATAAAACCAATTTCTAATTTTTTGATGTGAACTAAGCTAGCAGTTGATGATTCCTTTTAAAAGATAATCATTGTTTAAAAAGTTGATAGCAATTCAGAATATAATAGCTAGTTAGAAGATGCGGAGCTGATGTTCACCTGCTCCACATCTAAATTTTAAAAAATGGGTTGCATCCACTGCAAATAATGTCTTTCTTCGCCGATGGTTTAAATTAATGAATTTTTACATTCGTTTTAAATTTACTCATATAAACACGGCCTGGAACTAGATTTCATTTTAAAAAATTTAGTACAACCATTTAAAGAAAAACAGAAAATTTAATAAAATTTAATCGTTTTTTTACCTCATATCCTTCCCCCCAATTCTTCCCCAAGAATTGTAGAAAAACATAAATCTTAAAATCAATATAAAGTGCTCTGAAGTTGAAAGTACAAAAACTTATAACAAATCGCTAATATCTTGAGTAATTTAACTTTAGGGTTGATTTTGTTCTCAAAAGTAAAACAATGTCACCCTGGTTTCTATTAATTCAAAAAAATATTTTTTTGGCTTATTCTAGATTGTAATCAGTAAGCATCTGCATATCGAAACTTTTTATTACGATACGATAAGATATCGATTTGTGCGTATCGTAAGTACCCAAAAAATCCTTACGATAAAGTTTTGATATTTATCGAAATATTGTGATATTTATCTTTTAGTTACGATAAATATAGTAACTCATATCGTAAATACCATAACGATACCTATCGATACATTACGATACTTTTTACTTTTCCCAACGAAAAAAATATTTTTTTAAAGAAACCTAAATAACTGTAATAAAATTACTGACAAATACACTATTCTATATATATATATATATATATATATATATATATATATATATATATATATATATATATATATATATATATATATATATATATATATATATTCTATATATATATATATATATATATATATATATATATATATATATATATATATATATATATATATATATATATATATATATATATATATATGTATATATATATATACACACATGGCCGCCGAGAGGGGGTGGTGGACGGGGAAGATTCCCGGGGCGCTGCGTGTGTACAAACAATTTTTTAGAGTAATTTTTAAAATATTTAAATAGTTTTGACTTTTAAAAGATTTAATTAACTTTTATTTTTCATTTACAATGACCAGAGCACGCTTCTTTTGGTCCTGAGTATGTAATTGATCATAATGAGGGCCCCTTAAGAAAACTTCCTCGGGGCCCGAAATTTATATACATATAGAGAGAGAGAGAGAGAGAGAGAGAGAGAGAGATAAATAGATATATATAGATTGATAATATATTTGATAATAATAGCAATAATATTCAATAACCCCATTCCTATAATATTCAAAAACCCCATTTACTTATCATTCAAATTTATTTCAAAGAATAAATAATTGAAAAGATAAAATAGATTTGTTTTTGTACTGAGTTATGGGAAGGCAATTAAACGATCAGTATGTAGCATGATTTAATTAAAAGTAGAACATGTGAAAAAACTTTAATATTTGAAGTTCGTTCAAAGAATGATTTGAGATCAGGTGACTTGAATCATGTGACCTGATTTCAGTTACAGTTACTACAATTGTTGTAAATGAAAATTGATTTACCCACAAACGATAAAAATACCAATACAATAAGGAAATCATCATGGCGTTAAAAAATAGGCGAATTATAATTTTTGTCAATATTTTAATCAATAGATTAAGAAAATATATTGCAAAATAAGTAAAAATAATGTTTTTAACTTAACATTTAGTTGTATCTAATACAAAATATCGTAAAATAACGATATTTTATCGAAATCATATTGAAACATATCGGATCATATCGAAACACATTATCGTAACAAATACCGTTTAGTTTCGATATTTCGATAACGGTACGCAGATACTTAGTAATCAGAGAGACAACCGAGCTATAAAACGTTATTCTTGTAAAACATGTGATTCCTTCATGTGAATTTAGTTTTAGAACAGAATTTAAGACCATTTTATTATAAAAACTTTAATTATTACTAAAGAAAAAAAGTAATTGAAAAGATCAACTTTCATGGAATAATAAAAATGATTCCTTGATGTTTTTTTATAAAAAAATATTCTTAATAAGTGGCTATGAAAATAGCCGTTTTTGATTTACACGATCCTATGCGTTAGAGTTAGGGCGTTTATTGTTGGTCTTCTTAAACCCATGATTTGTAGAAACGTCTTCTTATATGACAAGCGTAACAAAAAAAAAAAAAAAAAAAATTTCTCGGAGGTTTGAACTTGAAGTATTAAACGAAAGTCAATAGTTTATAATTATTTTTATATAAACAATTTTAATTGTTTTAAAGTTTATTGTTGTATATAATCAATAAAAAAATTTTTTAACTCCATAAAAAAAATTAAAAGATATTCTTAGCCCCAAAGAATCCAGCTAAAAGAAATTGGTATGATAATAATAAAACGCGATTAAGTATTATACATGTGTATTACATATATATATATATATATATATATATATATATATATATATATATATATATATATATATATATATATATATATATATATATATACCTAAATTGGTAAATCTACAGTTAAGCGGCCTAAAATAAATTTACTTTTTTGCTTTTTACGCTCTCGTTCGCGGAGATTAAAAGCATCAGAATATTTATTAAAAGCAAATTAGATAAGTTTCAAAGAAATGTTTTTAGTTTTTTTAAATTTCGGAACTGTGAACCTTTTTATATAACGTTTTCTATTGTTATTTTGTTATTTTTATGATACTGTTATTGTTTTGTTACTTAAGGTTAATAAAGTTATTGTTCCTGCTGATGTATTTTTAAAAGATATGTGACTATGAAAATAGCCGTTTAATTTATCAATTACAAAGAATACTGACGTGACAAACATAATTTATTAATATTTATATTTAAAAATTAATAGAAAGTTAAACAAGAATTAAAACAAGTTTTATCTGATAATAATGTTAGTTACATATCACTAATTTACCACTAATTTTTATTTGATAAATACAAATGGGTTATTATGTGCTTTTTATGACAAATGAAATAAAATATGAAAAACGAAAACAAATAACTTTTTAAATGGTTTTGCTTTATAAAGTTAAAAAAGCTCATACTTTATCAAATGAATTATAGAAAATACACCTACTAAAAAAATAATTCATAGTGGAATATATATTATGGAGCTTATAGAGTAGTTGAGGCAAAAAATGACCACATATCGGAAAAAATACTAAAAAAAAACACAAAATTAAGTCTGGTGAATAAAGGACCAAGGGATTGAATGAAACCAGATCTTGACAAAAAATTTTATTTAAGCTTTTTTATATTTTGCTATACTTTTTTTAGTCATTTTAAAATTATCCTTAAAGGTCTATTTTATCATTGAAAGACTTTGTTTACACGAAAAAAGTTCCCAAATTTAGAAATGTTCACCTTGAAAAAAATGATGAAAATCTGTTCGTGCCGACAACTAATTTCCTTTACCTCGGTGTAATATATTAATTTGTCAATGCGTGAAGTACTTACTTTATCCTGAACATTCTTACAAAACAAATGCTATAAAAATTTTAACTAATATCACGTGATCAGAACTTCGGTTTTAAATCTGTCGGCAGCCATTTTAATAGATTTTTTGTTGACGGGTGAAAACTTAGAGTTTGTCGGAAACTCGCATGACCTGCTGATTTCTGCGACCTCTTTGATGTTAAAGAATGAGTTGCACGTCCATCTATTATACGTCTATGGTTTTAACTTATTGTTAAAAAAGCAAAACTTTCAAATGTCTATAATATCTTCAAAATTAAGAATGTTTTGTGGGTTATTAGTTAATTATTCATTTACCTTTTCATGTTGTTCTAATATCTTTGTTTATTTTCAGATATTATTAGTAAAAAACAAAAGAAAGTAACATAATGACGGACTTGTCAGATTTTAAATTGTTGGTGCTCGTATGGCAGGTGTTAGTGTTACAGAATTAGCAAAATATATAGAGTTTCAAGAAGCACTGTCTTGGAAGTAATGTTTGCATATGAACAAGTGGGAAAAGCACCTTTTTAAAGTAAAACCAAGAAGAAAGACAAAGCTTACAGAAATGAACCGTCAGACACTGATACGTATCGTGAAACTAAATCATCGAACTACAGCTCCTAAAATTGTAGTAGAACTCAATGACCATCTTGAAAATCTTGTCTACCAAAACTGTGCGCCGTGAGTTACATAAAGGCCGGTTTACACCAGTGAAATACAAAAAGAAAACGTTTGCTTTCAAAGAAAAACATTGCAAGGCATCTGGAAATGTACAAAAAACTTTAAAATGGTCATTTGAGGAATTGAAGAATGTTATTTTCTCTGATGAATTGTCCATTATCTTATTTTATACCACCAGCTGTGTATACGTGAAGAGACAACCAAAAAATGCCTATAACCCAGATTGTTTTCTTCCGACTGTCAGCCATGGAAAAGGATCTGTAATGATTTGAGCGGCTATATCATGGAAATCGGCTGGCCCAATATTCTCTCTTTAGACGATCTTTCAATTATTGCCACTAATGGTCGACCAATGAAAATTAATTTGAAATTTTCCACTATTTTTTACATTCCAGTTTTAGTTATGCTAATTGAAAGTCAATATTTCGTTTGGTAACAGATACAAATAATAATTAACTTTTTAACAACATTTTTAAAACCGCTTTTTGAAAAATGTTAACAATTCTTTAAGAAGCTTCCATCGATGATTGGTTATTTTATAGTGAGGAAGTTAAAACAGCAACAGTTTAAAGTATTTTTTAAGCCGAAACGTTCTTTCCATTTAACTAAACCACTACCTGGAGTGAGTTTCAATAAGTTACACTGAAATATGTTTTTCGGCCACAAAGATTTAAAATTAAAGAAAAAAAATTGAATACCATTTAAGGATTTTAGTTCTAAAAATTAGCTTCGACATTCTTATCCCTAACACCAAAATACAGAGCTATTCAATGGTGTGTCATAGCAAAGAACCATTACCTTTTTACAACCAAACGATACGTTTTTATTTAATAATTCAACTAGGTATGAAAACAAGTTTTTATCTGATATGAAAAAAATATTTTTTTCTTAATTTTCTGTTCAATTCATTTAATTTTTGCAATATTTTAAGCGTTTTCAACAAACTTTTTAAACTTATCTAATGAATATATTTTAGTTTATATTTACTTATGCATAAAAAGAAAGGCAATTCACAGAACTAATATTGGCAAAAAAGTGCATAAAAATTGTGAGTCGCAGAAAGAATTTTTTTAAAAATTTTCCTAAAGGCATTGGCTTGCCTACATAAGTTTAATTGCTAAATGTGGATTCAGTGGCATAACAAGAAAAATTTACATATAAAATAAAAAATAGTGTTTTTATTTAATATTTGAATTAAGCATTTAAATGAGGAAAAAAAAAGGCAGTAAAAACTCTTTGACGATTTTTCGAATCAATCCAGCCAGTGTCTTTGTCGTCAATTATCCAGACAGTGTACTTGTCGCAAACAAAAAGTTAACTTTACATAATTTATATCGTATACTTTATTTATGAAAAATTACAATAGTAAAAAATTGAAGATAACGGTATATAACTCTAGAGTTATTGATTTTATGTTAAAAATGAAGAGAAAATATGAAACTTTTGCTTATTTTTAAATAATAGTTTTGCCCTGCTCATATCACTTTAACGTCAAGAGGCATACTAAGGGCCTGTTTATATGGAAAGCGGGCTGGCTCGTTTGCCGAGCCAGCCCGCTTTCCATATAAACAGGCCCTAAGTCGTTTTCCAATCATTTAACAATGCTAGCATTTTTCTCCAATATCTTTATAGTAAACTATACATTGGCACAGAGCTAACTATATCAAAAGCTGAATAAACAATTTGACTTTTGAGCTAGGTTCTCTAAATTTTACCATAATTGAGGGCCTAAAATCAATACACCAACCTTGTGTAAATCATTTTTTTAAGCTATAACTAGAATAAATTCAATTTTCAGGGTGCTTGATACAAAAAAATAAAATTACACAGAATGGCATGAAATTTTAATCTCACAGAAACGTACTTTATAATGTTACAACCAAATTTAACAAACAACAAAATTTAAGAATAATCTTACACAAACGTAAGTTAACTTAAGGCTGTACCAAAAATGTACCAAAAACTAAATATATGGTACACAACAAAATAATAAACAAAACAGAAGACCCCTTCATTTCAAAGATAACCAGATATAATTAAACATGTTTCTCAAAGATCAAAATATGCAATCTTCCTATACAAAGCCAAAATACAAAAAAAGTTTGCACAATCAATTTAATTCAACTTAGATTACCTTTTACAAGCCCGTAATTGTTCAATCAATTTCGCCAGCAAAATTGATTTAAAACAAAAACATACTTTATAAAAGGAAAAATCAAGTGGCATATAATTATGCTGCATAATTTCTTGTCTATCAAAGTTATTTTATAGTTTTACTGTTCGAGCATCTAAAGTTGTTTTGTTAATTACAAAAATTTTAAGATAACAGGAAATTAAATGCAGTATAATCTGTATATCACACCATCAAGAGAATTATGTGCATTTAAAAGAAAGCTGGTAGAACATAGAAACATAATAGTAGTTCAAATCCTAAATGTCTATTGAATGACAGAGCAACATGACAATTCACCTTAGATAGATGAAATTATAAAAAAACACTAGAAACTAGCAAAAAATACTAACATTGTCAGATACAATTTGAAACAAACCTATTTTAAAAAAGCACTATAAGGATAATATTTTAAAACATCAGGAAACATTTCTTAAAAACACATCTATACGTCTACTGCAGCAATCATAATTGCATTCTTAGCTTATTTGTTTACGATCAGCGGAAAACTTTAATCTTTCATAATCATTAAGGTTTTTATGAGCAACAATCATGTAGCATGTTGAGTTACCTTGCCTCGCAATAATTGTACTCCAAGCAAGGAAAATCTCCCAAATGCGGTACAATCGCTTTCCATACTTCAAGGTAATTTTTTGGCAGTTTTCAGGTCGAATCCAGTTTCGATACCATTCTTTAATAGTTTCAGAATAATGAACACCAATAGTTTCAACAGAGTGAACCTCAAACCCAGCAGCTTCAAGTTGACCAACTGGGAAAATTAATGGAAGACTTGCTTCAGCACCAGGGAATATGTATGTATCCATAAAGAAACCCCATAAGATATCTTCCCATTTCCATGCACGTCTTAGGCCAGCAATCTGTAGATAAAAGATCCCATCATCTTCAAGTAAATTATAGACTTGTTTAAGAAAGTTAGGATAAAGCCGAATTCCGACATGCTCTGACATTTCCAGACATGTGATTTTGTTGTATTTCCTGTGGGGTATATCTCTGTAATCCATGCAAAGAAACTCAGTATTGGCAACTGTGTTGTGCTTCACAGCTTTTTCCTGAGCCCACTTTATCTAAAGAGTAAAAGACCATTTACTAGCTTCCAAAAATAAAATGTCATTTAAAAAAAATTAATAAATCTAGTACAATACAAAAAGACTTTTAAATGAAAAGAACTATTTTTTAAATAAATACAAATTATTGACAACAGGTATTTGGAGATATAAAATTTTATTTACCTGATTTTCTGATATGGAAACTCCTGTTCCTCTGCTTCCATAATGCTCAGCAGCAAAATTTACAAAAGTCCCCCAACCACAACCAATATCAAGATGTTTATCACCAGGCTTTAAGAGGATCTATAAATCATACACTCATAGTAAATTATTTAGACAAACAAAAAAAATTTTCTAAGCAAGTAAAACCTCATAATTAGGATTAGATTAACTGTGAAATATTTTGACTTACTCGTTTACAAACTTCTTTGATTTTATTCATTTGCATTTCCTCAAGACACTCATCTTCTTTACAACGAATGCCTGAAGTATAAACCATCAAAGGACCAAGGAAAGCTTCATAGAAATCATTACCACGATCATAGTGATCTGTCACTTGGTTATGATCTTGCCTTTTGAAGTGGAGCATCTCAGGTACAAATTTGCATAAGAAAAATTTTAAATGCCACCATTGCAACTTGTATATCGCATATTCATGGCGCCGTTCTAAACACTGCAGTAGATCGAATTTGAAATCAATTTTGCCATCAGCATACAGCTCATACAAATCACGAATTGCAATATATTTTCCACTATGTTTTGCTCTAACAGTTTCATCATTAAATTCAACATAATGATCAATTTTACTTGGATCTTGTTTTTTTTCAAATAAGTGATAAAGAAAATTATTAACTCCAAGAAATGTTGCAAAAACCGGAACAAAGGTAATAATAAATGCAACAGGCAAAATGTAGAATGGTAAACTTAAATAATAACAAATCGAGAATGAAGCAACAGTATTGAAAAACAAAAGTTTTTTTATTGTCACTTTTTCCCAAGTTTTCTCATCAGGAAGAGATATTTGCTTAATTGTGCCATTTTGCTTGCCATTTACACTGGTTCCATTTAACTTATGCTTGACTCCATTGCCATTAGAGATTATCAAATCAGCAGCTTTTGATGAACTTGGTGCCATATCCAAATATAATATAAAAATGTACAATTAATTTGTGAGGCTAAAAAAAAATATAAAAAGCATTAGTATTTTTAAATATTTTTATAATTTGTAAATTGCTATCAGAGTATTAAACATTCTATGATAAAATCAATAAACGTTTAACTTAAAATGAAAACAGTTTCATTTGATGTTATTCAAAATTAATCTTTGAACTTTACAAAAGAATGTCACTAATACAGTTTTGCACTAATAACCTACAGTAAAAATAAACATAAAAAACTCTGCTAATTTAAAACTAAATTATTTACAACAAAACAAACAAAATATTTTTTTAAAATATTGTTGTATAGCAGTGAAGGAAATAATAGTTTTTTGATATTTTAAATATCAAAACTTTCATACATTTAAAATATCAATATTTTACTCTACTTTCTAACTTCTAGAAAAAAGCTCCCTCACCATTTAAATTGAACCAGACACTAAACACAATTTAGAAACACAAAAAAAGGCATTAAGCTATTATGATAACAAACTAGTCATCCTAATAAGTCAAAAGTAATGTGAAATACTCAAGTTTACAATTATAAAAAAAATTTAGCTCAGCGACACCAAACCTGTGAATTATTGTCAACATCTTTTGTTCCTCATTTTTATACTTCAAAGCATTTCAATTTTCTGCTTTTTTTAAATTTATCGAATTGTTACAAATCAATTGCAATAAATTTCTTTTTAAAATTTCATCTGTGCCATAAAGAGTTTTAAAACCACCAGATGCTGGAGTTATGACACCTTAAAAAAAGAGAGTGGTGAAGTCTAAATAAATGTGGCAAGTAAAATAGGATATTAAATAATGAAACTAAATGTGCTTTAAACAAATAGTTTATAACACTTTTAGTTCAAAAAATTAAAGTTAAACCATTCAGTTTTTCCTTTTGCACAGTACTATTTTATAGATATATTAGACAAAAGTTCTGTTTTGGGAAAATGTTATGTTTATTGATAAGTGTATATGTAACCTGTAAGTGAGTGCTTCGGAAATGTTTGGAGAAGCAAAGTTGAGAAAAAAAAAAATCTGAAAAACTTGGTTCCCAAAAATAAACATGAGATGTCATAAGAATTTTGGAGATCAATGGTAGCAACTGAGGTTGGCAAACTGGAGCTCATTCAAGAAATACTAAATCTTCACCAAACTTTGCAGATTTTTCAAGGTACTAAAAAATTTTGAGCAAAGATTCTTAAAAAACTATATTAACATCTGCATGAGTGAAATTATTCCAGATACAACGAATTAACTTGCATCCTATATGCCCAGTATACTGACAGCAGTTGAGGAAAAAGGAGGGCCAGCATCTAATTAATTTGATTATAAATGCATAAAAATGGACAGTTAATTTGAGTGATCAAAATCATGTAATGTTTTGTGAGAAGGTTTCAGAATGATAACATAAAATTTAGTGGGTTTAGGCACTATGACTCTCATCACCTCATATGGCTTCAGAATTTAACAAAAAACCAGGATTTTATTTTGCACTAATATACAAATGTTCTTCTTAGCTGGAGTCATGTTTTCTTCAGATCAGTTTTAAGCTAGAATATACTAATATATATATATATATATATATATATAAATATATATATATATATATATATATATATATATATATATATATATATATATATATATATATATATATATATATATATCATATTTAATCTGTGAGTTAGAGTATATAATTAGAGTGTAAGAATTAAATGCTTTGGAATGTTTCAACGGTCCTTACGCATTGTCATTTTCCCGAAGTATCTTGCTACCGTCGAGCATGGAAGTAGTTTTGATTAAATCTTAGCAGGCAATGGATTATTAGTAGTAATTGTGTTCATATAACTCGCATGGTCAATTAGCAGCCATTATTTTGTAAAACGTATTTTGATTCGTTAGTTAAAAACGACCCGTTCAGAAACCATTTAATTTTTTTCATCCCCCGGTTTTTTTATCCTTATGATAAAGCATTCATGGAGAGTTGATTAAATAAGACAATTACGGTATAAAGGTGATTTCTAAATACTTTGAATAGTTCTTTAAAGTATATTAAAATAATCTAAAGCCTGTAACCTGATTGGTTTGTTAATGGTGCCAAAAGATTCAGATCTACATAATTTGATAATATTCTACATTTCTGAAAACAATATTTTTTGGTGCTTGTATCATTAGAATTAATTAATAACTTTAATGTTTAATAACTTTAATACTTGCTGTCGACGCATGTGTATTTAAATTTTACATGATATAACTCTTTGGCCTGGTGTTAAAGTTATAGATTCTTTTACGACAAATAATTCATGAAACACGTGGCACAAAACATTTTTTCCACAATAAAACAACTTCTCTCTTCAATATTCGATGAGTAAGCAAATATGGTTTAAACGAAAGAAAATTTTTTATTCATGACTTGCATTTTCTTAAAATACAAAGTTTGTCTCTAATTGTTGTAAATTATCACTATTTCAATAATAAAAATAACAATAACAACTGCAGTACTGATATTAACGATAATAATAATGATAATAATAATAATGATAATAATAATAATGATAATAATAATAATGATAATAATAATAATGATAACAGTTATATTGAGTTAAAGCTGTATGAAAAAGTTGAACATTGTATACCAACTACAGAAACTGCCTTTGATTTTGATCAGAAAAAATTTATTTAACATCTCAATAATTCCGAATAAAATTTCCTTTTCACAGATTTCAATATGAACCTGTTTTATAAACTATTTACAAATGTCGAAAAAGTTTTATGAAATAATATGAATTTGAAATAACGAATTACATCCTACCTCTTAGATGTTGGAACACCAAAGAGCAAACCGTGTAAACGTAACCACACCTATTTATCTTTTACGTCAGGTTTCCGACACGAATATCATAATCGCCTTTAATAATTCAAGCCTCCACCGTTAAGGTACAAGATTGATCACGCTGAAAGCTAGATCAAACAACAATTTCGAATTTATTGTCATAAGTTTCGGAGTGTACTAAATCTCGTATTTAATAAAATTCTTTTATCAACCGAGAACATGTGTTAGATATTTGTTAATTAAAATTGGCAGAGGCAGATGGTAAAACTCCTTGGCGATAAAATTTATTAGCGGATTTGTTGTTGACGCTGATGAATAAGACGCAGTTGTAGCCGCTCAAAATACAACAATTTACAAATGTTTTATTTAAGGAATTGGAAATTTTATTGGCATATTATAAATGCAAAAATAATAAAAACTCGAGAGCAAGGTGAAGCAGAAAGTTTTTGCAACCGTTCAAATTAACTATCTCTAAAATAAACTTAAAAAAAAGAAAAGAAAAAAAAAAAAAAAAAAAGAAAATAATACTTACTTAAACACCTCATTAAAAATTAAACATCGGAAGCAAATGAAAACAAAAGAAATTTTATCTTCGTAAAAACGCCAGAATTTAAACTTTAACGATCACCAAATTTTATCTTTCCTTAACCTAACTTCCTTTACTAAAAGGTCGAGCTTCCTTTTAATCGTAGAAAAGGAGCGTAGTAATTTTGAGGAGATTATTTTTATTTATGAGTTCAAAGTCTATCGTCAGATCACTGACAAAAATAGCTACACTTTGAACTCATTGTAAAAATGTTTTGCAATAATTCAATTTGAATTAAGTAAAAAAAGACTGGATCACGCAATCTCAAAATTGATCTACTGATCTAACAAAATAAATATTTTAAGAAATGTAATTGAGTTTTTATGGAACGCTTTTTATATACTTTTTTTTTCGAAAGATGGATTTTTAATAAAGGTATTTAAAAGCCATCACATTTTCTTTCTGACTTGTTGGTTAATATTCTCGGTACCGTTAATTTGAGGAACCGAAGTCTACGTGCTTCGGAAAACGCTATATTTACGTCACAAAAAGTATGGATCCCTCATATTAGTAATCGCTTAAAGATTCCTTACAATAGACACCATATAGTTTATAAGAAAAATAACTTAATAATAATGATTGTGAAAATAAAGGATTTTTTTTTTTTTTCTTTCTTGATTGCTTTACTTAATTGCAACCAGTTTGTTTAAACGTGTTGATTTATTGAGAGAATTTGAGTAAAATATAGGATTTTTTAAAAAAAAAATAAAAAACGCTTTTTAGAGGGTTGATAAATTCGTGAAGAGTTTTTTTTGGGGGGGAGGGGGGCAAATCTGCGTAATATAGTTTTGATAGTTTTAGCAAATTGATTAAAATTTCGAAGAAAAATATTCAACATAATAAAATCTATACAATAAATGAAAATAAAATCTTCTTGAATTTTGAACGATCATTCAGAGCTCGAAAATGAAGTTTTTACTTTGGTTTCTTACCTTTCGTAGCCATGGAAACCATGGAAAATATCGGCAATCATAAAAATTATGGAACTCTTTTTTTTACTTAAAAAAAAAAATGTTTTTTAATAGAAGCTTAATTTGAATTAAAAAATATAAAGTGGATTTAGCTTGTCTTGATTTTACTTGACTAAAATAACTGATGCGCGTTTACGGTTATATTTGACTATGTCAGGGTATTCTTCTTTTGAGAAATATTTTCGTCTCTCAACCGTTATTGGAAAAAAAAAAAGAAAAAAGGGAGAGGGGGGGGGGGGGAGAGACGAATGTTTTTTTAAAAAATGTGCAAAAAGGTTCTACTTCTTCGTGATTTATCGGCATTATTTCCTTTCGAAAGTTATTTAAGAAGTCATGAGTGTAAGTTAAAAATTGGAAGATTTATTACCAAAAGTTTATCAGCAAAAGACTGCAGGGTGCATTTGGTGGCTGATAGTTGGTGATTATATGTTGGTAGTTGTTTGTTGGTGGTCGAATGCAGATAGTAAACTGTTGGTGGTCTTTTAATGATGGCTAACTGTTGGTGGTTGGCGGTAATCTATTGATAGCCGAGCTTCTGTTAAATTGACACAAATACTTAACATGTTAATTTCAGTTTAGAAACTGAGCAAAAAAACTTTCTGGGGACATCTTTTTGTGTAACACGCTTTTTTTAGTTAAGTGATGATTCATTCTAATTAAAAATATATATATAAAGTAATAAAAGAAACATGATGCAAAATCGTAATTTGATTCTGAATTTGCACAATTTTTTTCACGAGTAAAGTTATATTTTTAATTCGTTTGGTTGACTTTAAATACGTTAGGATTGTGACTTGAAGTTATTTTTCATGAACTTTACAACAATATTATCGTATTCACGTATACAAATATTTTTTGAAACAACTCATTCATAAATTGTTTATCTATTTGTCAACAGTTTTCTTCAAACATTAGTTAACCGCCGTCTGAAGGAACACAGAGCACCCTTTTTAAATTGATTACGGTAGTCATAAACATGGGATCTTTGATCAGTTTTCTTTATCTTTCATTTTGTCATCCATCTTAATTACTTCTTAAAAACGAAATATTTGGGATTGCAAAAAAGGTTGTTTATGCGAGTCAATAAAAAATATAGCAGTTTAAATAACGCTGTTCGTTGTAAATTTCGTACATTTTACCCATAAATTTTTAATTGTGCCTATATCACTACTACTTTCTCCAAAACTAGTTGTATTTAAAACCTTTATCTAATTACTTGAGTGAACTTTTGCTGCTAAAATTAACAAAAAAATTATTTTGTTTGTAATTAAACTTTATTATGGCATGGGCTACCCTAAGTCAGTTTGTTCTGAAATATTTCTTGTTTTTTTGGTTCAAAAAGCAAATAAATTACACTAAACAAGTTGAAGATTTTTTTCAGCGGAATTATTTTAAAACAATATTTATCTATAACCGATACAACTATAGAGCTTTAAATACCTTAACATTGATCCTGTAACTTGAGAATTAGAGAACTAGATAACGTTGTGTAACTTGTAACTCAATTATGTTTGTAAATAAATTTGTACAATCGCTACCAAACTTAACTAATTTATAGATGAGACTGAATTAAGCTCTTTCCATAAAAATTTGATTTCTATAAAGGTAAACATCAAGTAGGAGATATTTCGAAAAGAAAAAAAGGTGGAAACACCACCAGAGTATCTTTTATGAATACTAAGAATCATATTAAAATATGTGAAAATTTGTACATTTTGATGTAGAAAATTATAAAACTTAGGGCCTTGATGTAAAGATTTTTTTTTCGTTTTAAGGCTGACACCCACGTTTAATGATTAAGAATAGTTTACACC
This sequence comes from Hydra viridissima, assembly GCF_058129835.1. Classification (NCBI taxonomy): domain Eukaryota; kingdom Metazoa; phylum Cnidaria; class Hydrozoa; order Anthoathecata; family Hydridae; genus Hydra; species Hydra viridissima. The sequence continues at coordinate 478,998 of NW_028324302.1, forward strand.
TCTCAAAAAAAAAAAAAAAATCAAAAATTGTCTTTGGACTTTTCTGCAGAACTTAGCTAACAAAACAAAAAAAAACATCCAGTTTTGTATGAGGACTCATATCTACACACCAGATGTGTGGTCTCCCTTTTTTACCTCACTAAAATCACTTCCGCTTTTCTATTTGGTCTGTTATGGAGTCGATAAAAAGATTTTAAAGTTTCAAAACCCAAATTGAAGATGATCTGGTCTAAACTCGAGCCTAGTAAAGTGCAACAAACTTGTGAAGAAGTATGTGTTCGTCTTATAAGCTATCATTAAAGCCAGGTGAAGTTATATTAAAAAATGATTGTACCTAAGGTCAAGTTTAAATTGGTTTAAAAGTTTCAATGTTGCCTATCGACTTTAATTTTTCAAAAAAATATTTTTTTACTTTGTTTTGAAGTTGCATTCAAAAGAAAAAAAAAACATCTTAAATGAAAAAAAAAAGTAAAACATCTTAAAATCATAAGATTTTAAAATCATAACAAATCATGAGATTTTGAAATTAAGGATAAAATAATTCATCAAAACTTAGATATAAATGATTGAGTAATTTTAGATGAAAATGATTGTGTAATTATAAATAAAAATCATTGGTTTTCGAAACAGATTATTGAAACTAAGAATAAATTGTTTTTAGAAAGTTCAGACGGCTCAACATTTGCAATAACCAGTTTTGTAACATGATTACAAACACGAAATATGTTGATATTGATTTATTGATACGTTATTTAACCTGCACTTCGCTCTTAGTCGCTCTTAAATCTTTTTAAGTTATTTCTTGTCTTTTATTAAATTTTTTATGAATTATGTGAACTTTATTTTTATATTGTATGCACATTCTTAAAATATTTAGGAATTTCGTTTTGTTAGTGAACTAATATTTGCAATGACTTGTGTTACGTAATGTTCCTAATAATATTGAAAAGCATAAATTTAATTAAAGTGACCTTTACAGGGGCGGATCCAGGAAATTTTTTGGGTACATCTGATTTTTCCACGAACAATTTTTCTCCCCCCCCCCCCCACACACACACACAATTCCGGAGTTGGAGGGGAAGGATTAATACACCATATATATACACAGGGCCATTCCGAAAGGATCTTCAAGGAGGAGGAAGGGGGGGGGAGGAAATAACGTATGTTTTTGCCGAATTACTTCTAAAAAAAAAAAGTCATCGTTTACTGACATTTGCTGACTATAGTTAAAAACTTGCCTAATACAAGTCTAAATTTGCCGACTAATTTTTCAATAAAGTTTTTGTAGGGGGTGGGGGTTTAGACACCGCTCTTCCCTAGTGACAACTCTGTATTTATAAAAAAAAATACGCAAGGATATTACTAGGACATCTTACCATAGTAAAATCGTATATTTACATCAAATTTTGAATATTTTGAATTATTCGTATGTATATTAGGGTGTATGTGTTAAGGTACGTCCGACAGTGTTTTTTTTATAAAAAAAACAGAATATTTAAAAAATAAATAATGAAAACTAAATTAAATATAAAGATAAATAATATAATGAAATAATACTGGGTACGTCTATTGATGTATTTTATCACTTATAGAATATTATTATTATTTTTACCTCCTGATGATTGCAAAACAATAGATTTCGTCAAAAATTTATTAAGGGTGTTATGCATTAGGTGTGTCCAAAAATTGTTATAAGTAAAGAAAGTTTTCAATTATTTTTTTAACAAGCTAAATAAAAATTTAAAAAGATTTTTAATTATATATTAAAATAAAATTGGGTACGTCTATTGATCTGTTCAGGTAAATATTATTTATCAAGAATTGCTTAAACCTCCGGTTAAGATACTTTTATATACGTTTTAAAAATCGCTTTAAACAAGAACCATTGGTATTTTTATTTCACAATTGCTCGTAAATGTAAAACGCAAGCGTAGTACTTAAATCTTATTGATATATACTACTTAAGATATATACTTTTTTAAAATTCAATTAATAATCGAATATAGTATAATTTATATTTTTGATATTTTTGGGTACGTCTTAAGACGTATTAGACGTACCCTAGATCCGCCCCTGCTTTATTCGTAAAAACAAATTGTACCAACATTAAGCCGAAGTGAAACATACACTTGGAGAAAATTGAATGCAGTACATTTGTGTATTGCATTCAATTTTTCCCCAACTGACTAGTATATTTCTTCTTATCTAAAAAAAATATCAAACTTCCTCAGCGAAATTTTTTTTTACTCAAGCCTGCTGGATGGTGGTCAATGTTCTCAGCTTTTATACTTAAATCTTCTGTTCGAAAATTCTGCTCTTACAGTTTAAAAGTTCAACAAAAGATTTGATGCCGAAATATAGGCCGAAAGAAATGCGGGCAAGTCAAATACAAAGTAAAACAAAGCGTGCACACGGTCGTAATATGTAAACAAAGGTTAACAAAAATAAGTTATATAATTAGAACCATCCTCTATCTATCTAGAAAAGATGTATGTGTATTATTTCTTTAAAAATTACCCATTAAACAAATAAAATAACGTGCAAAAAACGTGCAAAAAAACGTGCAAAAAAAAGTGCAAAAAAACGTGCAAAAAAAAGTGCAAAAAAACGTGCAAAAAAACGTTTGAAATTTGCTAACAGAGCTGATTTTTTTTTTGGGATATGTAATGACCGTTAACTGTGATACCTGGGGAACCTATATCACAGCATCAATTAGACACTATTAACTTATTTATATTTTAATATTTTTTGACCAGATAATGTATTTATTTGGTCAAAAAAGTTGAAAAAGACTCTGCTTAAGACCAACAATCTAAAATTCAAGTAACAGGGCAACCCTTTAACAATTTTACACTAAAATGCTTTTAAATTAAAATTAAGACAACAGAAAAAAGCTGATATTAGATTTCATTTTGTTTAAAATAAAAGATAAACAGAACGCATATGTCATTGGGGCAGAAATATAACTCAGAAAAAGCTAAATTTTACAATTATTCATGTAATTGTCATCTAAACATTTTTAGAGATAAGAGATCTTTGTCAATTTGTGTTTTTTTTTAAGTGATTCATGTCCCATGCTTGGTGTTTCAGAAACCCATGTCAGGACAATCAGGGAAAACCTTGAACCTAAAGGTAGGTTGACGCAGTATTTTGTTTTAAAATCAACCTCTGCATAATATCAGAGATTATATGAATATGAAAATGAAAATACATTAAAAATTTATTTCAAAGGAATCTGAACATGGCTATTCTCTTATTATATATATAGCATTTAAATGTAAATACAGAAATTTCAAAATCTAAGACATATCATCATACAGCATGTATTTTTTTATTTGTATATATATATTTTTTGATCTAAGATACAAAAGAAAACAAAACAGTGAAATATATAAACAATTTATAAAAACATAAATACAGCTACTTAAACATTGTTTACGAAATTTGTTTTTCTTTAACAGGTTTGTAGTGACTTGTACGGTCAACACAAAAACAAAAAAAAAACGTTTTCTTAAATAGACATTGGTATGATAATTCAACATATTGTTTCAAGAACGTTCTGCCCCTCATACGCAGTAAAAGATTCTCAAATTGTTTAGTAATAAATATTTCTTAAATATATTTTGTATTTTTCATGTTCAAGGGAGAAATATCCATCACAAAAATGCTCATATGATATGAACTATATGATACCACCATGATACAAACTATAGATACCGCAATATCTTTAGTTCCAAACTCAACATTTGAGACAGATATCCTAGAGAAAAATATTTTCTTAGTTTGTGATAAAATAAAAATGAAAAGCAAAAGAAACTGCTAAGTCTAATGCTGCAAATATTTTTTATATGCTGAGAGTAAGGTGCATGTTTCATTAGAACTGATGTGTTTTATTTTAGGAAAAGAGCTGCACCTTAAGAAACATAACATTCCAACTATTATGAGGAAATCTGCTTTGCTTACCACGAAAATCTCTCTTGTAGAAACATTTTAACGCAAGACCTTTGATACTCCAGAGAGCTGTCGATTCGTTTGATACTCATACCTTTTCATCCCAGGAGTATTCATAGGTTGTTTGATTGTACAATATTATGACGTCTTAGGACCTTTTTGAATAACTACTCAGTCGTGTAATTCAAGCTTGGGAAACTTACTGTTCTATTTGAGGAACCGTTTTAAAATTTAGGTTCCGTTTTAGTTTTTTTTAAAACTTCTTTATTAACTTTTTGATTTGCTGATACAAGCTTGTTTTCAAAATATTGTTTTTAGTAGGCATTTCTTTCGGTTTTGATTTAAAAAAAACTAATTAGTTAGGTTTAAGTAATGTAATTCGTTTCGTTTTATGTAACTTTGCCACTTTAAAAATTTTAGACGTACAGTTAAAAATGGTGTAACACGATGAACCTTTTTAAGGTTTATCGCTATGCAAATTCATTTAGTGACGGTGTGTTTAGCGGTAAAAATTCTATTTTATCGTATAGACTATTGCATAAAGACCTCCTTTAAGTGTAACAACCGTATTTAGCTATATTTGGCCAAAAAAAAAACAGCACTCATTTTAAGGTAACTCCTATTTTAATAGATAGTTTGAATATCTGGTACTCATTCAAACTATCAGTTGCATCGTGGCCAGTTGTCACAAACTTGTGTGATGACTGGCCACGATGACTAAATATGAGCCAAAAAGAATGCCAATTATGAACTGGTACCTAGCCGGTATAAGAGTCTGCATGTTGTATCTAATATGGTTCTACCTGCAATACTGCAAATTTAATGGTAAAATATTGGTACTTTAATTCTCATTAAAACATTTTGTCATTAAATGAAACTAGGTCCACCCAGTAGGTCTAACAGAAAACATAAACTTTTTAATAATTTCCTTGTAAATTAGATATAAGAAGCCAACTTTTAATTATAAATCCAAATTAACAAAAATGTGTTTAAGTATGTTAAGTCATAAATATCAATATTGTTATAATTTTTTTTTAAATTTTTGAATTCAGTAACTTTAAACTTTCTTTTCTATTTTTTTGCTTTTAATTCAAGCTTGTTTTGCGTTCATCTAAGAAAAAAATATCTGGCCATTTCTCCGGTTGCCAATTTTCATTATTACCTAGAATACCAGCTAACTTTCAATTCCCCAATTGCGTCACTTTTTTTTTTTATTTATTACTGATAAACATTTCATAGTTTATGGATTGTTTACATGTAAAGACGACAACCCGAGGTTTACATTCTCTAGATTATAAAACTTTGAACAGAGAAAAAGAAACTTTAAATATATAATAACAATGAGTAGCTTTATTCAATGAAAGAGCATTGCACACGTCTCTGTAAGAATCATCTTTTTTGGGTTACACTTGCTTTTCGCTTCAATAAGCTCATAGAATGACGGATACAAGTTTTTGCAAACTGCAGATGTTGTCAATTCAATGTACTGATATTAAGTATGTTTTCATTCAGTGAGTCTAAATTTCTAAATTTCTTCTAAAGAAAAAGAAATGTGTTTTCCTGTGAATTACGTTTTTATTACAGTGGGTTTTAGAGGGTGATGTAATAATGATAAAAACAAAAGTTTTTTATAACTTTTTGAACATTTATAATGCTTATTACTGATAAATCAGGTCTTTAAAATATAACAAAATATTTATCTCCTTCATATTCTTGATTAACAGCGACATCATAACGATTGGTTTTAATTATTGTGGGATCAAGGTGATTTTCTCATTAAATTAGTGTTTTAATTTTTAGGGGTATAATCAGTTTTATTAATTAAAAATAATTAAAGTTAATTAAAGATAGAAGTTGAGATCAATATTCAAAAAGTTCAATGATAACATGAAAAGAACCAGAATGAAGTGCTGTAAATAAAAAACGCACCTACTTTTAAAAAACATTGTCACTCAAACGTCCAGTTAGAGTTAGATAACATGTGTCTAGTTAGGGTTAGGTAACACGTATCTAGTTTTAAAAAATACTCTGTATATTTTAGAGTATGTTAAGTTTAAATGTCTTAAATGCTCTAAGTTTTTTTAGTTTATTATTTACAAGTAATGTAAAAACATGTGTTCTTACTTTAACTAGGGAGCTTAGGCAATTTTTATAGCCAATGTAAATCTTTTTTATTTAAAATGTATCGGATTCCCTAATATATTTAATTTTCAAAATGGTTTCAACCACTTCTGTAACTTATTTAGTTCCAAAGATATTCGTGTTTTAATATTTTCAATTCATATACATTTTATGAAATATTTCCGTAAAGTTTCTCGTTAAACTTTTGGCATCGAAAAAAAAAACTTTATCTTTTTTTTTTCTTGCGTAAAAAGTTGCGTAATCAATAAAATATCTAAAGACGGGGGAAATTTATAAAATTTCCACTTAGAAAGCAAAAAACCCACCCTATTAGACTACCAAAAACAAAAAAAAAAACTGATTGACATAATAAATAAATAGTTGCAGAATCTATTTATATGTGGGGACGAAAGAATTAGCTTAATTTACTTGTATTTAACAAAACTGAAACATTTAAAGTTAAATAACTTTATCAATTCTAAAGCAAAACAACGTCCCCAAAAAAATTATTGTAGTGCAACCTTTTCTAAAAAAAATAATATCTATATATACATATATACTATTTATTTTCATGGGTGGGTTTTCATTCTTCGACACCTACATAAAATCAGTTGTTGCGTTTTTTGGACGAAGTTTTTCAAAAACGTTCGGTATATTTTTTTCCGCGATAAAATGTCACATGACAAAACTCCCTACTTTAACTGTAAGTAGTTAACTAAATAATTTTTTAACACTACAGTCCATTAAAAATTCAATTAAGATCAAATTCTCTGATTACTGTGAAGAAGAAAGTGTAGCATGATATATATATATATATATATATATATATATATATATATATATATATATATATATATATAGATATAATACTTTTTATAGTTAAAGAATTTGACACACGTTATGCCAAAAAATTTCTAAATTTTGTAAATGGAAGCAAAATGGGGATGTGTGAGAATGTTTCTTACTGGTGTTGGTCCTATTTACTGAATAGCAGATATTGTGGCAGAGATGTGTACGCTGGGGATAATATGCTATTGCTTTATAACATTTCTGCTGGAAATGTATGGTCCAAAGTAAAGTGTTTACAAAGCTGATAGTTTCCATAAAATGATAGAAGACAATTTGGATTTGCCAGCACAACATGCAGATTTAAATCCAGTAGAAGATGTAAATGAAAGATTGCGTAAGATCATGTAAAAACAGCATGGTATGTTATTTAGGTTATAAAATGCCAAATAACTAGTCAACAACATTACCCAAAATGCTTTGTGTATATTCAAAAAATTATGAATAAGATGTTACTTTTTTCAGTTCGTTAACCCTTCAGTGTTTTAACTAAGTTTCTTTTACAAAATTTATGTACAAAGTTGACTTTTTCTGAATTTATTATTTTTTCCAGTAAATTTTTAAATTTCCTTAGACAACAAAATACAAAAGCAAACTTTTTTACAAGCACTGCATTGAAGATGTAATAAAAATATCATATCAATGATTGTTAATTACTAACAGTGAAATTTATTCCAAATAGGTAGGTCAAGTACTTTTCTTTCCATCACTGTATGTTCCTAGCAGAAATTAGAAATATAAATTTAGTATTCATTTAGAAATGAACAAAAAGAAACAAAAAAATTTATCATCGTTTTTTATAATATTTTATTTTTTAAACACCGATTCAAATTCGTTTTCTAAGTATATATATAAATTCAGATTGATACATAAATATATAAGGCCGTCGGAGCTGGGCGGAAGAAGCCACAATTTAATTTCCTTTTTTTTTTTTGTCTTTTTCGATAAAATCAAATACTTAGATTTAATCAAATACTTAAATCGAATACCTACATAAACTTTTGATCTTTCTCTGTAGCTTCTTTTATAAAATAAAAAAGTTCATTAAAAGAGATTTTTCGCTCCTTGTTCCATCTAGAAAAGCAAAATGGTTCATAAATTTTTCATGATTAAAAAATGACAAAAACAATGTTCTACCTCGTCCCAGATCTTATTAAACTATGAAAAAAAGCTTGGTGTAACCAATGATATATTATATATCCTAGATGTCTAACTTGCGGGATTTTATTGGACGAAAAGTGAAGCCGCTTTTTTTGTTTACAAATTGAATCCGCCATTTGTAATAAGGGCAAAAGCTATATCCGACGTGCGAAATAAAAGTTAAAAATGCATGTTTTTGCCCGAATTAGAAATGGCTTGCACGGCTTCACTTTTCGGATCGAAGTTAGACATCTAGTATATATAATATATCATTGGGTGTAACGAATGAGAGAATGGGTCTTAAAAAAAAAAAAAAAAAGAAAAAAAAATGCTTTTATAAAATAGTGGTGCTCCGTAACAAGATTTTATATAAAAATCTTGATATTCACATGTTAATCACTTAATAAACCTTTCGGCTTCTTTCTCATCTTTATTAGAAATTTTATGAACGCTTAAGACATCAAAAAACTTCACTTGGAAATAAATTTCTCATTTACCTGAAAAAATCTTCTTCTTTTTGATATGGCTTTCTCCACATGGCAAACTCAAGTAAATTTTTTGCATGATTAGTAGAAACATGACCATCACATTTCGTATCGATTGCGTTAAACGCATATTGAGCTAAGAAAAAAAAAAAAAAACGAAACTTGATATTATTTCTATTTGCTCAAAGAAAAGCTTGTTTAAAAGTAAATTTAAATTTGCACGGTTAAAAGGCATGAGGCAAAAATTAGTACACCTAATTTAAGAGGAGATTTTTTTTGGATGATTTGCATGTGTTGTTTACGGGGTAAACACATATTAAAGAAAAGTTGTCACATGTTCAAACCTATGACATCGCAAATAAACAAAACATCTCGGGGAGTCTTGGACTTTAGAAGTAACGCAATCAGGCTCTGAAACTCTATGACGTCAATTGTTTCTCTCTGAAGCAAACTAAGATTAATTTTTTAATATATTTTTAACCAAACTTAAAAATGTATTTAAAAATATCCTTAAAAATATATGAAATCAAAATGCAATAACAATAAAATAAAGTTAAAATAAAGTGAAAGAAAAAAACTAAAAGTTAAAAGTAACTAAAAAGAAACTTTCTTTAAAAATGGTTTTCAAGTTTTTAAATTTGCGTATCTCTTTTGCTTACCTAACATGCTCTGCTATCTTGAGTTTTCTTTGCATCGGCGCTTTTTCTGTAATTAAAAAGAAAGCTTCCGCGATGTTGCTTTCAAGTATTACACCAGATCCTGAGTAATCAAATTGGTTGAACACTTGTCTACCTAAATAGAGCTCAAAAATGGAATTTTGATTTTTAACTCGTCTTTTTCTGTATTATGCTTTCAACTAAAAATTTCAGTTTAAAAACGAATCAAAGCTTTTTTGACAAGAATTCAAGGATTGGCGCAAAGTGAGTTTGAAAATCTTTATATATTTTATGCTTGAAAGATGAGAATTTTAAGAAAGTCTTTAAATGTGAGATTTTCTTAAGTGAAAGTGTTCAAAAAAAAATAAATAAAATAAAAAACGCAAGCCGCGTACAGCAATCCTAAGAGCTAAGACAGTTAAAAGATTGGTTCGTACTTTTTTTTAATTTTATCATTTTTATTTAAAAAATTAAATAATAAAGAAAAAAAAAAAAAAAAAAAAAATTGAACAAACATCTTTTTATCAATTGTTTTGTTTGTTGAAGATCGTTTACAAACTGCAACACTGTTGCGAAACTGAACTTTTCATTTTTCCGAAATTCCAATATCAGATTATGATAAAAAGGATCCTCTGAATCAAAACCTAAGTCAGCCAAGAAATCTTTAAGTTGTGAGCTTTTTAAATACCCACTAAAATCTTTATCATATAAAGAAAACGCGTATTTAATTTCTTTAGATTCCATTTGTTATTTTTCACTGACTTTTTACTCGCTTTCTTTTTCGTGAAGGTTTTAATTAACCGAGGAAAAAAATTTCGTTATTGATAAATGACAACTGCTTAGCAACGCACTTTATATTTTTTAAATCGTCTTGGGATTTACATCGTATTCGTTGAAAATTTTGATTTAACAAATAATTTCAATTACTTTATAGTTTCTGAAATAACCCATCGCAATCACCCTTCCTCACACCTTCACCCTTCCTCACACATACATGAATTCCCACTAGCCCAAAGTTGCTTCATTTTTTGTTTAAAGATTGCCATTTCTTCAAGCGTTTCACGATCTCATAGAAATCTCCAAAAGTAATCTGCTGTTTAAGATTCCATCTAAATGCAATAGGATTTCGGTTTTTATAACTTGTTACCAAGTAAAAATAAATTTTGTTATTGAAAATTTTTTACCTGTAAAATTTTTTTTCATCTTCGCCAGCTTTCTTCCACATGGCGTATACCAGGGAGGCTTTTACATGAGCAGCGGCAATCTGCCCTGTAGAACTTATATCCATTGCGTCAAACGCTAATTGACCTGAAGAGAACGGCATAATCAATTTAACTAATAATTATCAGGTGCCGTTATATAAATATTAACAATTCACAACTATTTTTATGAGAAAATGGACGCATTGTCCACAATTTGTTCAAAGCCTGAGTTATTTAGAATGCAAGTCGAAAAATAATTCTCAAATATTTTTAAACTTTTTTTGGCGCTATTTTGACAGCCCTGGGGGGAGGGCGGAGGTTGATGCTTCATCTTTTTGTCCTCGTGGAGAGTTCGCTTCACTTTTTTATATCGTCGGTGGGTTGTTGATTCATCTTTTTTAAATTACTCAAAAGTTATGTTGTTTTTAATACTTTCTTATTGAGTTTTTTGTTAAATCTTTTTTTTTTTGTTTGTTATTAAACTATGTGCATGCCTTTAATCAGCGCATGCGTAAACGAAGGAGTGAAAAAAAGAAGAATAATAATAAAATAAAAGAGCTCTCACCTAAAACAGTGCATAAAAGAAGAAGTTCAGGTTCGGTATTTGATTTAACTAAACGTCGTATTAAAGAAAGAAATTCCGTTACATCAATATTTTCACTTTTCTGTGAACTAAAAAAAAATATATAGCAACAACAAAAGCAAATCAAACTTAGCAAGTCGACCTAAAAAATGAAAGAAATAAAAAAATGCAAAATTAAAATTATAAAGTTGAACTTTACTTGCAAAGAGCCAACACTTTTTCTTTTCTTTGAATCGCTGCAGTTTTTGTCAGGTGGAAAAAAAAAACCCTTACATCATGCATATGTATAAGACCGGAGTCCGTGTAGTCCAAATACTTGAATGCCTTTTTGCCTAAAGTTTATTAATAAGTTATTTTTTGTTGGATATTCGTCAATAGCAACAACTAAATTTAACCTAATTAACACCGATAAAAACCTCAAAAGTAAACAAGTTCCTGTCATTTGCAGATGGGATGGATGGGAAGAAGGGGAGTTATGAGTAAAAAAACTTGAGCGAGCGCAGGAAAGTCTTACATACAAAAAAATAAGTGCTTTTCTGCAATACATCTGCTTTTTACACGAGAACGAAGCCCCAAAAAACATATACCATAAAAATAATATCAAATAATAGTTATCTATTATAATAATAATAGTAAATATTATAGTAAAAAATTAGCTACGTCAGTAAACGAAGCAAAAGTCCATGGTTGGAGCTGATAGCCATGTTTGGTTAAAACTAATCTAACTTTTTTTTAATAAATATATGAATGATGGAGCAAGATTTCTTTCGCAATCGTACACTGATAATCGTGCTTGTTATCCTGCTATGTTGCTCATACTTTAATATATATATATATATATATATATATATATATATATATATATATATATATATATATATATATATATATATATATATATATATATAAACATATGTATTACTAATCCACTAAGCTTTAATACCTAGACTTATTGGAAAAAAAAGTTAAGAAAAATTTTATTGAAAATTTTTTTTACTTATTTATAATTTTAAAAGAAAATGAAACATTTGTTCACCTAAAAACTTATTAAAAATTATTACAACTGTTAAAAATATAAACTATAAAGTTTGCGAAATTAATCTTGTTTCTGACAAAAAGAAAATTATTTTAAAATTGTATTATTAGGAAGCGTCAAAAGAATTCAAATTTTGTTAAATATATCTGAGTTTTTTGTTTTACAGTTTATTAATATTTAGTATGAAGTCCTTGGGGATCGATTACTGTTTGTAAGAGACGAAGAATACTATCAATTACGTTTTGTAAATAGTTTTGAGAAATGTTATGCCAAGCTACCTCCAAAGCTAAAAAGAAATTTTGTTTGTTGATACTGTACTCATCCCTTTTAACTTTATCATCCAAATAAAACCACAAATTTTCAATCGCATTAATATCCAGACTTTGAGCAGGCAAGTCCAACAATTCTATTTTATTTTCTTCAAAATATACTTTGGCAATCTTACTGGTATGTTTTGGATCATTGTTTTGTTGGAAGGCAAATTGATTCGGTAATCTTAATTTATTGACGGAGGGGGTTGGTTCTTTAAATATTTACATTTCCAGCTCATGTTCATTTTTCTTATATTTAAACTAATTGACCAACTCCGTTATAACTGAAAGAGCCCCTTACAAATACATTATCATCTCCGTGCTTGACAGCTGCTTTTATAGTTTTTTTGTCTCAGGGTTTTCCTTTTCTATACCATACATTTGGCTTTATTTTTGGAATTCTTTAGCTCAAATTTACTTTCATCAGACCATAAAACTGATTTTTAGAAATCTGATGGCTTTGAAAAATGCTATTTTGCAAAGGCAAGGCGCTTAGTTTTATTTTTTCTCGAAATGAAAAGTTTTTTTGTGATACGGGATTCATAAAACCCTGCAGAGCGAAGTCTACGCTGTATTTGTTCATTCAGAAACGTTCATGCTTAGATTCTCTTTAATAGCTCAAGCAGAAATAACAGACTCTCGATTTACTTCTCGTACAATAAGTTTAAAAAAATAAAATAACTTACCAGCAAAAGCAATCAAAAAATAAACAGCACTAATTGAATCAATACGTATGAACAGGACCGCCGCGTAGGTAGGGGGGGGGGGTTCCTGGGTAATTATTACCCGGGCACTGCTCCACAAAATCTCAAGATACTACTTTGAGCTGTGCCAAGAAAACGACTTACATAGGCTGAAACCCTTATGCAACCAGACTTCAAAAATGTAAAAATTGAAATCTACCTATTTTGTCTGTTGGAGAAAACTAGGTTTTAGTTTTTACCTACTTTGTACAATATGAAGAAATGACAGCCTTTCAAAATTTTGCATTTTTACAGCACCAAAAACAACATCAAAATATTCCAGAAACATACAAACCTGACCTGCAGACTTTTAGGAGTAAGAATAATAATAATAAACGATGATATGTTACAACTATTGCTGCTGAAGATACAGATAAGTAAGCCCTTTTCTCCTGTAAATATTATTAAAAATTCATGCTTACTCGTAGTTTTTGACCCAATTTTTACCCAAACTTCAAACCCAATTACGTCATAATTATTTCAAATTTGAAAAACCACTGGTTATTTTACGAAAAACCTTTATTTGTTTTGAAATGTGCGGCCGTAGCAGGATCTTTTTTAATCGTCAAAATGCCTAACAAAGCAAAAGATCATGAATTGATTGCAGGAAAACCGTTTGTTTTATGTGCATGAAAAAGGCTACTAGAGAGCTGACTCAGTTTCAAGCGGACAGAATAAAAAAAATCTTTGAAGAAAATCTGGACTTCCTAGACCCAAGAATGCCTAGAGGCATTTGTTCAGCATGCCGGATTACTCTTTTGAGAAAAGAACAAGGAAAAGATATTGAGCTTCCCTCCCTTTTCAACTTCAAGTCTATCAATGTGAGAATGGCGACCAGAAACCAAGAATGTCACTGCATATTATGCCAGATAGGTCACTCAAAGCTGAATGAAAGAAGTCCATTAGAATCAAAGGAAATGAAGGATTTTCAGCCACAAAAGCGTTGCTCTACCTGCCTGAGCCTTATTGGCAAAGGTTTGACACACAACTGTAATCAGTTTCAGTACCGACAGAATTTGAAACAACATGCATCTGAAGATCCAAAAGCAGCAGAGCAAGTTGCCTCACAAGTGATCACAACCAAAGATACAACTCCTGGTGGATCAGCCAAAATCTCTCAACCTCAAGGAGGTCGACAACTTCGTGTAAAAGCAGGTAACATAATGAAGATCTGATTTTCAAATTGAAAATGCTTTGACTTTGTGCTCAATTATCATTTTTCTTTTCTGAATAGTAGTAAAATATTTTTTATGTTTAAGGACCATCCAGTGCAAAGAGATTATTCCATGAGCCCAGCATGATAACAGAAGATCTTGTTCAACTTCAGCTTAATACTAGGCTATCAAACAATGGAATGGAAAAGCTTTCCTAAACCATTAACAAAGTAAATCAAGGATTGTTGAACCCAACTTTCGAGCCAAGTTTCGGCTAAAGTCAAAGCTTTTGTCCGACTTTTTCACTCAGACAACAATTTCATCACAACCAGAAAACAGTACTGAACAGACAGAGAACCTTGTTGTTCGTTGCAAAAGCTTTGAAGAGCTAATTGATGAGGTTCTCTTTTCAAGAAAAGTTTTCTCTGATCATTTGATCAAGGGTGGGATTGATAGAGGTGGTGGATTTTTGAAGGTTTGCCTTGAAATCATTGAAATGGGCCAGTGAGGGATGTCAGCTTCCCACCTTCAAAGCACCTCTTGACTCAGAGAATAGCCAAGGGCAGTGGTGTCAAACAACAGTTGATTGTTGCCATTGCTGAAGAATTACCTGAAAACTATCTGAATGTCAAACACATCTGGTCACTGATTCAAGCAAATTTTTTTTTTCATTTTATGTGATTTTATGTGATTTTTTTTTTTTTTTTTTCATCATTTTATGTGATTTGAAACTGGCTAACATCATGTGTGGGCTGCAAAACCATGCAAGCTCACATCCTTGCACATGGTATGATGTGGATTCAAGATGCCTTTCAAGTTGTGGCTCACTTAGGATACTTGGATCATTGATGAACTGCTACCAAGCATTTAAACGATCTGAAGGTGATGTCAGAGTGGCAAAATCTTTTGGCAATATGATTCATGAGCCAATAATCACTGGTTCTTCTGACTCATTGATTTTAGAGCTGATACCTCCAATGAAGCTCAATCTTCTGCTTGGTGTGGTAAATCACCTGTACAAGTCTTTAAAGAATGTTTTGCCCAAAGCCAGCCAATGGCCTGCTGCTCTTCATATTGATGAAGAACCTTTCCATGGAGGACACTTTGCAGGCAATCAATGCTACAAACTCCTCAACAATCTGGATTTGCTTCAGCATTTTGCAGAGAAAGATTCTGCCTTCCAGGCTTTTGGTTGTGTGGAAACCATGAGAAAATTTCAAGTGGTTGTATCTTCTTGCTTTGGTTCAAAACTTGGATCAGATTACTCAGAAAGCATCAACTAGTTCAAAGCCTCTTTCTTGGCACTGCCAATGTGTAGTGCTACTCCAAAGGTGCATGCTGTGTTTTTTCACATCAAACAATTTGTTGAAATGAAGAGAGCACCTCTTGGCATTTTCGTTGAACAAGCAACAGAAGCAATTCATCACCAATTTAGTGCCCATTGGCAGAGGTACAAGCGATCTTCTGGTCATCCAGAAGCTTTTGGCCTGCATTAATGAATGCAACAGTTAGCACTTGAGAAGAGAACTCAAGAATATGAGAACTAAAGATTTTCAGAATAACAAGAACATGATCTAATTCGAAATTTTAAGATTATTTATTTCAGTGTAAAAATGTTCTGTATTTTCAGCCTTAAGTAACAACAGAATATGTTGTATTATGTTTCAAATGCTTTTTACAGAAATGGAATTGTTTTGAATGCTGAAAAATGCAAAACTTTGAAAAGCTGTCATTTCATCACTATGTGCTAAAGGTAATAAAATTTGAAATTGCTTTTCTCTTGTTGACAAAATAGATGGATTTCAGTTCTTACATTTTTGGAGTCTGGATGCACAGGGCTTTCAGCCAATATAAGGCATTTTCTTGGCACAGCTCAAAGTAGTATCTTGCGATTTTGTGGAGCAGTGCGGGCGCAGGATCAGAAGGGGCGCACAAAAAAATTAACATTTGGACAGTACTCAAACTTTTTTGGATTCAGTCGATATTATAGGGCGCTAGTTAAATTTTGACCCCAGGCGTCATTAAGGATCGTGGCGGGCCTGCATATGAATACTTATGTTGTATATAAAATTGCATTTTTAATGTTAGATACTTAACATAATCAAAGATAATAACTTGACAACATAATTATCAACACAGAATTGTTCTTTATTATGTTTACACATTTATTTTTTTTATAGCAACAAAAAATAAACACGTTAGAGTATGAAAACAAATTAAATATTTATTGAAATTTGTTGTTTTTGTTGATACGAACTCAGATGGAAATCTGGTAAAAATCCTTACAGAGTATAAACAAGGTAAATTCGTTTTTTACTTACACACAAACACACAAAAAGAAGAATAGGGTTGGTTTTTGAACTGTCAATGAACAACGCGATTATGATATCAAAAAAGATTTACTTAGTAATTTTCAATCTTTGATGACACATTTTTATGAAGAGAATTTTGATCTTATAACAACACAATAGAATTTTCAGCAGCAATTACGCTTGTTATTGTTCCGATTTCTCGACGCTTTAAGTAACATCATTTTAAATAGGGAGTAAATTTCCATAGTATTTTAAAAAGTCAGGAAGTATTTGTGACACTAACACTAGCAAATTTCTTACGTTAAATCACTTCAGCTATATTTTACATTCCACCTTTCAAGTGATCGTTTAGACAACAGTTTTGTTAGGAAGCTTATTCTAATCATAAATCTAAACAAGATGCCATTTGTAACAATCTAACTACCCAAAATGAACAACTAATATTTTACACACAAGTGAAATTGAAAAAATGCCAACGCCCAAAACAGAGAATCCTACATCAAAATTCAAAACAAAAAAACGAAAGATTGGAGGGGGTTGGAGTTACCGGGGAGAACTTTAGACTCAGATTACAAGGAGACTAAGAAAGAGTTAAAAGTTGGGAAGACAAATTACCGTTGTTAGGAACATACGGGTATACAGGGACAGGGAAATTTATAATTGGATGCATAAGATAAAAGAATCATAAGATAAAAGAATCATAAGATAAAAGGATCATAAGAGAAATAAAGACAGAGTAAGAAATATTTTTTTTTTTGTAATTTAAAGCTGACAAATTATCTACGATAACATTAACTAAACGAAAAGAAGAACTTAAAATTTAAAGAAGAAATATCGCGGGCAAAGAAAAGTAAGCGAGTAACAATAAGAAAAATTAGAGTACTACCACACAGAACCAGGAGGCATCCCCACGCCCTCACTCACTCTAAACACCACAAACCGCCCATTTCATAATCTTATAACTAACCAAACACAATCCCAGCCTCTTAAATAAGAAAATAAATAAATAAACAAAAACGCATAAAAAATATCTGCCTCACAGTTTGTTGAGATACTTTCAAAAGAAACTTTATCAAAATATGTATAAATTCTAATCAATTATTTAGTTAGACTTATTTATACATCATTTATACATTTCAATATTTCTTTCATGGAATTTTTACCAAATAGAGTTTCCTCAAATTGTGATTTGAATTCAAGATTCTCTTTTGCAAACAGATCAATTCAAATATTTACCTCCGAAAACAAATTTCTATGCAGGGAGTTATTTATAATGGCGTATAATCAAGTTGGTAAGCAACGTAAACTTCTCACTATGTTCCAACACGAGCGAACAAAATTTATAGGATTAAATATTTACTTATAAAATAGAAGCGTAAATTCAATCCTGTTTGTAATCATGTACGCAAGAATGAAACTACGAACTTAAAGTAAAACTTCCACAGCGCAACCCCCGTTTTGGGCAATCCGTAATTTAGTGCAGAACAAAGAGTAACGCGGTAACGATTTAACTTTTTTAACTGTGCTGAAGATTTTTATGGAAAAAAAACTCGATCATTACAATAAACAAAACTCCCGTTACCATTTCTAAAATGTAGAGATGTAAATGGAATGAAGAGGTAAATAAAATGTAGATGGATTAAAAAAACCATCCATCTTTAAAGTGCTAAATCCGGTCCTCCGGAAAACCATACTAAATTCCTAAAGTATTTTATAGGAAAGTAGATAAAAGTACACTGCTTTTTAGTTTCTGTTTATAGAAATCAAATAATTATAGTAGAAGAATTAAACTTACAACTTTCACAAAAATTTTGTTCTTCAGAAAGTTCATTTAAAAGTGACAGAGTTTGTTCAAATGTATATTTATCTTTTCTTTCAAATCTCTCGATAATCCCTTCATAAGCTGGATGGATTGCATCATACCCAAGTTCCGTGAGAAAATTGCGGAGTTGTGAATGGTAAATTTTTCCTTCAGAATTTTTGTCAAACTTTTGGAATATTTCTAAATAATGTTTATTGTAACCTGCCATTTTCTTCCAACAATTCATTCCATCATTATAGATTCAAGTTTTTTTTTTTCGAAAAGGCTGGTACGAATTTAGGTGAATTGAGATTGAATCTGGTTATTCAAGCAAAAGAATGTTCATTAAACTTCTCTTCGCATTTATATTTAAGATTTTGCTTTTATCAGTGATTTTAACAAAAGTGTTATTACATACAATTCAAGATTCAATTAGGTCTCACTTTTTCAGTTACTTTTGTTGTCTTTTATATAAATTGTGCTCTGGATCATCAATAAAGCAATAATGTTAAACAAATTTAAAGAAAAATGTTTTTTTTTCGGTGAGTAATTGATAAAGGTTATTCTTAAAATCATTTTATCGTTTTAA
Source organism: Hydra viridissima (assembly GCF_058129835.1). Lineage (NCBI taxonomy): Eukaryota > Metazoa > Cnidaria > Hydrozoa > Anthoathecata > Hydridae > Hydra > Hydra viridissima. Next base: position 497,928 of record NW_028324302.1, read on the forward strand.
ATTTTTTCTTTTTTGATTTTTTACTGTTCTTTAACAAATAAAAATTTTATGACTTTCTAAACTAACAGCCGTTCACATTTTAATAATAAATTCTTGACGATAATTATTTTACTGTTGATCACGCCAGCAGCAGCCAAACTGACCGCTTCATCACCAAGAAGAATGCGAAGCAAGTCTCTGATGCCATCAGTTCATTCCATTAGTCTAAGCATCCTAAATAGGATAAAAGATGCCAATCACCTTTCTTAAGGCAGACCTGTGGATAGGCTCTAAAAAGTATCTGGAACAAATTTTAAAGACTCATTTCTTTTCTTGGATGGTTATCATTTTCTCTGACCAACAAGAAGTTTTTTTTTTTTTCAAGAAAACACTCCTTGTCACGGCAATAACCGTGCAAACCCAACTGTCTTAGACCATGAATTTTTAGCCAAAGCACATTTGATCACCCTCTTCGTCTGATTTAAACCCCTTCAATTTTTCTATTATAGTATTACCGATTCAGTCGGAAAAAACTCCTTAAGTTAAAAAATTAATGAGTAATAACTTTTTCGGACTCAATCGGTAATACTATTGCAACTCTTTTTTTTTTATCTATTGATAAGCCATGAAATTCTTTCATATTATCACATCTGATTTCAGCATTTTCAATTATGAGCTTCGGGAGAACAGTAGGAATTTACCATCTTTAATGAGCAAATGAAAGAGCGAAAACTTTGTTTGGTTAGCGATAAAAGAGTTTGTTTGGATTAAGAACAAATATAAATAAAACTGGGCTGTATTATATTAGAAGCGTAGCGAATGCATGAACAGGGCTTTAGTTAAATGGTCGCACTCAATATGTTTATTTTGGAAACATTTACCCCATAAATCCCAGCTTAACTTCTTGCCGAGCACCTTAAGAGTAAAAACTTAGGAATTGGAAGATCTACAATACTCCTATGCAGAAGTAAAACCAGCTCTCAAATAAAAACCTGCTCTCTGGTTCTACAAATTCAGAAAAAGGTTTGGCATCTACCAAAAATTGTGGTAGATTCCAAATCTTTTTCTGAACTTTTATAACTAGAGAATTGGTTTTTATTTGGCTGATTGAAACTCACCGTAAGCTGAAATGGATTAAAGTAAATTTTGTATTTTATAGGATTTTATAGAATGTTTTTGCCGCAAGCGACAAATAACCAAATTTTTTCACTGTTGCAAGACACAAAATCAAAATAACAAAAGCTAAATTTGTTTTCAATGATTTTAAATGGTTGCATATTTCGGCTACCAAATAGATATTGGAAAAACCGTGATTTTTTTAATCCAATAAAACACTTAAGAATGAAATCTTTAGAAAGTTCTGAACTTTTGTAATGGATGGTATTAACACTTAAATTTACAATGAAAGAAACCATGGTCTGTTTAAATATGATTTTTGTCTTTCTTTTTAAATGAAATTTTCTCAGCTTTGATACAGAGTTGATCTGTATCAACTCTTTTATAGCTAATCAAATTTTAACTGTTGGTATCGTGAACTGCAAAATGGAATCACATTATACCAACAACTTCTTTGTTCACAGTTTAAGAAACTTAATTACAACTATTGACTGATGCTACGTTACTATGGCATTACCATTAAATACACCAAACTTTAACTTTGAAAGGTTGAAGGTTTTTGTAATTTTATTTTTAAGTTCTCTCTTTTGTCCTTCAGACGTTTTTTTGGGCTCAATCTTTAGCGGAAGATACAAAGGTCCTAATTTTTGTATGGTTCGAATGTTGTTTTCATTTTTGTAGTTGTTTTGTTTATCTTTATGTATCCCGATGTAATTTTTCAACGCATTTTTGGTGTCGGAATTAAACGAATTTTCGAAGCTAGTTTTTGACTTATTCTGTAATCTCCAGAATTCATTTTTGATATCTTTTGAGAGAAAATTAAATAAAGTTTTCTCTTTTGGTAACGTTTTGCGTTCATAGAATGTCTTTATAAAATTTTTGAAGTCTTGTAGGTGGTTTCTGCTTAAATTCGAATGTTGCGGGGTTGAAGGAAGAGAGTTATATGCATTGAAAGACCTGTGTACACTCCCCTGTGAATGTAGACCAGCCTTTTTAAAAGGCCGCGTGTTGTCATATGACTGATTCGCGATCTCCATGAAGTTGGCTAAATTACCAAAATCTTTTATTAAAGAATCCTTTGATAAACGAGGATCATTTTTTGTCATAGCTTCGATTGTACTTCTGAAAATACTGGTAAAGTTTCTTTTCTTATTAAAGTCTAAAGGATTAAATAAATGTCTCAACCCATTATCCGGGTTGTTTAGAAAAAATTTATCATCATCATTACTATTTCGAAATAGCACAATTTCTCGTTGTTGACTTTTACGCTTGAAGCCCGCAGTGGGATTCGAATGTTTTAGTTTAAAGCGGGATTTCGTTGCAAGACTAAAAGGTTCCACTTTTTCTATTATATTTCTTTTGTTTGTGGGCGATTTATACTTATAGTCTCCCTCGGTATATTCCTTTTTTTCTGTCCCGAAAAAAGATAAGTCATCTGCCAAAGGCAGACCATTCTGTCTATGATCATATACAGCTGTAGGATTTGTCATTGAAATTCTTTTAGTCGATTCCTCGTTAATCTCTTTAAATATCTCATTAAGATTTGATAAGCTCACTGGTCGTCCTAATGAATTCGTGTCATCCAAAGTATTTTCCTTTTTACTCGTGTTCTTCTTAAAGTCAGCCAAATCATCAGGTTTGAGGTTAATCGACTCTTGTTCAAGTTTTTGTAGTACAGCTTGTCTTAGCTTTAAATCGTTGATCAACTTATTTTCGATTTGAGCATATTTGATATCAAGCAAATCTTTAACGGAGTTTGTATTCGCAAAGTCACTTATATATTGCTGCTTCATTTTTTTCTTATTCTTGTTAGTTTGTGTCTCCCTTTCCATGTTTGGCTCGTCATTTTCTTCATTTTCTTGTTCTCTATAGTTTTCGTCTCTGCTGTTACCAGAAGCTGTTGAATGTGAAAATACTCCATTGTTTCCTTGAACATTAATTAAGGAATTTATTTTTTGCGCATCCAAAGGAAGCTTAGAGTTCGTTATATTTCTCAATTTTTCTTTGAAAAGAAATTTATTTTTTAAAACAGAAGAAATAAAAGTTTGTTCTTGCGTAAGAAAATCATGACAGTCTTTGTTTTTGCTAAAGCTGGAAATATCATTGGTGAAGTTTTTTGTCATGTCACATCCGGCTTTTTGTCCACTGTAGTTATCTCCGTTTTCAAAATAACTTTTAGTGGCGTCATCATAAGTTGTATTTCTTTTTTCGCCACTATTGGAGAAAATAACTGCTGAGTTTTGATTCGAGGTTTTAGCAAATTGAGTTATCTTGTTATAACTAAGCTTTTTATTTGTTTTGTTATTATTAAAGGAGGGAAAATTCTTTAAAAAGTTTTCTTGATTTTTAGATTGAATCTTAAATTCTCCTGAGGGTTTCGATTTGTTTTCCATGTTATCTCTAATAAGCAACTTTTGACTCTCCGTTTTTAACAAATTTGGTGCCCCTGTATCATCTTCATCTGTAATATGCGATCTGGCTGCAATATCTTCTAAATTTTTCGGTGCAAATGCATCGTATTGCGATTTTAGCAGCTGACGATGATCAGGAGTTTCTTTGGTGCTCAGAAACGAAGTATCATCATTTAAATCATCATGTACCAATGAATTTATACTGCTAGTCGGCTGCATTTCTTCGTTAGGTCTTAGAGAAGACATAAATGGAAACCTTGGGGAGATTGATGAAGACAAAGGTTTCGCAATCCTTTTAATACCTAGCGGCACATTTTCGGTCAACTGAGATAAAGTCATTAACCGACCAATGTCAGGATTTTTGTCTCTAACATAGGAGGGCTGTAAATTATCATATGAGGGGCGTATTTTATCATTTTGATTGTCGTTTTTGTTATTGTAACCCATACTTTTCAATAAGTTTGTAAACTGAAAATAATCTTGCCAAGACATGGATTGATCTATCTGGGAATTCTCAAATGAATCACTTGCTGTTCCAACGCTCGTCAAATATCCTTTAGGATGTAAGTTTTTGTTTAAATGCAACAATATGTCTGTTGTTGAAGTATGATAGATAGGCGAAGTGTGTTTAGCGTATAAAAAGGAAGTGGGACCTAAAACATGAGAAGGCAACGATTCCACTAATGCGTTATATTTTAAAAGCGACAAATCCATGCCATAGTTTGTAGGATGGCTTCGTATTGTGGGTAATAAACTCAAAGACAAAGACGGTGGTAGTGTTAAGCTAGGATTCTCTTCTAATACGCGCTTTATCTGTTCATACGCTTCTTTTGATTGCTTTGTATATATTCTTGAATCTACTGGAGGGGGTTTTAAAACAAGCTTATTAAGAAAATTCGATGACTTTTTGGCCGCTGAACTAATTAAGTTTACCTGTTGTATCGGTGATGAAAGATTTTCCAAAATAGACGCTAAAGTTGGAGTAAAAATACCCTGCGTAGGAGACACATTTTTTTTCTTCAAGAGATTTTTATATGGATTAATATAAAAACCCGTCAATGAAAGCCGCGTAACGGACCTTGGGGTAGTTTTTTCATATCTTATTAAGTTCAAGTCGTTTTCGTTTGTTACAAATGATGGGTCTGTCTTTATTACTGGTACTAAATAGTCAGTGTAAGTCAAGTCAGGTTCGGAACTTGCATGCAAAAGTTGTGATCTCTTTCCAAATTGGTCTGTCTCGTCAATAGTTACTGGTTGTATATTGTCTTTAAAAAAAAAAAAAAAAAAATTATTACAAATTTTATACCATCATGTTTATGATATGTAACAAAAGCTGTATGATCATAAACTTACAATCTTCGACATAAAAAAAAAAAAAAAAAATTAATCTTCGAGCATTTTTTTTTATTTATCAAATGAGCCGCTCAGAAGCCAATGCGGTTAAGTCCAAAACACAAAAATTGAGAAAATTAATGTTTTTTGATACATTAGTTTTTAAAATTTTTGGTTTATTGATTTAATTAGAAAAGTGTGTAAAGTAACCAACGAGTAAATCCTTTAATAACTAAGAAGATTATTATTTATTTCATCAAAATTTCCAATAATCAGTATATATCAAAAAATGGACTTAACCGCATAGGCTTCTGAGCGGCTCAAATATTCTTAAGTCTTAGCTTTCTTTTTTAAGTTTTCCGTCAATTGATCATGTGACAGGAAGAACAGAATCAGGATCAATCAAAGCTCAACCAAACTATTACTACGGCAAAACCAAACTATTACTACGGCAAGATCAAAAACCTCTTATCGTTGGGAAATTATACCATTTCGTGTGCTTTTTAAGAATCCAAGTTTATAACATTTCCATCGATGACGTTGAGCAATGACACGCAACATTAACTTACCTTCCCAGCACGTTTTTATGTTTTGCAGAAAATCTTCAAAGCCAATTGCTCTTATTGCAAAATTGCGTCGTAACTCATTGCAACTCTTTCCTAAACAACCACACAGGGGGTTTTGTTAAGTACAACCATAGGAAATAATATTATACGCCGTTAATAGTGCTACAATCATATTTTTAGCCGTGGAAAATGCGTAAAGCACAAAAAACCAAACAGATTAAAAGCATTCATGAATTATGTTTGGAAAAAAAAAAAACAAGAACCTTTTCAAAATAGAAAAAAAAAAAAAAGCATACTACTTGTGGTTTGTTCCTTGGATGTATTTATTTTTAAAAACAAAATTAGAACCCAGAAAAATACCATTTCGATTGCATGATCAGAAAGCTGATTGCATGATCAGATAGCTGAAGATATTACCTCTGAATTTGTAATGACATGCAATGCTAATGAATGCTGGTTGCAAAACACATTAAAATTAAAAAATAAAATTGTAAATGAAATTAATTTCTTTAATCAGCAAGTTGAAAAAATGTTTTAACTTATTAAGATGTATTGCTTAATAAACCCATATCCATCCCATGATGATTATCTTTGATAAAAAAAATTAGTGGGTTGAGGCTTGAGGAGGAAGTTGTCAAATACTCGTATTCGGTATGGTAGAATTTGTTACGCCAATTAATTTTCCTAAGTTTTTCGGCACCAAAGTTAAATACAACTTTCTGGTTTTTCACAGCAGGTTTTTCAACCAAGCATACTTCAAAGCCGATGTCTTCAATGCAAAGCACTAAACGCATCACAACTGTGCACCGCAGTCCATTTAAGAAATTCGTTTTCGCATTTAAATGTGATGCGCTGCTGATTGTTTTGGAATTAAAACCAATTACAATTTACTTGCTTTTAAAAAAGTGTTCTGAATGTTAAATTTAGTTAAATAATAAATGGATGATTAGAAAACGTGCATACAACAAAATGTGCATAACAACTATGTAATGAAACTTAAGGTGCAGCATAATGCTTTGATACACAATCGTTATTTTACAGACCAGATTTATTTATTATTTTTATATATTTTTCAATTACGATTTTTATAAAATACTTATATTTTGCCAAACTGACGAATCTTAACAATATCCTAACTTTAATAAAAATAACAAATGGATATTGTTTTACAAAGTCTTTAAAAAATAAATTTTTTTAATGAAAGACAAAAATTTATGGATTAGAGGAGGAAAACAAATCATTGATCTTGTTTATAAATTAATTTTGAATAATGACCTGTTGAATCATATAGACGATACTAAACTGTTTGTCTTGGAGGTTAAATTTATCCAGGACATACTCAACGCCGTTAATGCATGTTCTTGAAAATACACGAATTTTGCGTTTTTATAAAAAACGCAAAATTCGTTAAGTTTCACTGTATTTTTTTAGCCCAAATAATTTTTTTTTTCTCTCTTAGCGCTATAATTTGTCTAAAATCAAACGAAGTTAAATTTTTTTAAAATTACTCAAGTTTAGATATAAAATTTTGCTTTATAGTTGATGAACCATATTTTGGTATTAAAATGGTGCTGCTCTCAATGAAGATAAAACATTAAATTGAGAAAACAACTTTTTCAAACAAGTTTTCAGTTATATGTTTAATTTCTAACCAGTCATATGTCTGCAAACATATTAAAGGTCGAAAAAAATTAGTTATTTCAAGTTTAAAATCTGTTTTTTCCATTTTATATGAAAGTTTTTATTAATATGAGTATGAAGAACACACAAATTGACATACGACTAGTTAGACTTTTAAAGTTAAACCTCTTAAGGTTTATTTAAAAGTCTAGGCTTAAAATTTAAACATTACTGTGATATGTGCCACCCCTATTTTATAATGCCATAAAACTATTTAACTAAAATTCCGGTCTTTAAATTACCATAGATTAATGTAAACATGTAAAATAGCGGGCAGAATATAAATTAATATATTCTGCCCGCTATTTTACATGTTTACATTAATCTATGGTAATTTAACTTAACATATCATTTTGTTTATAAACAAATATTGCAGACCGGAAAAAAACTATGTTTGTTATCACCGAGAACAAACAAGACAAAAAAGTTTGAGTACATGCATTAACGGCGTTGAGATAAAGAAAATTAACAAATCATGAAAAAACACTCTTGCGGCACCGTATAATGGAGTTTCGAAAAATTTCTTTTAGTGAAGACACATGGTCAGTAAAGACACGTGGTTAGTAAAGAAACTTGCCTTTTTTATTAGTAAAAAACATGGCTCTCTAAAACTTTCTCCCCGCGACGAAAATTTATAGAAAACCTATAAATATTTGACAGCAGAACAATAAGCAAATGAATAGTGATATTAAGTTCCTGGATTCGGTCTGTATAACTGGATATTTAGCCTTTATTATCAAGAAAACAATAATCTCAGCTTAGTGCGAAAGACATGATTCAAAGTGTGATTTTCCAATCGAATTGAAACATATAGCAAATGAAAAAAATTTTATTCGGAAAAGAAAATTTTATTCAGTCGAGTACTTAAATTTACACAACACCAAGTCAATAATCAACCGAACTAACATTAAAAATTTCTTCGCATCATTCGCTTTTTCGTTTTCATACTGAACATTTTTGTAACGAAGACTTAAAAGCAAACTTAACTACTGGTAGCGCTAGCACAACAGAAGGTAATAATTTTTAATGAAAAGTTAGATGCTTTTAGTAAAGTTGATGAAAAATGTGTTCAGTTCCTGTCTAATTTCATTCAAAACAAGAAAGAGATGAAATCAGAACAGAGAGAGATTGTTGAAGAATGGGTAAGATCATTCATAGAGCATTCACAGTTCTGTGTAAACATAAAAGTTGCTATCAAACAACACTATGAAACTCCTATAAACTATATGATTGCTATGAATCCGAATTTACATTTCGATTTAATTTTTGACAATGTAATTACTGCATGGCGAAAAGATAAAAATGGAGTTAATGAAACCCTATTCTTAGTTCATTCAATTTGTAAATTTGCTAATAATTTTGGAAGTGATAAACTAACCCTTGATAACAAAGCATACACCAAGTACATACTATCTGAATTGAGCAATTCTTTTACTATAATCCAATCCGGTTTATCTTCTATACTAAAGTCTAAATTCTCGAAAGAAATTCTTATAGATAATGTTCCTTGTTTTTATGCCCCATCTTGGCCTGCTGCAGCCTCCACTTGAATTAGCAAAAAACGCCAATGCCCAGACTGGAATGGCGTCTTTCGTTTTCTGCAACAGAAACTGTGATAGATCTTCATCGGACTGAGAAGCAAACCTATATCTGTTTCCTTTTCAAATCTTTGTTTTATTGATATATAAAAATTCACTCAAATGAGCAAAAATCTTTAAACTCTTCCATTTGTAAAACAACCATGATGTGGATAATGCAAGAACAGTTAGAGTTATGGTGGGAAACATCTTCGCCAGAAGCCTACGTTTTAGTTTTAGTTAGGTTTCTACATGAAGCTGTCAAACGAAAGTATCTGGAACATTACTTTATTGAGGGATGGAACTTGTTGGACCCTTATTGTTTTTCTACTCTAAATCTTGTGGATGATATTCTGTCTAATTTTGAAAAAGATATTTGTACAACTCTGAAAAGGTTGTTAAGGGACATTAGTTGCAGAATAGGAATTTTTCAAGCTAACCTAAGTGTTAAGTTCTCAAATCCATTAGATTTATCTGTTGCATTTGTTTATAAGCAACTTGATTCTATAAAATTGAAAAATGTTGCTGAATGTTTAATGCATGATTTTTTTTATTTAACTTTCTTTAAAACTTCCTCGTTTTATGAAGAAATTTCGTTAGCCAAAGTTCAAGTCGTATCACTCACAGAAGGAATTTATATCAAAATAAGCAAAAAATATTTACATATAGTCCTATAGTAAGTTTAGTATAGTTTTAATGCGTTTAAATTTCTTGAGATCAGCTGCATCTGTTGAGGTGGAAATAAATGTGTGTGCTTAGCACAGATATCATGATATCAGAAATCTGTGATATCTTTATTTTAATTTAGCTGCTGCAAGATTAATTGTTATTCCACTTGGATGGAACTTGTTGGACCCTTATTGTTTTTCTACGCTAAATCTTGTGGATGATATTCTGTCTAATTTTGAAAAGGTTGTTAACGGACATTAGTAGCAGAATAGAAGTTATTCAAGCCAACCCAAGTGTAAAGTTTTCAAATCCTTTAGATTTTTCTGCCGCATTTGTTTTTAAGCAGCTTGTTTCTATAAAATTGAAAAATGCTAGAAATACGTTTAAAAATATTTCCAAATAAGATAAAATAATAAAATATTACTAAAAATCCGGACTAACTTTAACTGAATTTGCCACAAGCTAAATCTTTTTTTTCATGTTTATATCCATTTTGAATCTTAATTAATTCTCTATAATTTAATTTATTTGTTTTTAGATAATTAATAATAATTCAGAAAATAATGATGGCCACGCAAGAAGAGGTAAGACAACGGATTTACGAGTTCTATTTGAATAATAAATTGCAAGGTAAAAAGTTCACAGTAGCTCACTTCAATGCTGAAAAAATTCCAAGAAGCACCATCTATGATATAATCAAACGTGTTGAGAATGATTCAGGGTACAAAAGAGTGCAAGGAAGTGGTTGTGTGGCCAAAATCATGACCCCTAAGGGTATCAAGCGCCTGAAAACCATATTTGATCACAGTGACCGAGTTTCGATGAGGTAAGCTGGTCGAAAATATGGATACAGTCATTCACATATCATTTAAACTCTTACCAAGTACACTGACATCAAAAGTTATAAAAAATAGGGTATACCTCATTGACAAGAGAACAAGAATGAGCGAATCAAAACCGGTATTGATCGTCTTTATCGTGATTTTCAAGGAAAATCGGTCATCCTTGACGACGAGTCTTACTTTACGCTGTCACACTCAACAATTCATGGAAACAGCACCTACTACTCTAGCAACAGAGACAAGACTCCACCAAGTGTTAAATATCGCAAAAAGCGCAAGTTCGAACCCAAGGTGCTTGTTTGGCTGGCCGCTTCTGACAAAGGTCTTTCAAAGCCATTTTTTGTCCTCAGCGGCCTTGCAGTCAATAAAGCCATCTATGAAATTAATTGTATAAAGAGAAGATTAGTCCCGTTCATCAACACACATCATGCCGATGGTAATTATATATTTTGGCCGGACCTGGCGTCATCGCATTATGCCAAAACCGTGACCAACTGCTATGAGACTCATAACATTAATTTTATCAAAAAAGTTGACAATCTGCCAGCCGTACCAGAGTGTCGTCAAATAGAAAACTTTTGCGCTTTTTTGAAAGGCAAAGTGTATGAGAGTAACTGGCAAGCAAAAGACGTGAAGCAACTACAAACCAAAATAAAGCTTTGCCTGAAAAAAATTGACCTTAACCTTATATTTTCACTTTTTGGGTCAAGTCGTGTTAGAGTTGGCCGAATCCGAAGAAAAAGACTGGTTGAAGACAAACTTAATTAAAATAAATAAATAAATAAAAACTCTTTTTAATGATAGTTTTATTTAATCTCTACCATAAAAAATATGGGAGTATTTGCCCATGAAAAATATTTGAAGGATGTGAGCTTTTATAGCAACACACTGTTGCTGGTAAGAGACTAAAAATTGTTCCATGGTAAGGAAGTGACAAGTAAGTGCCTTCCTCATACTTACTCATACTTTAGATGACATTTTAGGTGATTAAATTCTAATCGAGTAATTTGCAATTATAGTTGTTACTAATTAAGTTATAAGTAGGGCTAGCAAAACCGGTAAACCGGTTTACCGGTTTTGCTAGCCTTACTTATAACTTAATTAGTAAATTGGTTAAAAATTATGTTTAAATTTACCGGTAATTTTCAAATAATTTACCGGTAATTCGGTAAAATTTTATGGAAATTCTGAATAAATTATTAGTAGTATTTTTTTCTAACTAAAAAAAAAAAATTCTACAAAAAAGCTAACTTTTTTACGTATTATAAAAAAACAGTTGAAATCGCAAAAAATTAGGAACTTTATAATGGAAAAGAATTTTGTTTTCTTACAATATTACAATATGCATTTCTTAAAAAAAAATACAGCCTACTTGATTGATATTTCTTAAATTTTCGTTTTTTAATAGAGAAAGAAAAATATTTACATACAATTAGGATTTGTTTATGTAGTTTATGTATAATTACATTCAATTTATTTTGTGCTCGCGTCCCATCTGGTTACAGTTACAGGTGGCATTTTAATTAATTTAAATAGTGCGTTAGTAATTTTTTTTTAAATTTTTTGGTTTTTTGCACTGGATGATAAAATTATTAAGTATCATAAAAAAAAAAAAATGAAAATAAACACAAACCATAACTTTGAAAATAAAGCGAATATTTTTATTGTGTTGAGTAAGTATTTCACAAAAAGTCTTTAAAATTATATTATAGAATATATTTGTATTGCGTTCCAAAATTTACATATTGAATTTTTTTAAAAAAATAGCCTTATCTATGATGTCTACTGCTCCGGACAAAATCAATTGTGGAATCATTTTCTACGTACGAAAGCTGGCGATTCAGCTATATGCAATGTATGCAAAAAATATATAAAATGCTCTGGCGGCAGCACAAGTGGTTCGCACAATCACCTTATCAGAAAACATAAAATCAATCTGCTAAAAAGAGTTTAACAAAAAGTCTGCTAAAAAGAGTTTAACATGATGATGCAGAAGCTAGCTGTTCTAATATCAATACCACAACTTCCGTTACGAATGATACAAATTCTAGATAAAAAATTTCTGATTATTTCAGCATTATTAAAACGATTGATAATTCATTTCCTGCTGTTTTAGCACGACTGACAGCACGAGATTGTTTATCATTTAAAAAAATTTGAACATCATACGATCTTAAGCAATTATTTAAATCCAAAGGATATGATTGCCCAAAGTCTCCAAAAACAATTAAGAAAATGGTGTTGCAGTACGGTGACAAAATCCGAAAACAAATCGTTACAGAATTATCAGAAAGATTAGCCCGTGGTGAATTATTCAGCTTGACTTTCGATGAATGGACATCTCTCAAAAATCGAAGGTTTATGAATGTGAATGTCCACTCGTATGATAATTTATTTTGGAATCTCGGATTGGTTAGGATTAAAGGATCGATGCCTGCTGAAAAATGTATAACTTATCTTCAAAATACACTTAAAGAATTTAGTATTGCGATGGAAAATATAATTTCAATTACTACGGATAGGGCCGCCGTAATGAAAAAGGTAGGCAGGTTACTGAACGTAAATCATCAACTTTGAACCATGTCCACGTACAGCTTTAAATAATGAAAATAATTATGGCGTGTTTAATACAACAAGTAAATTGTTTATAGAAAAAAATATTGTAGAAATCATTCAACAATTTTTAAAAAACGATTCCGAAACAACTGAAGCTGAAGTTGTGCAAGTGTATGAAACTGAATCAACTAGTGAATCTACGGTTTTATCAGCAGTGGCGACATCAAGTCAAGCAATGTCAATGAAGGAAAAACTTGATTTAGTAATTAAAAAAAAAAAGATAACTATTGCTCACGAAGAGATTAGTGATCCGAAGACAACATCCGGTCTTTTAAATGTAGTCAGGAAAGAAATGACGTATTTCAAGGAACAAAATATTAAAGGAAAATATTTAAACAAACTCCAAAAGTAAATTTCAGCAGTTCGCCCAACCAGTGTAGAGTCGGAATGAGCTTTTTCTGCAGCAGGTTTAATTGGCACAAGGTATAGAACAAGTTTAAACGACGAAACATGAAATGTAATGTGTTTTTTAAGAGCTTACTTCAATAAACAATTTTTGCTCCTTGAAAAGAATTGACTATATTAATTATTTTTAATTTAAAAATGAAGTTTTCTTTATGTTTACGCTAAAGTACAAAAATGTTAATGTATAATAAATGAATTAATTATATTTTATTATATAAAAAAATCTTTTTGATTGTTTAATTTATTTATTTTTAACTAGGATGGACCTGTAAACTGATGCTGTTTTACTAATATATTCATTTGTTATGCTTTTTGTTGTTTTCAGTGTTTAGATTATTACTATTTAAGCCTTTAGAAAAAAAACCGGTAAATTACCGGTAAACCGGTAATAATTTTTTTTTTTTACCGAATTACCGGTTTTCTAAAATATCGGTAAATTTACCAGCACTAGTTATTAGCATTGGGCAAATTTTTATATTTGTATGTTAAAATTATATAAGTTATTACCTTCTCTCCTTTTCAGTAATATAAATCATAATAATGGAAAAATCATAATGTTAGTTATTAGATCAATATTCGAAACAAATTATTAATTCCACATACAAAGTTTTGGCCATTATCATATACACAGAGTATGACGATAACCAATAGTGATGTTCGGTACATACGTCATCTATTATTAGATGAACCATGCACTGAGCTTTGCTGTCGCATGAAAGGAATCAACAAATTTAATTTTATTTAGGTTGCTCATAGTTTCCATGTGAAATGAACAGCAAATTAAACAAAGCTGCCGAAAGTGTTATTCATGTTGAGAAACGGTTTATAATTAGCAACTGTAAGACGCAAGATTTAGAGAAAACAGCTGTCAATTTTTAACTTGTGAGATAATTTCAGAGCGACTTGAAAAATTAGAACTTACACAACACAACTTAAAAAAACTTTTTCATTGTAGGCAGAATTTTTTTTCTACTTTAAAATACATATAAAATAAGAGCCGCTTGAAAATACGAACTGTTTTTAAAATTTTTTCCACCTTTGGCCGAAAAAACATTTTTCTTAAGGTATCAGCTTATCAATGATAAAAATAATTAAAAAATTATAAGCCAACTGCGTACACATAAATGGTAAATCTATCGTCTAATTTTTACAAAAATGCTTGATCATCTCACTCAAAAAGTGGATCTCCATATTGAAAATTGGTGTTACATTTGATTGCCTTCAGGGCACGAAGAGTTTATCTAACTGCCAGTCTTCGCCAATGTACCTTTTCTAAACGGAATCTAACTGCCAGTCTTAGCTAATGCACCTTTTCTAAACATAATCACAAGATATACAACTTTTAGTTCATAAAGTTAATACCAATTTAGCAGTTAAAAAAAAGGGTTGCAAAACAGATTACAGTAAAAGAACAGTTATACCTTATTGAATGCACGGAAAGCTGCAACGGTGTATTTTTACCGTGTTTCTTATAAAGCTTCTCTATCTAAAAATTTAAAATGTGAGCATTTTTTTCTATAAAAAGCCTTCAAAATGTTGCTACTAAATAAAACTTCTAACCAAACGTTTACTTCAGTTTTGATTGCAAGGAAAGTTAAAAGTAAATAAAAGTAAATAAAACTTTAATCAAAAACAAAGTCGAGTAAACCTCTATTGTTAATCGATGAAAATCATAATTTATAACTGAAACAGAATTAAAAGCATGGGTGCGTTATTGAGCTATCCAAAAAAATCAACAAATAGTTCTGCATTAGGCTGTATGTACTGCGACTTTTAGTGCAGCAACGTACACCTTTAGAAGAGAAAAATTATCCAAGAAAAGTATATGAGTTATAACAGCAGCTCTCTTTATCTCACAATGATGAAGGCTTTATAGTATAACGCTCAAAATCTGAAGCTTCAGACAGGATGTCTTTGTAGCCCATTTAAAGCTGCTTGGTTGGCAAAAAATGAATGTAATAGGTTTGAGAAACAGCAGGCTACAAAGCATTAGTAAAGCTTCAGAGTTTTTAGGATCACAAAGATACTATATTTCAACACAAAAGTTTTGAAGAATAGAAAAACCATATTCAAATGTATTTTGCATGAGGTACACAAGCTGAGCTTATATTTATAGAAAGTTAAGATAAACAACCAGCTAGATAATGTTACCATAGCTCTCTCTAATGTCATTTATTTATCTGAGGTCAATTTAATGTATGAAGTCACATCAAAACGTATAAATAATTTCAAACCGTTTAATGTTAATGACCATTCAGATTGTACGCTTGAATACCCTCAAATTCCATTATTAGTGACTTGAAAAACGAAAGATCAAAAAGGTGAAGCACAATCTCTTAAATTTTTTACTACATGCTTTAGTATTATTTTGTCTTGAAGCTCATACTGCACTAATTTCAATACATAGACTATTTGTAAAGAGACTTGCTTATGCAAAGCACGTTAAAAATGTAATTTACTATTTATAAGTTCCGTAAAAATATTTAGAAAGTTTATTTGTTATATCTCCAGTATTCTTCACCTTTCTCATGAAAATTTTAGTTAAACAAGGGAATTTACAATCACAGTCAAATTTAAGTTCAAAGACATGAAAAAATTTACAAGCAAACTCTGTAATACAACAAAACAAAAAAGTAGACAAATTCAATTAGTTTTTAACTTTTTAAGTCTTTTAACTCATTAAGTCTCACTTAACAAATTTAAATCTAATTATGGCTTCTAGAAGTCACCTTCTAAGTTTTCAGAGAAACTCATAGCAAGATATAAACAGAATGTCTTACCTCGCCACTAATTTTGTCTCTTAATAAACTTGAAGGTTCTTTACTTATGTCTGAATATTGTTCGATGTATTCTTCATCGGTAAAGGACACAAACATGTTGAGGGCAACTCCTAAATCAAAACAATTGATGAACAAAGTGGGGGAAACTTCATTTCTTATGATTGAACCCCTCACAAATGAAATAAATGCATTCCTAAAAACTATTCAAAGTTTTGTATGAAAAATATGTTTTAAAAACTAACAAAGAATATTTAAATAAATCTATCTGTAAATATAAATAAATTACTTTTGCATTCTCTAAACAAACATTTTCTGGTTTCCTTCCTGATACCTTTAGAGATGAACCCATTAAATTGTGATGGTAAATTATTGCAAGATTGAAACCTCGATTGATTGCCATCCCCACAGGGTTGACTGCATAAAGACCATTGAGACCAATCTGACCAAACGGCAGTAACTAAAACCAAGATGCTTAACTTTTTAGAAGCTATTACTAGAATTGATATGCAATAACACTCTTACTGACAGAAGAAAAATTTAAAACTAATATTAATAATTGTAAATATTGATAAATCAAACTTGATAAGAAAATACAGTACCATCCAAAAAGTGAAGAAACAATGAGAAATTAACTTTTAAACTTTTTTAGCTCATAAAAAGAGAAACATTTGACAAATGGCAATAACTTTGTGCAAAACCTTAAGTAATCATATTCATAAACAAATATAGTTCTATTCATGAAATATAAAACATAGAAGATATTTGAACTTGATTTAGAGGCAAATAAGTATTTAAAGAAACATTTGTTTACTATGTTAAGTTAATTGAATATTTTAACAGAAAATAATCTGAAGAATTAATGAATGAGTGACAAACCCTACCAGGACATATGGGATTCGTTTCACATTCTTGCTGAAAATCTTCATTTACTCCAAAACAATTCAAGCCATGGTGATTTGGATTGCTGCAATTTCGATATCTATATTTTACACCATTGCCACAGGTTTGAGAACATGATGTAAATTCTCCCCAGTTATTCCACTCACTATCAACTTTTAGTACAGAAAATTAAAATAAAAATATACCAAATTTCATTTCTTTACCATAAAACATGTTTTGAAAGTTAAAAAAGAATTTATAAGGCAAATAAAACAAGGATGTCAGCTAAAACCCAATATCAAAAACTCTGAACAACATAAAAATTTTTCTGTTAATATATAATGTCTAGTCACAGAAAATCCTGTCACTGAATACATAAAAAAACAATTAAAGTTTTTGGTAAAAAGGGTTTCTTATAGAATATGAATATTCTTTAAGAGTATGAATTCTAATCAATATTTGTGAAATTGTGGGTCCTGAAAGTTTTTTTGGGTTATTGACAATTTTTTTTGCACTTTCAAATCAATTATTTTAACCATTTTTAATATTTCTCTATTGTCTTTTAGAGTTATCTTTGGCTTTAGTCCTCCACCAGTATGAATTTCAAATGTGTCAAATAAATTGTATTTCTTTACAATGACTCCTACTGCTGTAAGAAGAATATTTGTACATTTCTGTAAGATTTTTCTTGCCCACCCACTCTCTATATCCCATAATCCACTTTTCTTTGAACAACTATTGAGAACGCTGTTATTTATTTTATTCAACACTCTTGGTGGTTCACTTTAAATAAGAAAAAGCATAATTTCCTTAGAATAGTGTATATAAATGTTAGAAAAGTGTGTATAAGTGTAATAGTGTGTATAAGTGATTATATTGTGACATGATTGTATTTAACTATGAGAAAGATCTTTACAGTCGGGTACAGAGTAGCAAATGCTCTCAAAGTTTTAGCTGCTCAATTGAAATTTAATGAAACCTGAATAATATGCTTCAAATAACTTTTTTTTTGTACTTGATATAAGTCTGGCATTTAACAAAAGGAATGCAACAGATTATCTTGGCACCAGACTACCGCAATCCCTGTTAACTTAAACATTGTTTATATATGCTTTTTTTTTTCTATATCCTTAGTAAAAGTTATTTTCTCAAACACAATCAAGTTTAAAAACTCTACTACAAGGGATGATGTCATGAACATAATTTTGTATTTACATGCTGAACTTTTATTAAATAATGCTAAACTTATTCACTTTAGATAGAAAGTGAGCTATTTTAACTTTGACATGAAAAAGGTAGTCTGAATAATTGATGGAGTTGGGATGTTGTGTTACATTTTCAAAATGTAACACATTCCAACTCCATCAGATTACCTTACTTTTACTCTTGAATTGGGTAAATAGTAAACGAAAAAATTTTTGAAACTTTTTCTAAAATTTCACTTTTCCTAAAATTTTATTGAAAAACAATTGAGAAAAACACTGAGATTTGGTTAATGGTACCACAAAAATCTTATCTCCCAGAAAATGAACTTTTACCAACATCAAATGTTTAAAAGATTTTTCCACAATTAATATGATTATATGAAAACAACACTGTGCACTCCTGAAACCGCCAGGGTAAATTTTGGTTTACTCTAAATTTTTTTGTTTATTTACTATTAATGGGTTAAACAAAGTATTTTAAAATAGTTTTTAAAATCTAAACTAACTTTTAAACATAGAAATTTTAGATTTAATTAATTGAAATGTCTAAAATAAATTGCGTCATTTTATGATTGCATCATCTATTCTATTTGGTACAAAATGTTGCAATACCGATGAAAATTATTATTACAGTTAAAAGCGATCATATAACACTTATATTTTTTGTCAAAAAATGGCCGACGAAAAATGTCTAATTTGTGCATGTTGCTTTATTTCCTTTGGAAAAGGATCACATAAACTTATTAAAGTAACTCCCGCATTACAACTTCACATTCAAAATTTGATTTGGAGAGAATATGATGTAGAAAAAGAGTGTTGTCCGAAAAACATTTGTAATTCTTGCAAAACAAATTTATATGCATTGAACAGGGGTGAAACATCAAAATTTAATGATTGGATTGAGAAAATATCTCAAATAAACAGACAAAAACTCAGAAGATCATCTGATATTAGTGAAATATCTGAACAGATCACAACAAATAATCAAGATATCGTTGATAAAATTGTTAAAAAGATATGTCCTTCTTGCTTTTCTACAATAGGTATGATTTCCTTAAGTAAATTAAAAATATTGTATAACTTATATATTTTAGCTAATAAACTATTTCTTCAATTATTAAAAAAAATAATTTAAATTTAGCATAGAGTCTATGCTAGTCAATACATAGTCTATGATAGACTTATTAAACATTAGTGTATTATTTTTATATGTTTTACAAATATAATAATATCAGAGTTTTTCCTACTTTAAATTTCTATTTAGGCAAAGGAATTTCTCACCTTTGCTGTAAAAGTGAAGCTGTAAAAAACCTAGTTATGTTGGCTGAAGGTCTTGGAAATGTATCCAGTGAGCAAGTTGCTTCTGGGATTCTCAAAATAAAAATGAAGAGACAATAATAAATCTGGAGACAAGTTTCCTTTAAAAACCTTTGGAAACAATCTTCTTGTTGTTGTTGGCAAACCTGATAATAAATGCAGCAGAGCATCCGTTAAAAAGTTATCTCTAGAAACTATAATGGAAATCTCTAATACTTTAAACCTGAGTAAAAGAAAGACTAACCTACTTTGTAAACATATGCAACAAAATTTAGGGAAGAAAATGTTAGAACCAAATATAGCAACTCAGATAGAGGAGCTGCATAATGTATTTTCAGATTTTTATGATGTCAAAACTGAATCATTCATTTCAGGGGATGAAGAGATAAGTTGGAGTTTGGTATTTGTAAAAGATACTTCTGATTTAATTCTTCATATGATTAATGAAAGAAGTTTGAATCCTTATAGCACTATTGCTAGGATTTCCATTGATGGTGGACAGGGTTTTCTTAAATGCGTTATAAATGTTTTTGACCCACTATGTAAACATACAACTTCAGAAAGTCTTGATGATTGTGGTGTAAAAAGATCATTGGTTTTGGCTTTAGTTGAAGATGTTTCAGAGCATAATGGTAATCTTAGCAAACTATTGAAACCACTAGCTCTGAGTGATGTAAAATATTCAATAGCAGTTGATCTAAAATGTGGTAGCTCTTTATTTGGTTTAAGCAGTCACAGCGGCAAGTATGCATGTCTCTGGTGTGAAGGGGAAAGTACTCTTGAGAGCAGAAAAAAAAGAACTTTAGGTTCAATTGATATCAACTACAATAAGTTCATTGAAGATGGATGCAAAAAGAATCACATGATGGAATTTAAAAACTGTATTTCTCCTAGGGTTGTGTATCTTGATGAACCTCTAGAAACTTTAGTAGAACATCTCATTCCTCCACCAGAGTTACACATTCTAATTGGCATTACTTCTATGTTTGTAAAAATATTAATTACATTGTGGCCTGATTTTGATTCGTGGCTTAAGTCGAATTATATAATCTATAGAGGTTACCACGGAACTGGTTTGGATGGTAATAATTCACAGAGACTTTTAGATAAATTAGATAATTTAGAAGTTAACCTTCTAAGTGCAGCCTCTATATTACCAAATATGATATTTCTCCAACCTGTAATTAGCTGTCTTAGAAAGTTTTCAATTATTAAAGCAAAAGGTTTTAGCATGTTTATTGGAGAATCTATTGCTGAATCAGTTTTAGATTTTAAAAAAGCTT
The DNA here is from genome assembly GCF_058129835.1 of Hydra viridissima. Lineage (NCBI taxonomy): Eukaryota > Metazoa > Cnidaria > Hydrozoa > Anthoathecata > Hydridae > Hydra > Hydra viridissima. Next base: position 518,585 of record NW_028324302.1, read on the forward strand.
TTGAAAATCTGCAGCTTCATCTTCTGGAAAAGTTTAACTACCAATTAAATATTAGCTGGAAAGTTCATATTTTAGTATGTCATCTTGTTCCTTTTCTTCAGCATAGTCAGTTTGGGCTTGGTGTATATGCTGAGCAGGCAGGAGAAAGTGCTCACCACTATCACTATCAAGTATGGAAGCGATACAAGGGTCGTTTGGAACACAATGATTATGCAAAACAGCTTAAGAAAAGTGTGATTGAGTTTGGTATAAACAGTTTCAAGTAGTCCTTTTCTCTCATTTTTTAAAATTTTTAATTATTGTGAACTTTGAAATGATTGAATTATTTTATAAGGAATTTTAATATTTCATGTTAAACTGCTACATTTATTGCCTTGATGTTATATTGTTAATCTAGAATTTATCTTAATTTTATCATAAAAGATCTCATTTTTTCATTTTAAAGTTGTATTTTTTGTAACAAAAATTGTTTTAGAAGTGTAATACTCCTATAAATTTTGGAAAAAAATCACCGCCCTCCTCATATTACCCCCTCCCCCACCATATGTTATTTTAGGTAAAAACTATTTTTGCAAAAAAAAATGTTTAAAAGTTATTTTAGATTTTAAAAATTATTTTAATATACTTACCTAAACCCAATATTAATGATTAAACAAAAAAAGTTAGAGTAAACCAAAATTTACCCTGGTGGTCTCAGGAGAGCACAGTGACAACTTAAGAAATCTTAAAACAACTGCTGAAGAATGACTTAAATTTTGGAACAAAGTTTTGACCCGTATTCCAAAAGTCTTTATGGAGGATTAAAATTTGCTAAACAAGTGATGATCAAGATCTTGATGATGGTTTGTTGTCAAGCTCAGGAACATATAGAAAACAATCTTATTATCACTAAAGCTGCACAGACATCATTTTTGTACAGCTGACAACCCACAGACATCATTTTTGTACAGCTGACAACCCACAGACATCATTTTTGTACAGCTGACAACCCACCATTAACTATCCACTGAGATGGAGAACTTATTAGAATTATGTAAATGCAGCAGTCTCTAAAGCAAACATTGACAAAATAGTTTCTGGTTCAACATTTGCTTTAGAGACTCCAAATTTATCAAGTAAGATCCTTTAGCAACTTTGTGTTATTTGATACTATTTGATAGCAAAGGTATTTTCCATACTTGATTACTATGCAAAAAGGGACAAAAGTAAATTTGGATTCAAATCAGAAAAAACTCTTTAAACCACTCAGCAGTTTATTATAAGAAACTTGACCAAACTCATTACTCTAAAGAAATATTAAAAATGAAGCTTTATTGTCAGAACTCATGTAAAAATAAATTTAAAAATGTTTTACAGTTTTTAACAGCATAAATATTTAGTTTTGTAATAGTTTGGAATTCTGAACTTGGAATCTTTCAGCTCAAAAATATAAAAGTTAACAAGTTTTTTCCAAAACCTTATCAAAGTTTATAGTAAATGAGGAATTGTTAAGCTAATACTTTTGTAGGCGTGAGATGAAGGTGCTCTGAATAGAAGATACTATAACAAACACTGCTCCTTAAATTTATATAAATTAGTAGTTTACAAGTATTTGTAAAAAATAAGCTCATTTCAAAACAATTTTGATGCTAAAAATAACTTTGAAGAAATTACTTTTTTCATTCAAATATTTTTTATGAAGATTTCAATTTCATGCTCAGAATAAGATTACCACCTCAGGTCATACAGAAAATTGCTGCTCTTTTACTCTGCTATGATCATTACTATTTTCCCTGACATCATGAGCAATCAAAAATTTTACAAACCTTAACCACTGGGAACCCTGTTGCTAGTCTTTACAAAGTTATAGTTAAATAATATGAAACAGTAGATAGTGAATAGAACTGCATTTTTTAATAAGAAAAATTAAAATTTCTTTTGTAGTAACAAAAAAAAAATAAAAAAAGAAATAAAAGCAATGCTTTATTTATAATTACAGACATACCTGGGCATTTAACATTTTCACAATATTCAAGCCGATAATCATTTTCATCATGGTGATTGTGCAGATTATCATCAACAGATAATCTTACTCTGACTCCCTTTCCACAAGTTGCAGTGCAATCACTCCAGGAGCTCCATACTGTATTTGACTTGTCTAAAAATTTTAATGAGAGTTTTGAATGAAAAACTTACAGAAGGATCTAAAAAAACTTCATTTATTTACAGGAATTAAAACACAAACTAAAGCCTGATCAACAAGCCAATCATTTTCCTTTTTGAAACTGTTCAAGAAAGCAACAGTGCTAAGCTTATTACTGTCTGATAATTTAACCAGCAATTTATTTTGTTTGATAACTTAACCTGTAAAAAATTATGTCTTGAAATTCATGGGTAGCACTAACTTTTACTACTTTGTAACTTGCAGAAAAAAAGTATTCTTTAGAACAGACCAAATCCAGGGAAAAAGATTGGTAAATAAAACTCTGAAAAATTTTTTTATGATTTGGTAGAGGTTTCTATAAAAACAAGTACAAACAAAAATGTAAGTGTTAAAGTTAACAGTTACTAAAAATCTTAGATATTTATTAACTAGTAGTTTATATTTGCATTTGATTGTAAAAGTAAAATTGATTTTATAAAAAAAACTTTTTCAAAAAGTAATAAAATTAAAATAAGTCTTGGTGCATATTTTAAACATTTTTTAAATCAATCTTCTTAAAAACCATGAACAGTTAAACTTTGAAACAATAGTAGAATTAAATTTAAAAACTAATAGAATTTGAAGACTTAATGAACTTTTGTTAGGGCCTAATTTTGTTAAAAATTTAAAAATCCCTGAAAATTTTTTTCTAATCAAAATTTTTAAATGTATAAGTTATAAAATGTACATGAAGTTTGATTGATCAGAACCAATCAACATTTTATACCAAAAATTCAGCTGTTAACAAAAATAGTGGATTACTTTAGTAATTTTAAAAAACTTCATATTAAAAAAACAAATGAAAATACAATTCCATAACTAATGTGTTCTTACCTAAGCTTTATATTAAAAGATATTGTAACTTACTTAACTCTCAATTTTTTTAAAAAAATTTAATTTTGATAACTATATAACCAACAAACAAAAGCCCTAAAACTGCAAAGTACGCTGTAGTTTTTTTTTTAGCAAATAAATATTAATAAAATAAAATTAAAAAAAAAAAAAAAAAAAAAAAAGTTTAAACTAAATATATAATTATAAATTACATGGATTAAATATATTTTATTTAAGCTAAATAAAATATATTTAATCCAAGCAATTTTACAAGGAAATGTAAGGAAATGTAATTTACCATATTATGATTTGATGTTTTAACATAATACCACCTTTTCAGGAAACATTGAAAAACTCAAATAACTAACTCAAATTTTAACATTGAATATACATACACAAATTGAGGGAATATTGTAAAGGCCGTTGCTACTTGAAGCGCAATGCGCTCTATGCAGCCATATGCTACTAGGAGCGCAATACTTTGTACGCATGCGCTAAATCTTATTGCTGTTTTGAACAATTTTGATGTGATTTGCTTTTATTTTGCGATAATTTTTTTGTTCAAAATAATGTCGCTAGAAGTTCATGATACTTTCTTATCCTGGGATGAATTTTTTTGAGCAGTTGAAATACACTGTAATGAAACATTCCAACCTATGCTTAAACATGGTTGCAAGCTAACGGTAACAGCTAATACTAAGACAAAGCTCGACCAAAGACCTTATCCTGAAATGTTTAAATACGTGTACTATAATTTAATTTGCACACATGGCGGATTCAATTCAAGCAAAGGCATTTTATTATAATATTTAAGATTAATACTGAAAAACCATTATGGTATGCCAGCATTGATCTAAAATATTTATGTACAAGACTTTGGCATTTCAAACAGATTTTGCAATCTACGTAAATGTAAGCAAATATCTTTCATTAGTTTACTTAAAAAAATTTTTATCTTGTTCATATCAAAAAAATAGGATGTAAATTCTCTTATTTTTTACAAATATATATGTGTGTGTGTCAATTTTATTTTAAGGCTATCAATTTGATCTAAATAAAACATTATCTTTAATCGAAATATAATAAATATTATGGATTTTAAAGTCAAGCATGTACAATTAAAAAATACTGTAAAGTGGCCAAATATGGTTGGTAAAAAAAGAGTTAATTGCAAATTCTATTTTAGTGCTTACTGTTGTTGGTTTTGAATGTAGGATTATTTGTAATGAAATAATTTTAAAGTTTGATTTTCTATTTATTATGATTAAAGAATTGATTATATATAACTGTTATTATGTGATAAGAGTAAATATTCATGCACATACATATCAATAAAGTTTTTTTAAAAGGATTTTTTCCTACTTAGATATTGTTAGTCTTTGCAGATGTGCCCAAGTTTCTAGGATATGGTGTTAAAATCATTAGTTACAAAATTGTGTGTGATGCAAAGTAAATATGAAGATTCAGTAAATGAGGTTTAGCTCATCAAATCAAATCCTCATTATGTTTATGTGAGATTTCCTAGTGGTCATGAGACTACAGTGTCTACTAAACAGCTGGCTTCCATTGGAACAACTCCTATAATACAAGCATCAAACAACAATTTAGAAGTAACAACCATCGATAACTATCCCCCAACCCCTAATGGTAGCAATGAAACTCTTTTAATCTCCGAAAAAGAACTAGAAAACAAAACGAATCCTATAGAACAAATTAAAATTCTTCTCGTAGATCTTTAAAAATTTCTAAACCACCAGAAAAACATAACTTGTAAATACACCTGAACACTTTTAAGAGGAGGGTAAATGTTACGTTAATGTGATAATTTATGTATACATATACATCTTGTATTATACTATATATATATATATATATATATATATATATATATATATATATATATATATATATATATATATATATATATATATATATATATATATATATATATATATATATATAATTTTGTTATTTTGTTGTAGACTAGTATAATTATAGTTCTTTTGAGCCAACATAATTAATTTGGTTATTCTTTACATAACCTTGATACTGTAATTCCAATAATAATAATTTCAAAACTAAATAACTATCATTATATATGATATGTTCAGATCAAGTGCCTTTTTAAAGAGGATATGTTTAAATGGAAAAAGTACAGAGTTTATGATGTCAAAGTTATGAGAACAATGTATTATTGCTATTATTATTACTAATAACTGTACTAAATTAAATATTTTCTAAAATTGTGTCATTGATAATCAAATTTGGTTGAAAGAAAAAAACTAGATAATGAGCCATGTGGTTCATTATCTTGTTTTTTCTTTGGAAAATCATATTGCTATTATTATTTCAAAAAATAGTGAATTTATGTTTATTTCAAAACGAAAGATAAATACTTTATATACTTTATAATATAAAAAAATATTATTAATACACAAGTTTTTCTCCTATATATAAAAACAAGAACACATAAAATTACATGTAGATATCTATGATGTCTGCATGTAATCTAGAGACAACTATAAACTAAAAAGATTACCTTAGTTTACTTATGCATATGAACTAGAGTGTTTTTCTCAAATGAATTCATGATTATTTTAGATAAATGCTGGCAAGCCATAGTGGATTGCTTAGAACTTATCTAAAACATTTAATTCAAATAAACACTGCATTGAACTGATGAAATTATTGACTCTACAAATAAATGTTATCGTTGTATTTTGATGGTGATAGAATGTTCTAATCTAAAACATTCACTTTATAAATTGCACGAAATGTTTCTTTAGTAAATAATTTTTGATTTCGATTTAACCGCCTATCCAACCAGCTTTATATGAAGTATAAATCACACTGTTTTAATAAAATAATTGCGCATGCGTCTACAATATTGCGCTCTGTGTAGCTTATGGCTATGTAGAGCGCATTGCGCTCTACGAAGACACTTCGTATTTTAAAATACACGAAGAGTCTGTAAACCTGTGGAGGGGCTTAACACAGTGAAACTTAGTTAAAGTGCACATTTAACTTCTAAAAAAAACAAAAACAAAAACAGTTTAGCAGTGCTGAGAATGAAAATAGACTTAAGATATGAGGGATCTTTTAATTCTAAATAAATTCTGTTTTACACCAGCACTATGGGTGCATGTTGCAACACTTTCACTTTAAAAAAACAAGGAACTTAATAAATATTTGTGCTAAAGTATTTTGCTTACCTTTGCATTCCAGATCAATCTCATTAAAAAAGTATCCATGTGGACATAAGCATTCAAATGTTCCATTCAAATTTATGCAAACAGAGTTTACATTTTTGCAACTCACCAAACATTCATCAACATCTTAGAAAACAAAGTAAAAGTAATATGCATTACAAACAAACAAAATAGATTTTCTCTGTCATTTTTGACTGTCACAATTCAAATGCTACAAATGATCAGATTGATCTAAGTGCTGACCAAATTGCCTGAAAGTCCCACCTCTAGGGGGTTAATATGTGCCAGTGCCAGCAATAAAACTTTTAAAATAAACTTTTAAAAATGTAATTATACAAACTTTGTTTTTTTTTTTTTTTTTTTTTTTTGAAAAAATAATAAAAAGAAAAGGTATAGGGAAAGTTATCATTTTTTAAAATTTATTTTAAAAATAGACTTAGTGGATTTTAAAGGAAGAAAATTTTAACGCCTTTGATATTTGAAATTATATTTTAATGAAGAAAGCAAAATTCCATTAAGAACTAAGATTCATTAGAGTTACTTTATTTATTTATACATTTAAACAAATACCAAAAGTGCTTTTCAATTTGCATTGGTTGAAAATGTCAAAAGAAAAAGGTTATGATAAAAATTGGTAAGTGTATGCATACTTAGCCAAAATATTTCAAGCAGAAATAATATCTGCCATTATTCAAGAATGGCATTTTGTGAAGAATGTTTTCCACAAGAACTATGTGAGATATGTTGAAAGCAACAAAAAGATTGATTGAAGGATAACTTTTGGCAGACTTCACTAGATGAAATAATAAAAAAAAAAGGATAGTATATACTGTGCAAAGAAAAATCTACTTAACACAATAAGGTTCTAACTTTTATCCATAAGACTTTTATGTCTTTTGGGAAAAAGCTTGTCACACAGCTGCAATAAATTTACACTTTAAGAACAACTAAAGAGTATGACTGCTCATAATGGTAATGAACATTAACTATCAGAAGCAATTGTGAGCACTATTAAAGAAATATTCCCTCATGGAATGATTCACCTTGCAAAATTAACAGGAGGATAGCCTCTTTCCATTACTCTAGGTAAGATTTGTTTAAAGAAAAAAGATAAAAAGTAGGTTCTTGATCAACAACATCTTAAATCAAGCGAATATTGAAGACAACCAAAACATAATAGCTTCATTAAACTTTCATACCAGAATATTAGAAATATACTCTAGCTTAAAGATACTATTTGCAGAATAAAACTTAGAACTCAATGACTTTTGAAAACAAATTTTGAACTTTCTTAAGATGTGATATGAATGGAATTAGCTTCAAACTTTACTTTAAGTTGAACTAGGATGAAATCTGATGCATCATCCTTGCTAACCCAAGACTTCACCAATAACCAATGAATTTTCTCAAGATAAATTTTTGGAAATAGGAAGAAGCTAGTGATTTACTCGAATTTTGATGAATTTCAAATAATAAATTTACATGGGATTGATGAACAGGTAGAATAAACATAAAACCAGTGAGTAAATTTGCTATTTGATTTTTATTAAGAATTTGAAGTTATTGTCACCAGAAAACATGGTAAGAAAAGAAAAAAAAAAAGATCAAATACTTGTAAGAGTCAGGCAGATTATTCTTGGACATTTACTTTAAAGTATGTGGCTTTAAATTTATTAAATAAATATAATTAAAAAAATATAGTTTAAATATATCCATCACTAATTGCATTTGATTAATTATCTAACAAACTTTTAAAGTTTAACTTAGTGTATACCATAACATCGCCTCTCCTACATTCGATAACTTTCAAATTAAATTTTTAAAATAAGATACAATATAAATAAGATAATAAGTTTTGCATGCATTGTTAAATTTAAATAAACAAAAGGAGCTCAACTTATACTTAAAAAAAGTGAATAAAAATTTTATTTTTACCTTGGCATTCTAAAACTGTGTAATTAAAAAAGTATCCATATGGACAATGACATTCAAATGTTCCATTCAAATTTGTGCAAGTAGAGTTTGCATATTTGCAGCTCATTGAACATTCATCAAAATCTAAAAAAATACAAATAAATTAATTGCAGAAAAATGGAAAAAAAAAACAAACAAAAAAAATCAGCAAAAAAAAACAATCAACTATGAAACTGGTAGAACTAATCCTAGATTTGGTTGTCCTTCCAAAACCAAATGAAATCTGAATTAAAGATTTGAATGCATTTAACTGAACTATAAATTTAGATAAACAAGAAAAGCTAAACTCAAAACAAACTGTAACAGCATGAAAAATATTTATTGACCTAGACATTCTCCAACTGTGTCATTAAATTGGTACCCCTGGGAACAACTGCATTTAAATGTTCCATTCAAATTTGTGCAATTTGAGTTTTTGCAGCTTACTGAACATTCATCAAAATCTAAAAGTATACAAGAAGTATACACAACAGACAATAAAAAGCATTAATTGCACTAGCTCCTCAAAGTCAACAAGAACTTTGCTATAAAGTGAAGATTTGAAAAAAAAAAAAAAAAAATCCTGAAAGTCGAGTGCTTTAAGCTTATCTTAAATTCAGAAAAATAGAAAAAGCTTAACTTGTCATAAAAGTAAAGTTCTATAGAAGGATATTTATTCACCTTGGCATTCCAAAACTGAGTAATTGAAAAAGTACCCTGGTGGACAATTACATTCAAATGTTCCATTCAAATTTGTGCAAGTAGAGTTTGCATATTTGCAGCTCATTGAACATTCATCAAAATCTAAAAAAATACAAATAAATTAATTGCAGAAAAATCGAAAAAAAAAAAACAAACAAAAAAAAAAAACAGCAAAAAAACAAACTATGAAACAGGTAGAACTAATCCTAGATTTGGTTGTTCTTCCAAAACCAAATGAAATCTGAATTAAAGATTTGAATGCATTTAACTGAACTATAAATTTAGATAAACAAGAAAAGCTAAACTCAAAACAAACTGTAACAGCATGAAAAATATTTATTGACCTAGACATTCTCCAACTGTGTCATTAAATTGGTACCCCTGGGAACAACTGCATTTAAATGTTCCATTCAAATTTGTGCAATTTGAGTTTTTGCAGCTTACTGAACATTCATCAAAATCTAAAAGTATACAAAAAGTATGCACAACAGGCAATGAAAAAAGCATTCACTGTATTAAGTCAACAAGAGCTTTGCTAAAAGTAGAAATTAGAAAGAAAAAATCTCTCTTAAATTCAGAAAAACAGAAAAAGCTTAAATTATTTTAATTAATGGATACCAAAAAAAATAATAAAAAAATTACAAAAACCTTAGGCCTTGTTTAATATACTCCATAAGTATTTTTTTTGGATTTGTTTTTATTTACTAAATGTTTTTAAAAAGTTGACCTCTAACTTCATTTTTGAACTGATTATATGTACTATACTAAAACATTTGAGTATACATATAAAGACAGCTACTTCAATTTTTGATTTATGAGTTAAATTTTCTAAGTGCAGCTTTTATGTTCATTTCATATAACTTTTGTATGAATAAGTAAAATGCACATTATACATTTTGAATAGTAAAGTTGGCTTTATTTGTTGGTCTTAGAAAGTTTCAATAAATAGTCAATATTGACTACTTATTACAACCATCTAAGAACATCTATTTCTTTTGTAGCCTTATATAACTGTTTTCAGAAGAATAATTTGAGCCACTTTCAAGCAACATTTATTTTTTAAGTTTGAATATTAAATGTAAAATAACTTCATAGTCCTTTATTTAAAGAAAGATTTTTTTAGATTTTTTCGTTCCATCCTCCTGCAATTGCCATATTGAAACGTTTTAATATGTAAAGAAAAAAAAAAAAGAAGAATTGTTACATAAAGCACAATCCATTACAAATTTGTCAGGCTGATATTTTCACTTTAATAGTATTTCAACTTCTTAATTCAAGAGTAAAAGTGTGAGAACTGCTAAAAAAAATTTTAAAACCTGTTGAGGATTTAACACAATAAAACTTAGTTACAGTGCACATCTCTAAATTAACTTCTAAAAAGAAAAACCATTTAGCAGTGCTGAGACTTAAAATAGTCTTAAGATATGAGGCCTTTTAAGTACAAATAAAGTCTGGTTTTACCAGAACTTTAACACCATAAGTGCATGTAGCCACACCTTTAATTTAGAAAAACAAGCAACTTGATAAAAATTTGTGCTGAACCTTATTGATTACCTTTGCATTCCAGATCAATCTCATTAAAAAAGTATCCATGGGATATAAGCATTCAAATATGTTATTCAAATACTTGTAAGAGTCAGGTAGATTATTCTTGGACATTTACTTTAAAGTATTAATGTCACCATCATCTTAGACAAACAAAACAGATTTTCATCATCATTTTCAACAGTCACAATTCAAATGCATTTTAATTATAAAGGATAAGAGAACAGATCACATTAATCCACACATAACACAAATTAAGCTTTAGACATTTAAGCTTTTTGGCTATTACAAGCTAAAAGTGCTACAAATGATCAGATTGCATTAAGTGCTGACCAAAAGAATGCCACCTCTATAAGGCAAATATACAAACTTTGTATATTAACCCCATAGAGGTGGCGTTCTCAAAACAAATAGGAGAAGTTATCAAGTTTCTGTTTAGTTTAAAAATAGATTTTTTAGATTTTTAGGTAAGAAAATATTTATAAATTTGATTTTTATCTCAAATAAGAAAGGTAAAATTTCTTAGAAACTAAGATTAATTAAAATTTTAGTGGTGCTTCATTCATTTACACATTTAAAACATATACCTAAATTACTTTTAAATTTGCATTGGTTTAAAATGCCAAAAGAAAAAACCATGATCAAAAATCAGTAAATATATGCATGCTATGACTAAAATTTTCAAGCAGAAAGATTATCCATCAAAAATAGATTTTTGTGAAGAATGTGTTCCACAAGAACTATGTGAAGCATAGATCATAGTTGAAAGATCTACAATAAAAAGAATGATTGAAGGAAAAGATCTAATTATATTGAATTTTAGCTAATATTTCTAGATGAAATAAATAGTTAAAAAAAAGGATAGCATAGGCTGTACAAAAAAAATCCACTTAAAAAATGGAAAAAATGAAAAGGCTCAAACTGTTATCTGTTAGACTATTTTCAGTCCCTTGGGAAGAGGTTTGTCACACAGCTGCAATAAATTTACTCTCAAAGAACAAGTAAAGAGTATAACTGCATAAGATGATAACCCAACACCACATATTGTATATTTTAAGAAACAAACAGAATTTGACTTAATTTCATAGTGTTTATTTAAATTAATACGCATATGTTTAGTTATTCCATCAAAAATACTAATAAACCCGCGGTTTAAAACACATCAATTGTTTTTTTGTTCCTAAGAAATGTCTTTATTATCAATTTCAAACAAGAAGAAATCCGCGGTTAGCTACTTTTGAAAAAGGTATTTTTTGAACTAAATATCTATACATATATAAAGGGTTAGAATATATATAAAGTTATTTTAAATATTTTTAATCTTTAGTAAGTGTAATAAAAAGAAATAAAACCATTTTTTCCATATATGGGTTCTGCTAGCTTTATTTTACTATGTGTTGCTTTAAAGCAACATTATGCATTTTAGGATATTTTTTTAACATATAAAGTAATTTTCTAAACCCTTTCTATTTAGTTGTTATTGGCCCACAAAATGATTTCTTTGACTTTTAGATGAATTTCAAAAGTTTTTATGGTTCAAAAAAACAACAACAGTGGGTTACACACAGATTGCGTATTCCACCAACTAATCTGTCTGAAGAAAGTGACCTTTCAAGTGACACTGATGAAGAAATATTTTCCTCAAGTACTATTGAGAGTGAAACTGACGAGGAAATTTTAAAAGAACCAAGTGATAGTGACACAAATGATGATGATTCTATTAACACAACATCCCCAGCATCTGCACCTTGCAATAATGAAGGTCATGATAAAGGTAACATTTTGTATACAACTAATAATGTTCTTAGACAGTTTATACACTAGTAAATAAATAAATATATACATATATATATACATATATATATATATATATACATATATATATATATATATATATATATATATATATATATATATATATATATATATATATATATATATATATATATATATATATATATATATATATGTTTTTTGCATTATTTATGATTCATAATTTACTTTAGTTATAATCTGTTATTTTTATCGCTAAAAGTATGATAGATGTATATTTTTTTATACTTTTAGTGAAGAAACGCCCCTTAGTATGGAAAAAGCAGGATCCAGACAAAGTTGAAAAAACAACATTAGACTTTGAGACAATGCAACGTGATGATGAAGATATGAAGAACTGGGAGCCAATTGAATTTTACAAAAAGTTCCTTAATAATTCTATTTTTGAACTTATTGTAGAAGAATCAAATAGGTATGCCATACAATGCAATCCTTCTTCCCCATTGAACTTGTCATGCAACGAACTTGAACAATTTATTGGTATTTTGTATGCAATGAGTCTGGTAAAAATGCCAAGTACTAGATTGTACTGGAGCAAAGAATTTTATTTTAAAAAAGTTGCAGGTACAATGCCAGTAAACAAGTTTGAAAAAATTAAAAGGTTTCTACACTGTAGTGACAATCTGACCCGTCCTAAAAACTGCACAGATCGGCTTTATAAGATCCGTCCCCTTGTCGATCATTTACAAAAACAATTTTCAAATCTAAAACCATCAGAATTATTATGTATTGATGAACAAATAGTTCCATTCAAAGGGAAATCTGGACTCAAACAATATAATCCTAAGAAACCTAAGAAATGGGGTTACAAATTGTATGTTTTATCTGGTATTGATGGGTTAATTTATAACTTTCAAGTTCATACAGGTGCCATTGATGTGTGCTTAAATCAACCTAATTTAAAAGCTTCTGGAAATATAGTGCTAACATTACTTCAGCATATTCCTAGGAACAATTGGTATAAATTATTCTGCGACAATTGGTACACAGGTGTTGATCTTTTCAAGACAATTCATGAGCAAGGAATTGGTTGTCTAGGTACAGTAAGAGCAAATCGTCTTTCAAAAATAAAAATGACATCAGATCAAGTCATGAGAAAGAATGGCAGAGGTTCTGTGGAGTTATGGACAACCATTTTATAGCCCTCAATTCAACACCTATGACGGTGTTGAATTGAGGGCTATAAAATGGTTTGATAATCGTGGTGTAACACTACTGTCAACATATGAAAGTGTCAACCCAGTATCTAATGTTTCTCGTTTTGATCGAAAAGCAAACAAAAGAGTAAATGTTGTTTGTCCATCCATTGTAACAACATATAACATGTTTATGGGTGGAGTAGACCTATTAGATGGATTTCATAGTCTTCACAGAATTAGTATACGGTCTAAAAAATGATACCACAAATTGCTTTTCCACTTTTTTGACATGGTTGTGGTTCAATCATGGATCTTATATCGTCGTCAAAATGAAGGCAACACATTGAAACTCAAAGAGTTCAAAATAAATATTGCTGATTGTTTAATTAGAAAAGGTAAGGCAACAACTAACAAAAGAGGAAGACCCAATTCTTTAAATATTGAAAAAGAATTTATGGAGAAAAAAAAACATGGTCCTACAGCCCCACTACCAAAAAAAGCTATTCATTTATATTGCCTGTATTCATGGATGAGGTAAAAAAGGGAAGGTGCAAGAATCCTGAATGTCAGCACATCACAAGAGTTTACTGTGAAAGATGCAAAGTGAACTTGTGCTTTACTGCAAAATCAAACTGCTTCAAATATTTTCACACTGATTGAAACTGGTGAATTTTTTTTTTAAAAAATGTTTAATATGTTTTGTTAAATTTTATTAATACAGAAAGAAACAAATTTATTTGTTTTGTATTTGATTTTTTATGGAAATCTGTACCAAATCCGTTTTTTCAAAATTTTTTTTGAAATATTTTGCAAAATAGGCAAGTATAGGTCTTTTTTATGTCATAGAAAATCAATAACTGTATGTTACTATTTTAGTAAAAAAAGAAACAGAAGTTGGAAGCTACTAAATTTACTTTGTTGTTGAGTATTTACAAGGTTTCTAGGCATAATTATAATCTTAAATCTCGTCTTTTTTAAAACTTGATTGCATATTGTTGCTTTAAAAAAAACAAAGCCTAAAAGACCCCCCATAAGAAAAAATTCATGAATATTCTAATTTTTTCGAATTATCGACTTTGTTTTTGATAATATTTAATAAAAATTTTTTTTTTAAACCATTAAGAAAAAATTGTATGTGGTGTCGGGATAATGAAGCTAAACTATCAGGATCAATTGTAAGTACTATTAAAGAAACCTCCTGTCATGGAATGGTTCATTTTCAAAAAAAAAAAAAAAAAAAAAGAAAGACAGCCTCTTTTTATTACTCTAGGTAAGATTTGTTTAAAGAAAAAAAGATAAAAAAGATTTAAAGAAAAAAGATGTTTAAACAAAAAAGATAAAAAGTATGATCCTGATTAAAAACATCTTAAACCTAGCCAATATTGAAGATAACCAAACATAACAGCTTCAATAAACTTTCTAACCAGAATATTAGTAATATAACATAATTTTAAGATTTAAGAACTTAGAACTCAATCAATTAAAAAAAAAAAAAATTATGAACTTTTATGAATTATAAAATGAATATAATTAACTCCAATCTTTATGCTAAAGTCCTGAATATTACAGGATTGAGTTGCAATAAGATAAAATCTGATGCACCATCCTTATTAACCCAAGACTTTGTCAACATATATAAAAACATAAGGTTATCAAATTTCAGCATAGGAAAATTGGTCAAATCTGTTGATCAATCTTTTGGATCATTAAACTACTAGCAGAGTTAAAGACATAAAATCAAGAAGTGACATTATCAATATGTGGTAAATTTCAAAAACTTAACAGTCATGGTGGAAAAGAGTTTTTCTAATGTAAATGCTATATAATTTTGCCTGTGACATGAAGATGGCAAAAACTATTATTAATTATAGCCTCACTACAGTTCACACTCATGCACATGCTATTATGTGGACACCAAGAGTCTTCAGAACTCAAAAACTTACAGATCTTAGGCTTTACAAAGGCATATATCAAAGGAACAAGAGATCAGGTAGTGCCTTGTCAAATGCAAAATATCTGGCTATATTATTCACAAGGCAACTGTCAAGATCTAAGAAAACTCTGAAAGTCATTCCACCAACCAATCTTTATCAGTTGTTTGGTTTTGTCGACCATTTATTCAAAATACTAAAATCTGACCAAATGCTGATAAGTGGCCTATTGCATTTCACATTCAAGGATTGATACTGAACTGGAAGTTAACTATGTTGACAAATGCAAGTGACTCTGAAAAACCTTGCCATCTTTTGTCATATTAAGGAATTCATAAGATTTCATATTAAGGATTTCATCTCTCTAAATAAAATTAAGAAGCATTTTGAAAGGAGGAAGAAGTTTGCAACTTGCTTTATTTTTGATGAATTTCAAGTAATAAGTTTACATGGGAGCAAATAATAGGCAAAAAACATGACCTAAATTTTGGAAAAACCACGGTTTGAATTTTTATTAAGAATTTAAAGTTATTGTTAACAAAAACAAAAAATTATTCAGAGATTTGCTTTACTTAGTTTTCACTTCAATTTTATGTTCAGAGACTGATGCATAATTTCATATTGGGAAGGCATAGATAAGTGTTTTGTTTTTTTTGATTTAATGGTAAGAAAGAAAAAAGCAAGAGGCTAGATACTTCAAGCAGTAGGTCTACAATTGTTAAAAATTGTTATAGCAACTTAGGACAATCTATTCCATTTTAAAAACAGTGGCTAATAAAACTGTAACATTGATTCTTCCCTTGTGAATAACCTTGTAAGACTCTTGTAAGGGTCAGGTAGATTAAACTTTAACAGTTACTTTAAAGTATTTGATTTTAAATGTGCATCGCTACTTGCATATAATGAATTATCTAACAAACTTTTAAAATCTAAGAAAATGTTTGAAACTTCACCTTTCCTACTTCTTTCACATTCAATAGAAAGAAGAAACAAAAGCAGACACTTGCAGACAAAAGAAGAGAACATCGAATTAAATTTTTAAAATAACATCACTTTAAAGTTTCACATGCTAAATTTTAACAAACATAAGGAGCTCAACTTTTTCTTAAACTTTATTAAGTACTAAAATTACTAAAAACTAAAAAAGTAAGTGAATAAATGTTTGTTTTTTTTTACCTCTGAATTAAAGATTTGAATGCATTTAACTGAACTATAAATTTAGATAAACAAGAAAAGCTAAACTCAAAACAAACTGTAACAGCATGAAAAATATTTATTGACCTAGACATTCTCCAACTGTGTCATTAAATTGGTACCCTTGGGAACAACTGCATTTAAATGTTCCATTCAAATTTGTGCAATTTGAGTTTTTGCAGCTTACTGAACATTCATCAAAATCTAAAAGTATACAAGAAGTATACACAACAGACAATAAAAAGCATTAATTGCACTAGCTCCTCAAAGTCAACAAGAACTTTGCTATAAAGTGAAGATTTGAAAAAAAAAAAAAAAAAATCCTGAAAGTTGAGTGCTTTAAGCTTATCTTAAATTCAGAAAAATAGAAAAAGCTTAACTTGTCATAAAAGTAAAGTTCTATAGAAGGATATTTATTCACCTTGGCATTCCAAAACTGAGTAATTGAAAAAGTACCCTGGTGGACAATTACATTCAAATGTTCCATTCAAATTTGTGCAAGTTGAGTTTTCATAAATGCAGTTTACTGAACATTCATCAAAATCTAAAATATTATAATGTATTATGCAATGCGGACAACTGGAGTTAGCATTGTATAAGACCTGCAAAGTCCAAAAAAGTTCTGCATTAATGCAGATTTTTTAAAACAAAATTTTATATAAAACAATATATCTTGAAAATTTATTACATTAAGCTTTTATATAAGTCAGAAAAACAGAAAAAGCAAAAGTCATCATAAAAGTAAAGTTCTACAGAAGGATATTTATTCACCTTGGCATTCCAAAATTGAGTAATTGAAAAAGTACCCCTGTGGACAATTGCATTCAAATGTTCCATTCAAATTTGTGCAAGTTGAGTTTTCAGAAATGCAGTTTACAGAACATTCATCAAAATCTAAAAGTATACAAAAAAGTATGCACTAGAGGCAATACAAATAAGTGTTCATTGCTTAAGTTCATGGAAATTGACAGAAATTTTGATATAAAACAGAACTTTGTAAACAAAAAGTCTCCTGAAAACTGATTGCAATAAAATAAACTTAATTAAGAAAAATAGAAGGATATTTACTTACCTTGGCATTCCAAAATCGTATGATTAAAAAAGTACCCCTGCAGACAAGTGCAATTAAATGTTCCATTCAAATTTATACAAGTGGAGTTTGGATATTTACAGCTTACCAAACATTCATCAATGTCTGAGAAAAATAAAGTACATACTTGAACAAGAAGTATATATTTTTTAAAAAAGGAGAAAGACATAGTTAATTTGAACATCAGAACTACATCTTTCAGATTCTTGATGATAGTTATGCTTAAACAAATGAAATCATTCTGCAGCAAAATCAATCTTAGAGTTTCAATATGCATGTTGTCTAATTTGAAAGTGTTGGTATTCCTACATATGAATTTAATAAACATAAAAATGTATTAGGAGAAAAACTGAAAATTTCTTTGAAGAAACAAATGCTGTAAATGAGAAATTAATAATGCTAAAAATAAAACAAATAGAAGTGTAGCACACAAATAAAATTATTCAAAAAAGTGCAAATTAACTTTGAGTGCTCAAAAATTCCTTGAAAGAAATGGTGTCATCAAAACCAGAACTACTCCCTATCACCCACAAGGCAATGGGCAATGTGAAAGGACAAACGGTACTATGTTAAAAGCAGTTAGTCTAGCCCTAAAAACATTAAATCTGGGAAAAGAAAAGTGGGAAGTAGTCTTACAAATGGCTCTATCTTCAGTAAGAGGACTACTTTGTACAGCCACCAATTAAACACCACATCAAAGGATGAACTTCCAATATTCATCCATTGTAGGTACCATACTACCTGATTTTCTAGCTGAGCTGGATTCTGTAATCCTTTACAGACGGCAAATCAGACAGAAGGGAGATCCACTTGTTGACAAAGTCCAGCTGAAAGAAACAGTATCTCCCTATTTTGCACGCGTCAGATTTCAAAGTGGTAAGATTGACACAGTATCGACCAGAGATCTTGCTCCACTTCAGGAGAAGGACTTATCAGCAGAATCTAGTAATTATGCAGAGACAGTCCAAAAACAATCTGGTGAATTATGTAAAGATGAAATATCTATTGATACTGATACCTACAATTAGGAAAATCAAGGACAACATGCATCAACCGAAACCAGTGATATAGTTTTAACCCCACATAATGATCTTGAGAACTCTTCAATGGATACCACAAATATCAATCCACCAGAAATAGGCACACCCAGCCAGTTTGTTTCTCAAAGCCCTGCTACCGTAGAAACACAGAACAGAACATTTTCAAGATTCAGATGTAATATTAAAAATCCAAAATACCTAAGCTATCACATCACTCATTAATTCAAAATTCTTATAATTATTAAAAAAAAAAAAAAAAAAAAAAAAAAGAAAAAAAAAGTGGAGAAGACTGTCATATATTAAAAGCTCTGATCTAAAGACATCATTTCCCTTCCTTTATGGTTTAACGCTTCAGCAAACCGTATTTATTAATTATGTTTATTCCTTGCGTTTTAACTTACTTTGTTGTCGTTATTGTAGTGACTTTATATATTTGATGAAAGCCTAATATTTAATATTGTATTTTGTTGCTGGCTCACAACATATTTCCTGCAACAAACAACTTGGAAACTGGTAGAAAAAAAGGAGTGGAACTGTCATTTTGGTCAGTTACTTGGCTTCCTGGTCCAAAGCATGAGTCCCAAAGATATAGTTATTTTCACAAATGAAATTTTTTAGAAAAAGCATGAGCGAACATAAATCAATTTTATGTAAAAACTTTAGTAAAAATTTTTCTCTGAAGCTTATAAAACCTTAATTTTGAATATCCTACCTTCACAGTCTAGTAAGGCTTCATTAAACAAGGAACCATTTGGACAAAAGCATTTATTTCTTCCACTTAGATTTTCACAAGTTGAGTTAGGATATTTGCAGTTCACTTTACAATCAATAATACCTACAAAAAAAGTGTATGAATATATTTAACTTGTCAAAAAATTATGTTGGGACCCTAGGATTTAATATTAGGGCCCCAGACAAATTTGTAAAAATTACCAGGATTTAAGATATCTACATATTTAACAGAATATCATAAATACTTAACAATACATACAAATGCTTAACTTAAAAGTAAGTACATAAAAGATTTTATGTACTTTTTAAAATTTATGCAAATATACCAAACTCTATCCATTTTTTTAAGTTTAAATTAATAAACAACAAAGCTACAATAGTATTTCATTTCTTCCCTATATTACTCCTACAGAATACAAAATATTCTCAGTAAAATATCCACAAATTGTAAAGGTTTCTAAATAAAGTGACAGAAAAAAAAGTTAACATTACAGAGCAGTTTGGTCTAAAAAATCCACCATCTAAATGCAAAACAATGCTAAGAGTTGAGCTCAAAGCTTGTGTTGTTGTGTCAGACCAGACAGTTTGTAGAAGGCGGAAAGAAGGGTTGATGTGTCATCAACCAACCAAGAAATCTAAACTAACTCCTTCCATGCAGAAAAAAAGACTGATGTGGACTCAAATTATCTTCATTTTCTGTTGAGAATTGAGAAAAGGTATTGTAATTGAATTGCGTGAAGAAACTATTTACGGCGGATTTGATTGACGTAGTTTATTTGATATGTTGTAAATATAGTTTAAGCGGTTTATTTTATGAGCATATTTAAGATTCTTTGTATAGTATAAATTAAAGGAAAACTTTTTGTAAAGGGAATTTTAAGGAGAAGAGAAAATGTAGAGCTGAAACGTTGTGTTCGCTGCGAGAAAACAACAAGCTAATTAGAACATCTTTGAAAAATACGATGGTATATCCGATGCCGCAATTTGGTCGCAGCGAACCAAAGTTGTTGCAGAGAAGCAACGCGTTGAGTTGACAGTGCTCTTTCCAGTTTTGTTGCGAAGTAATACTTAGTCTTCGATTGTTTGTGAGTAGCAGATAAGAAGGATGTGAAGAGAATCGAAGATGTCTATTTATCGAGTTTTTCCTTCGGATGCCTACGTGGCATGATTTGTGTACGAAGCAGAAGATGAGAGATGAGGAACAAATGGATGTCTCTTTTGCTGATCTAAAACGTTTCTCGTGTTTGGCAGAGTAGCCTGACGAGAGGGTGCGACTGGCGTTGTAGTTGGATTGCCAGAAGCGGTATTTGAGATTTGGATCCGCAAAAGAAACAATTGATGTGATGTTCCGCAAAGCAAGAGTTGCTTTGAATTAAATGTGATCCCGAAGGATCAAGGAGGAGTGTAATTGAATTGCGTGAAGAAACTATTTACGGCGGATTTGATTGACGTAGTTTATTTGATATGTTGTAAATATAGTTTAAGCGGTTTATTTTATGAGCATATTTAAGATTCTTTGTATAGTATAAATTGAAGGAAAACTTTTTGTAAAGGGAATTTTAAGGAGAAGAGAAAATGTAGAGCTGAAACGTTGTGTTCGCTGCGAGAAAACAACAGGTATTATTAAAAAAAATTTTTTTTTTGCTAATTTATTTTAAAATGTTTGTGTTACTTAAAAAAAGTATTGTTTTAAACTTGCTTTTTGGATGGGTAGGAAAAATTGGTTGGAAAAAAAGTGGTTAGAAAAACAGGGCTAGTATAAAAGATTCCTAGAAAACCAGTTAAACTTAAAGAAAAATAATGGTATAACATAAGGCATGTACTATCAGTTTTCTTTTTGAAGGAAAATTCATCTTTACGCAATGGTTATAAAAAAATCACCACTTTCTAAATTTTTAATAACAGTCATTATTAAAAATAAAGATGTGCACATCTCTTTCAAATTTGTTTAATGTCTTTTTTTCAGAAGTGGCACACTCCTAGGGGTTCTTTTAGTATTGAGTGTATCAAATGCTTTCTTACTATCACAGTACTAATAGGTAAAATCCCAAATCCTTAACTTTAAGCAAAATAAGAAAAAAAGTATAACTAATGATCAGTCTAAAGCCTGATAAGCAACCACGGTGAAAAGTAGTTAAAGTTATATTAAAGTTACTTGAGAGAAAGTAAATAAGAAAAAAATTATATATACTGCATTGGATATGCAATATATATTCTATTTATAATAAAACTTTTATTGAAATATTTAGAAACAACACATTAAATTCTTAAAAAATATTTCAGCCACTGGTATACTTGCACAGAACATTCAAAAAAGAAACACTTAAGTAATTAGGTTTTTTTTCACTAAACTAATTCTTAGAATTTTTAAAAACATTTTTCAAAATAATAGTATGATAAATATTGTATCAGCACTGAATTAGCTTCTACTGACTCATGAATATATGGTATATGTAATATGATGCTTATGAACTAAAGTATAACACTTAAAGAAAGATAATACCTACGCATGATGAACCTTGATTTTCATATGCATAGCCATTTTTACATGTACAAACTCTATAAGTACCATTCTCAGAAAAACATATTTCATTTTCCAAAATATTGAGACTATCATATGGATATTCATCTAAAGATCAAAAAGTCATTTATTAGAAAAAAGAAAATTTATGGAAAAAAGAGATTAAAAATTATGAATTTATAAAGTTTAGCTTCAGTAGCTTATGAGGCAGCTGTATCTTGGAATGTAACTGAGAATTTTAGGAGACTATGCTTTATCATTAGGAGTGTTAATTGTGGTCCTGATTGTGATGCCCAAATCCTTTTTGAACAAACACTTGACAAAGAATTGCTCTAGCTTGCTTTCATTCTATTTGCTATAGTTTGCATTCACCACAACACAGTTTGTTTTTAACACATTTGATATTTTATTATAGAGAATATCTTTATTATTTTTTTTATTGCTTCAAAGAATTCAAGCATAAAGTTTTTTTAAGAGATTTTAAAGCAACTGCCATTGATGAACAAGACAAGCATTTGGACATCATCATTAAATAAATCATAACCCATTTCGTTTCACAAGTTGCCTGAGAGATTTCTATATTTTCAGAGAACAATTGTAACAGCCTCATTAAAATTCAATCCCATTTATATTATTTCACTTAAAGTATCAGTGTGACTGGATTGAGCTAGGTGAAAGGCAAAATTTATAAATTCATTAAAGATTTGGATATTCAGAAAACAGTTTAAGCTCACTAAAAATAAATAATAAGTAGTAAACTATTGTAGTGTACTTTGCATAGAGTTCATTTAAAATGTTTTTTGAATGAAATCTATGCAAAATACACTAAAATATGCCTTGGCATTACTTGATAATAACTATATGATCCACTTGACACAGGGATTTTAATACTCACTAAAGTGTATTAATCTTAATTATGCAGTTACTTCATCAAAAATGTTAACAATTATGCACGGAAAAATGCTATGAGATTCTCTTCTATCACCTAAACTAAGACCTAAATCAATGTTCAGCAATGTTGTTCTTGGCTGTTGGGATTTCAATTGTAAATACTGTGGAAGGAGGAGTGACTTTAATTAATGAATACATCAAGCTGCATACAATTGACACAAAATAAAAACATCACCTGCTTTTTGCAAAAAGATGCACCTATGTTCATGTGCTATGAACTTATAAAACTTACATATAGAGTAACAGTTTTGTGTAGTTGATTCTACATTTTTAAATTTTTACTTGCTTCTTTAATTAATTATTCAGAATATTGTTCAACTCTTTGTTTAGTTTCAAAAAATGTTTTATTTTTATTTTAATAAATTATGAAGTATTCATAAATTACTAAGCTTCAATTTACATGTTTTGTAGTCTTTCTCATTAAAATTTTCAAAAATATTAGATAATTATAAAACATAAATACCAATTAATTAAGAAAGTGTCCAATCTAGAAATGACCAACTTTATTTGTTATGAGTTTTTTAGGGTTGCTTTTTAAATATATATTAGAAACTTGTGAACTGTAATACAATGCATCAAACACATACCATCTTGCATGTTATAAATAAATAATTGATTTGTTTAATCTTACTTGGTCATTTCATTGATTGATCGATCAAGCTTTAGAATAATTGTTAGCTAATATGTTTGATAACAAATTAACAACCCAAAATGATGATCAATAGTAAGGAAAGATAATTTAGATGAAAGACAAAATTAACTTACCAATTTTCATTTGACTAAACCATTCAGCTGAGATAGGTGTTAAATGATCTGAATATACTCCATTTTGCTTGAAAGCAACAGATAAAGAATCTTCCTGCTCATTTTCACACATGAGAGCCTCAATATAATATTTATTGTTTGCTTTTAAAACAATTTCTTTTGACCGTTGATCTGATCTAAATTACAATACCAAAAGTATTTCATATCAAAATTAGAATTATTACTTTTAAGGTGTTGCAAAAGTTTATGAAATGAGCTTTTGTAACACTTTTTTTTACTTTGCCTCCTCAAAATCACATATAACTGTAAGTTGGAGTAAACAAAATCATATGGAAATCTTTAAAAAAATAACATTTAAATTATTTACATGTTATTTTTTTGTCATTTACTAAATAAAATTAAAAGGTTTTCCTCTTAAACTTATTAGGATTATTTGTTATGATTTGATATTAATAGTCACTAATAGTAATCATTTACCGTAAATTCTTCTGACTGCATTATTGCAGCATGACAATTATTTATATAAATGCATAAATTTAACTAGTTTCAAAAAAGTTATTTAATAGTTAATAATCTAATAAACATTAATATATCAGTCTTTTAGAAACTTTGCTAGCAATTAGGGTTGGGAATCCCGGGATCCCGAAATCCCGGGATTCCGCGGTTTTTAACAATCCCGAAATCCCGGGATTAAGCATTTAATCCCGGGATTTTTTTTGAAATCGTTTTCAGTTGAACATTTTTAAATTAAATTATTTTTTTCGTTCGATTGCATTAAAATTCGAACTTAACAATTTCGAAATTCTTGCAGTTATGTTTTTGAATAATTGGATTAAAGTTGTTATAACAATTGAAATTGGATTGCAATTACATTCTTAAAAATTTTTGGTGCTTAGTCGCATTTATTCAAGTTTCTGACAATTTTTATCTCGAATAGACGTTATCTGTTTGTGACTATTTTAAAGTACAAGTTTTAATAAAAAATAAAATTGCTGGTTTTTTGAACAGTAAGTTTTCTAAAATTATAATGGCTTCGTGCATGGAATATGACAAAAAAAGTAATTCTGCTGTTTGGAAACATTTTTTAAGAGAAGAAAAAGGGCAAACAGCAATGTGTAAGTCTACTGACTGCAAAAAAATTTTAAAAATTGGAGGTGGTTTAACGAAAGGTCTCCATACGCACTTACTTTCCGTCCATAAAATTAACCTCACACCAACTACTATTTCAGTAAACACACGAGATGAACCACCAATAAAAAAAAAACAAAACGTTAACCAATTATTTTCCGATATTGGAGCGAGAAGATAAATCACTTCCTACTAAACTTGCACGATTAACAGCCAGGATTTCGTTCAACGTGATATGCCGTTCTAGTGATATACGTGCAGGTCTTATAGCTACAGGATTCAAAAGTTTACCCACAACAGTCAACACTATGAAGTACTATATCAAAAGCAGAATATAGAAAGAGAAATAGATCAGCAAGACAAAGACGAACAATCAGATATAGAAGACGATTTTTCAGAGAGTAACTCTTGCGAGGATGATGATTTTTCTGACAACGATAAACTGGTTGATCTTGATGCTAGTCATAATTGGCATCGAGGAAACCAATTTGATGTTACTGAGGTAAATTGTGGTCCAGTGATCAAAAAGGTACGAAAAGTAATAGTAATGTTCAGACGATCACCAAAAAAAAACGATGTCTTGCAGAAGTATGTTGCGGCTGAATTTGGGAAACAAATAGCTCTAATTAAAGACTGCAAGACAAGATGGAACAGTCTTTTGTCAATGCTTCAACGCGTCTATTTATTAAAAAATTGTATACAAAAGGCATTAATAGACATAAGCCTACCGGTAGGTGAATCTTTGGCTTTATCTAATATTGAGCTTAAAACTGTATCTGCTATCATTAATGCGCTACTTCCAGTAAAAGCAACAGTTGAGGCCCTTTGCCGTCGGGATGCTAATTTGTTTACAGCCGATGTTGCCATAACTTTTATGTTAAAAAAACTTAAAGATGCTTTAATGGATTAATCCCGGGATCCCGGGAATAGGTAAATGTAATCCCGAAATCCCGGGATTTTAAATATAGCACGGGATTACAAACCCTACTAGCTATAATACTTGCTGAGCACTCGAGAAACTTAAAAGAAAAAGAAAAGTTAAAAAAGAAAAAAAAAAAGATTTAATATTGAGATAAAATAAAAGTAGACTTAAGTCTCATAGATAAGTATTTAGCACTGCACAGTGGGCCAGAATTCACTTTTACTGGACAAAATTCGTAACTAATTTAATATTAGAGCTATATTCACTAAATTTAGCATGAGTACTAACACGATGTCTGCGCTTTTTATGAAGGTAGAATTTTTTTATTTCGTTGCTATAGATACCTTTATTTTGCTTAGCAACAACCTATTTTTTGAAGCCAAAATTGGCCTCCCAAGATGGCGGCGATCGGAGCTCAAAGCGTTGATCGATATACATTTTATAAGGCTTTTTACAGAAATATGAAAGAAAATAAATAGAGTCTTAAAAGAAAAACTTGACTATGAAATAAAGTTTTAAAAATTTTAAAGAAATAAAATGATTTCTAAAAAAATTAGACAATAAAAGTATTTATTTAGATACTAAGGTACAAAATATTCGATATACTTTTTAATTGAAATTTACAATTAGATAATATTTATGCATAATCTATGTACATTTAAGTTCTTAGTTACCCAATGCAGTGTGGTAGAAGGTTGATAACATAATTGTATAATAAGCGGCAATGGTGTCTACTTACAATTTTGAAAAATTTTATATTTTCAAGTTTTGTAGCAAGATACCAGATATGTACAATGTACATATCAGCATGTACATTGTACATGCTGCATGAACTATTAGCTGTGTGCTGTGTGTACACACAACACAGGGGTTCCTTCTAGGTTTATTTAATACATAAATGTAATTAATGGATATAATATTTAATAAGAATATTAAATACAAAATATTATTTTTTAACATATGTTATCTTACTTATATATTGTTCTTTGTAATATTCCAGCTCTAAATGATTGAGTCGATTGTTTTTGACTTGTTATTCAAAACGAGACTTATTAAAGGAATTTTTGATAACATATATTTTTTATGTTATCAAACATTATCAACATTATGTATCAAGAAATGTATGATACCTAAATTTATAATAAACCATCTGCATTAAATGTAGGAATGCATTAGTACTTTCTTTTCATTTCAAACAAACCAGTTTTTTAAAATTCAAAGACGGAGATCAGTTGATTACTCAAAAATATTTAATGAACAAACTTCTCTTATGTTTGACTCAACTATAACTGATAACCATTTATTTGCACTGATTAAACTTATTTCAGAGAACTATGCAAAAATACGTTTTTATCACCTGGGTAAAGAACAAACTGCCAAAATAACTGGAAAAAAGCTTAGGAAGAAATTAACAAAACTTATCATATTCAAAAACCAATCAAAAATATTTTTTTAATATATGATATGATATTATATAATTAATATATATATATATATATATATATATATATATATATATATATATATATATATATATATATATATATATATATATATATATATATATATATATATATATATATATATATATAATAACTCTAGAAGGAACCTCTGAGTTGTGTGCAATCACAGCGCTCAGCTAATAGTTCATGCAGCATTTATAATTTTGTTGTGCCTATCTGATAAACTAATACCTAAAAAATATTTTATCTTAAAAAAAAAAAAATCAGCTGCCTACCATACTGTTGTGTTATTAATCCAGTTATATTTTGAGATCAGTGTGCTATATTCACTAAATTTGGCGTGAGTCCCAATATGAGATCACACTTCTGACAAAAGTGATAATTTTTTAAATTTAGTTGCTATGGATACTTATATTGCTTAGCTACCGGATACTTTCCTTAGTTACAAAGTGGTAAATTGATATTTGAATATTTTATCGGATTTTTGACTCACCTATATTGAATAACAATTTAGTATTTAGGTAAATAATATTTTAGGAATAATAAAAGCAAAAAATAGTTCAAGAAAACATTGTTAATATTAAATTACATCAAAAAAACTAAAACAATAATATCGTTTGAAGATTTTTTAAGTAATTGTAAAACATCTGAAGGAAATGCTTTATGATTTGTTTGGTGTGATGTTGATTTATGCAGTGATGAAATAACAGGATCACTGGAAACTAGGAGTCTGTTGATTAGATCAGTATTTGTTGCTCTTCTGGATGTTTTCCGACTGAATTTTTCGCGATAAGATTTAAAGTCTTTATTTCTAGCCTCTTGAGCTTCCTCTGACATAAGTCCGATGGACCATCAAAACTTGCCTTACACGTTAGTGTTATTGTTTTTTTTGCTTTGTCGTTCAATATCAAGTGCCTTAGCACAGGTTCCTGAACTGCACAGATTCTTTGCAAAGTATAAACCATTAAATCTTTTAAAGGAACTGAAGCTGAATAGTCCACCACTGTTATGTTTGCTGAATAACATTTCAATTTTGCATCTCTGACATCATTGTAAGTGGGGTACATGTTATATTCTTTCTCCAAGGCTCCGCTTCTAATCAATTGATAGGAAACTTTTGTCAGACTTGCATCAATTATTAAAGCCAGTGCTTCGTCTGCTGAATATTTAACTGCTTTATCTATATTTGAAACATTTAAAACGTTCTTGGCAGCAGTAACAATAAATTCATCTCTAAATTTTTTATTGGCAGCAAATAATAATTCATGAATGAGATTCAATTAAACAAGATACCTGCCGTTTTTTAGTTTTATTAGAACTATTATCAAATGCAACTGGTTTTCGACCACGTCTACTTGCAGTTGGTTCATTGTCTTTTTTTTTTTCAAAATTTATGACAGTACAGTTAGCAGATTTCCACTTTTTTTTTATAAAAGTAAACAAATCGTTGAACAGCATGTTTAAAATCAATGTCTTTAAAATCAGCAAATTTTAGCTGAATAAATTTCAATATATCTTTAGTAATATTTTGCTTTGAAATACTAAGATTTGTTTTTTTTGGAGAAAATTATGTCTAAGTTTAAAAAAACCATATCTAAATAATTTTTGTAACAAGTAATTTTTATTTAAAAATTTAATGTTGTAATATATATGCCGCCTGGACTACTAATACTTGTTAGTAGTTAAGTTACTGCAAGTGTTAGTAATTAAAATTAAAAGTAATTAAATTACTGTTAGTGTTAGTAATTAAGTTACTAACAACTACCGAAAATATGTTGTTGCTATGCTATGCAAAGTAAGATATCCATAGTAACCAAAAAAAAATTAACCTCATAAGAATTGTGCTCATTTTTATACATAGCCCCAATATTGTGTACTTAGCGCAAGTAAAATACTGTTAGTAGGAAACTCCTTACTCTTCCAGGTTTTTTTGTAATCTGCCCTTCCTTTTGCTTCATATTCATGAATAACTTCTATGTATTGATGCAATGTTTTATCAGGTGTTTGGCAGCTTTTCACTGGTCCACTATATATATATATATATATATATATATATATATATATATATATATATATATATATATAATGGGTAATAGATAAAATTTTGGCTCATATTTATTGTGTTAAACTTGTTTTATCATGTTTATATATACAAATAAACTTTGGAAATATTTGAAAAACATTCTTGTATTTTAAAAATATAATGAAAGTTCTGGTATCGATAAACATTAAAAAAAAAAAAAGGCTAATCACATAATTCAGTGAAAAATGTTAAAGAAAGTGTTAAAGAAAAAATTAACCACTCTGTTTAGAGCATATTTTTAATCTAATTTAACCAGAATTGTAACCCAAGGAAACTTCAAGCTAATTTTAAAAAATTTAATCTTTAAAGTTGATCAGTAAAAAGTTGCCAAACAGCTGAAAAGATTGCATTAGTATATGTCCTTGATCCTAAAATATTCACAAATTTTTATTGTAATAAAAAACAGTAAAGAGACCAATTATGAATACAAAGCAAAAGTAAATAAACCTGTAAGAGAAAGGAGTGAGAAGAGAAGAAAAACTAAACAAATCTTGCTATTGGTTTGCCTAAGCAAACGAATAGCAATTAAACCCAATATACATACATGTTTTTTCTTTTACATTTTGATAATTTTTTACCTCAGAAGGTAAAAAATATCAAAATGTAAAAGAAAAAACATGTATGTATATGTTATGTATGTATTTATGTGTATATATATATATATATATATCAAAATGTAAAAGAAAAAATATATGTATGTATGTATATATATATATATATATATATATATATATATATATATATATATATATATATATATATATATATATATATATATATATATATATATATATATATATATATATTGTGTGTGTTTGTATGTTTATTTACAAGAAGAAAAATTGAGTGCTAAGATCTGATAAAAGTGTTAAATACTATAAAAACTCATCTGAACTTTAAAAAAAAAATTATTTAATTTCTACGCTCAGAAAATTAGATTATGTTTTTTTAAAAGTGTAAACAAATAAGCATATTCAAGAATGTTAATTTACTTCGAAAAGCGCAACTTAAAACTTTTTGATATAATCTTTGTCTTATTTGAATCATTTTATAATGCAACTGAGATATGCTTATTATGACTTTAGTTTTATAAAGAGTTTAAAATGTTGATTTATGTGGAAACATATATAAATAATCATAAACTAAATAAAAAAATTCGTTGCTAGGGACCGTAGCCATTATTAAAATTTGATTTTTTTAAAGTTACTACTGCGCTTGCGTATAATAACTTGTCACCACTGAACAGTGGCATAAAATTGACTGCAAAAAAAAAAAAAAAAATAATCGTACGCTGACAAATCCCGGGATTGAAAAACAGACACAACATCTATATAGTATTAAGTAGAATAAAAATAGTGCATTTAACTAAAAGTATATTTATTAAATGAATTTAATTTAACATTTCAATTAAATTTCACATGTTAATTAATGTTAAAAAGTTATGTTAGAAATAAGGAGATATTTTGTTTTTTGTGACTCGAAATGCGACTTCAGGAAGTATAACGCTTCCAAAATTTCATCACCCAAACGGTTACGAATTTTTGTATTGATTAGTCCAGCGGAAGAAAATGCCCGCTCAGCCTCGACACTTGTCGGTTTCACGGTAATTAGAAAGGAATTAATTCTTTCTAAATAATCGCAACGTGAACCCCCATTTTCAAATAGTATCATTTCTTTTTGAATTTTTGATGACAATGTTTCATGTCTAATTGGTTGTATTGGTGATTGTTCTTCTTTAATAACACGATTAAGTTCCTCTTCAATATTTAAAGTATTACTTTCAGACTCAGGTCCCATTTCAGGTTCCTCAATTAAATCCAGCATGTCAGACTCAACTGATGCTCTTACAAGAGCAGGATTGGAAGCATTTAATATTTCCAGCAATTCTACCGAAAGTTTTTGACATTTAAATGAAGAAGGCACTGTAATTATTTCTTCATCGACTTCAGCAGGGCTTCGACCGTTATGCAGGTATTGCAGAAGTCCACTCATATCGGTTCGGCGTTTATACATGCGAGTCATTAAAGCTCTACGCATTTCTTTGCTTGTATTATTGTCAGCATCTTTTAATTTTGTAAGCATGAAATTAATAGCAATGTCGGCTGAAAATAGATGAGAATCTTGACGACATATTGCTTCAACCGTTACTTTAATGGAAACTAAAGTTGTAGTAATCTCTGATAATATTGTCACTTCATCATGTGACAGAATTATAGAATTATCATGCACTGGGTAAATATCAATGAATGATTTTTGTATACAACTTTTTACTTTGTAAAATCGTTTAAGCATTAACAGAAGGCTGCTCCACCGTGTCTTGCAGCCCATTATTAAAGACAGCTGTTTTCCAAATTCAACCTTAATATACTTTTGTAAAATGTCGTTCATGGTAGGTGATCGTCAAAATTTTAGTATTAGTTTGCGTCTTTTTTAATGACTGGCCCATAATGAACTTCATTATGGGCCAGTCATTAAAAAGTATTGAATCTGTTACTCGCACAAAACCTAAACTCCAGAACTGAGAGTTTTGTCCATGAACGTTAATATTCATGAAGCGACGATTTCGAAGTGACGTCCATTAATCAAAAGACAAAGAAAATCTCTCTCCTACACCGAATTCCGTTTTCTTGTGCACTTCAATTTGATGAGCTAAACCTTTTCTTATTTTTTTTGTTTTACTCTACTGCATGATTACGAATTGTGTTTACTGACGTTGGTAGATGTCTGAACCCCATAGCAGTTACAGTGGCACGTAAGTCTGTTGAAGAACAAATCACATTAAATAAAAGCCCGTCAGATGCCGTTAAACTAGCAAGTTTAGCACGAAGGTTTTTATCTTCCCTTTCATAAATCGAAAAGTATTCTGTTTGTGGTTTAGATTTCTTTTTTGGTGGTTTATCTGGTGTGCATTCTCTGGTAATATTAGGTTGGGTTGGAATTTTAACCTTTGCACCGACAACATGAGTGTATAAAGTCCTTTTGTTGAACCATCACCAATTTTTAAATTTCTTGCAGTTTCGCAATTTACTCATCGCTGTTTGGCCTTTTTCATCCCGTAGAAAATATTTCCAAACAGCTGAGTTACTTTTAATTGTAAAATCCGCATACGACATGCTGATCTAATTTTTAATTTTAAGATTCTACCTTATAAGAAACACGCTTTTTTTCAGTAAGCTATTAAAAAATATTAACAATAGTAACTAAGATTATAAATTTTGTATTACATAACGAATTATTATAAAATAAATATAAACCAAAAATATATAATGATACAAAGTGTGGGTATCGCAAGCAAGCATATTATAACAATATTTTTCATTGCTTACAAATCTATTATTTAAATCAGATCGTGTTCAATTTTAAATAGTGTATATGCTAACCAATATGACTTAGTGCGAAAATTTTCACTTTAGTTTTTCTCTAAATCAATCCTTTTCGATATCGTATTTTATTGTTCAACTTAAAATACAACTTTTTACCATTTTATACCAAATAAAAATTATTTTATTGGTACGCTAAACTTTTGTTATTTTGATATATTTTTTCATTACGCTTTGTTTTTTTCGATCTTATAGGGAATTCCGGGATTGATGTTAGGCAATCGAATAAAGGCGAATATTAAGGATTTATCCTATAGTTTTGTACTTTCAACTTCAGTTTAGAGCACTTTTCATTGCTTTTGAGACCTATGTTTTTATACGATTCCTGATCAGCATAAAATTCTCTATCAGAATCTATCATAAAATTAGTGGAAGACGGGTAGGTAGGTGGGGGAGGGGGGGGGGAGGAAGTTGAGTGGCGCCATAACTTTTCCTTGACGATAATTGTTACCACGGTTAAATTAAGTGACAATTGTTGAAATAAATTTTTGTTTGGTAATGATAAGAATATCTTTTATATCACAGATAAATTGATTTAGCATTTTTTGAGAAAAAATTTAAAGAAAAAATTTTAAAGGAGAAGTTCGAAGTATAAATTTAAAAAAGAAGTTGCAATTTTTAAGAGCTTGTAGAATGCAGTTTGTAGAATGTAATATATAAGAATGTAAGATTATAGAATATCAATGTTTATTTATTTAGTATTCTATTTTATTTTTTCGCAATTATTAAAAAGAAAATTTCTCATCTTTTGAGGCAATCGAAAATTCATTTTTGGTTACTTTGTAAGAGGTAATGTACTACTCGGCCATGTCATGCGCAAAGTTGACATGAATTGAAAAGTTAACCTTTTGAAAAAGAAGGACTAAGTCGTAAATGTCTTAAACAAAGTAAACTAAATATTTTCTTATCTTACCTGTCCCAATTCATATATTCCGCCCAAAAAGTCTGATGAATGATATTAGTCTTGTTGCCCGGATCAATGCCTCCACTTAAATACAAATCACAAAAGTCATCACAAGAAATGTAAAAAGTATAGCTCCCATCGCATACTACTTGAAACCATCCTCTTACTCTCTGACAATATTTATCATCAAAATTTTTAGGTGCATTAAACTCATCAATAAAGTGGTAGCCATCCGGATACTGAGGATACTTGGGACTACTTTCCAATATAGAATACGTATTAATATTTAAGTAAATGTCTCTGACCAAAACACCAAGATCTATATTTAACAGGAAAATAGTCAGTCAGTTTTTTATCATAATCAGGTTCTTAATATGTAATAATATTTATTATGTGAAATGCATATGCAGTATATACTAATTAGTATATGTAGCGTTAGAAATTCTTTTTAATATAAAAAGAATTAATTTTGATAAAATATCACATTTGCAACTTATAAAAGCATAAATTTTTTGAAGCACTATTTTCATGCTGCCCTTCGAAAAATTTAGGGTCTTGAATTTGAAAGCAATATTTGTTTTTCTCGGTCAATTTTTGTATTTCTCCCATAGAACTTGCCTACTTAGTGTAAAATTCAAAATTTATCAGTCAGTTAATGGATATATATATATATATATATATATATATATATATATATATATATATCCATCAGTAAGAGTGCTCAATACAGCGTAGAATAAGTAGAGCGAGTATATTATTTTTGTTATTATATAAACTAAATAATTAGCTTGGTTTATATTACATTACATTTAAGTAATGTAGGGTGCGACTGGCAGAAAGGGGCCTGGAGGCAAGACATAGATAGGGCCCTTATTCTAGCAAAAATTAAGCACAAAATAAATTAAACCCTTAATAACTTAAGGGTTTAATTTTGGTTTTTTGGAGATAAGCGTAGAGGATATTTCTAACAATATTATTCAGTAAAATGTGACAAATAATTTAATTCTAGAAATAACTACAATATTTATTGTATTGTTTTTACAAAATTGAAGCATATAAGCATTATTTATTATTATTATTTATATGTCTTTTTGTGTGTTTTACTTTTTCATTTTTTTTAATAGTTGGGCCCAGAACCTTTGTGTCTGGGAGGGGCCAGGGGGATACCCTAGACCCCTCGATCCTGATGTTTATTATTATCTATTAATGACTTTGAACTGTAACTTGAACTCCTTTCAGAAAAATATATATATTGATATTTTTTCAGATAAATATTATTATATGTTATTACATATTACTGTTATTGTATTTTGTAGTATATAATCATGGATAAAAAAGTAGATAAAAAATACTTGATATTGTTACTTGGCACCATTCCTGGAGATGATGGCAAGAAAGTTAAAGGTTCTAAACTGCCAACATAGAGACAAGTATTGTTATGCCTTTTATCAAACCTGAAAGACTTGCACTGGGATCAAGCTTTATCTGCAACTATAGAAAACGTGCTCCTATCAGAAAGCCAATATCCCAACTCTAGAAGGCAGAAACAATATTGGTAGAGTAATCAAAGATTACTATGAAAAGGAAATCATTAGTTTGATGAAAATAGAAAAATTATAGAAGACGAGAGGATGAACCTAGAATAATAAAGTTTAAATCAGAATTGAATTTGACAATGAAATTTTATAAAAACACAGTTCTAAAAGACATGGCTGCTAAGAAAAAGGGGATAACTTAAGTTGAACAAGATGCCATTGATGTTGATGCCATTGGATAAATTAGTCACAGAAAAGACAAAAAAACATCATCATCAGGAGCGAGACGAAATAAACCCGTATAAACATACTTTTGAAATGATAAATCTTGAACCAGACACTAGCTCTTGTGAGGATGAGAACATTGAAGGAGTTACAACCATAGCACAAAGTAGGAAACACAGAAGATTAGTTAAATGTGGTGTTGCGTTAAAAAAGTTAGTCGTAAAAAAAAGTTAACAAATAATTCTGCGCATGTACTACGCATGCGCAGTATGGTTAAAAAGCGTTCGTTAGGGAATGAAATTAGACGTTAAAAAAGATGCATTGTTTAATTAGGGTACCGTAAGACTGGGTGGCTTTGGCCTACTACATAGGGTGACATTGGCCCGGGCTAAAGTCACCCCATGTATTAGAGTAAACCTTTTTTGTGATCATTTATAGATATTATGGTAGTTACTATGTTGGAATGAAAAATTTTGTAGTAGTAATGCAATAGAAAATCAGTATAACAGTTTGTATTAGTAAATAGCGAAATTTGTTTAAATATGCCACAAAATTACAAGCCAAATTGTGGAAAAAAAATATGTTACTTATACTTTAGAACAGTTAGACAATGCATTAAAAGATTTAAAGAATGGTTTAATTACTCAACGACAAGCAGCTTTGAAATACGAGGCGCTACTGCAGTTTCTCCCCCCCTCCCCCTTTTTTTATTTTTGATTATGATAGAGAATTTTATGCTGATTCAGAAAAATATAAAAACATGGACCTGAAAATCAACGGAAAGTGCTCTATTTCGAAGTCAAAGTTGAAAAAAATCCCACTAAAAACCCTAATATTCGCCATTTTTTTTCAAAACGCTTTCATTTTTAACGAAAGTTAATTACCGTTCATTGCGCAATAAAAAGACCTGGTTTCCATCAGCCTTCGCATTACTATTTTAAAGTGTTATAACGAAAGTGTAATAAACGAAATGAAATTAATGGAAGATTTCAAATAAAAGTTGAATGTAGAGTGTGGGAATGTAGACAAACTGATGAATAATTATTATTGTATTGTACGCTGGTTTTTTTTATTAAAAAAAAAACGGTTTAAAGATGACATTTTCTAAATTTTACATGTGATAAAACAACTATGAACTAAGTTTCAAAAGTTCTTCTTTTAGAAAACAAAACTGCTGAATTCTTTTTTAAAATTCATTACAAAAGTACATTACTTGCAATATAGTTTATTCTCTAATAAATCAAAAAACGGCTATTTTCATTGCCACGAAAATTGCGCGAGATAAACATACTTTAACGACTTTTTTTAATGTAAAAACCATGCTATAAATGTATTGCTTTTGTCAGCTAAAAAATCATTAACTTAATATTCTCAAAATGGCGAATATTTGGGTTTTTAGTGGGATTTTTTTCAACTTTGACTTCGAAATAGAGCACTTTCCGTTGATTTTCAGGTCCATGTTTTTATATTTTTCTGAATCAGCATAAAATTCTCTATCATAATCAAAAATAAAAAAAGGGGGGGGGGGGAGAAACTGCAGTAGCGCCGAAATACGATATACCAATGTCAACAATAAAAAATAAAATAAAACAGACATATTCTAAAAAGTATGGTGGCCAGCAAATATTTACATCAAAAGAAGAAGACATGTTTAAGTCATATGCAATAAAATCATCTGAGTTTGGTTTTCCTGTTGATAAATATGATTTAAGATGCATAGTAAAAGGGTATTTAGAGAAAAAAGGCGTTGTTATACCTCAGTTCAAAAATAATTTTCCAGGTGGCGATTGGATTCGATCTTTTTTAAAAAGAAATCCAGAACTCACAGTAAGATTTGCAAGCAACATAAAGCGAAAGAGAGCAGAAACAGGAACGACTGTGATTGATAACTACTTTATAAATCTATTAAATGAAATAAGTAATATATCACCTGATAATATATGGAATTATGATGAAACCAATCTCAGTGATGATCCAGGTAAAAAAAAAATATTAACAAAGCGTGGATGTAAGTATCCTGAACGCATAATTAATTCTACAAAGGCCTTGTTCTCTGTAATGTTTTGTGGCAATGCTTATGGTGAATTGCTACCACCTTATGTTGTTTACAAAACTGAGTTGTTATGGAATACATGGATGGAACATGGGCCACCAAAAGCACGTTATAACAGATCAAAAAGTGGTTGCTTTGACTCAACATGTTTTGAGGACTGGTTTTTCTCTTTACTTCTTCCAAGAATTAAGAAGGCTCAAGGAAGAAGTGTCATTATAGGTGATAACGTATCTTCACATTTAAGCATTGCAGTACTGGATGCATGTCAAAGCAATAACATAGGATTTGTGGCATTACCAGCAAACTCTACACATCTCATGCAGCCATTAGATGTTGCCTACTTTAGACCTATGAAGATTAACTGGCGCAAAATATTATGTGAATGGAAGGAGAAAGGAAAAGGAAGGAGAAAGGAAAAGGAAAGGGAATTGCTTCTCTTCCTAAAGATGAATTTCCTAGACTTTTAGACAGTTTAATTACCAACTTAAATGAACATGGGAATGATAACCTTAGAGCTGGTTTTCGCAAAACTTAAATTTTTCCATTAGACAAGTCTCAAGTGCTTTCACGACTACCATGTTGTAATGTAGGTTTAGACTCAACAACTGATTTAGTAAGCCAATCATTTTTAGATCATTTATGTAAGTCACTGGATGATCCCTCAGATGGTTCTAAAAAACCAAAGCGACGTAAAGTACATGCTGTCCCAGGTAAAAGCTTATGTTCAACAGATATATTGTCTTGTGTTATAAATGAAAATAATAGATTAAATTCAAATAATGTAGATACACTTATCAGTATTATAAATACAATTGAGACCAACAACATAGACTTTGCTGGCCCAAGTACAAATACTGGAACTACTGAGACTTCTAATCTAATTTTTGCGGATATAAGTTTAGTCATAGAAAGTCATACAGAATCTTTAGATCATTCAGCATTAGGCAAAAAGAACTTTCAAAATATTGATAAAACAAAAAATGTTTGTAAAAAGGAGAAATTGTTAAATCTTGTAGAGAATTGTTATGTAATTGTTAAATGCAATGGAGAGTTAAATCCTGGACAGGTTTGTTTATTTATTTTGAATTATTTATATTTAGCTAATAAATTAGTAAACTTTATAACTAATTATTTTGATAACTAATATTATTTAATGTAATAACTATTGAATAATTTTAAAGTAACTTTGGAAATTTTTTTTTCTGCAGTTGAAAAAATTAAGAAAAAATGGAGCAGAAATTACTATTATAAAAAAAAATGGACTTAACTGGAAATGGTCAATACCAGCAGTGCAACTTTTTTTTCCCAGTCTGAAATAGTCGATTTTATTGAGGAACCAAAGAATTTCGAAAAGAGGAATTTATTCAGTTCGAGAACTTTTTCACTAAATTTTTTAAAACATTTATTAAGTCATTTTTGTTTACTTTATACCTAAACTGTTTTGTTTACTTGGTACCTATACTTGTTTAGTTTGTACCTATATTTTATTTACTGTATACAAGAACTTTGTTACTACATCTTTTTTTGTCACTTGATTTTTGTAAATTTATTTTCTTTGCCTAAATGTTGTTGTTTTTATTGTTGTTTTGCTTCCTTTAGTCCCTTTTTACAGGGTTGGGCCAAAGTCACCCTAACACACAGGTCGACTTTGGCCCACCATTTAAACCACCTAAAAGATACTTCAGGTAAATAATTTTCAAATGGGAGACAGATAGTTCTAACTGTCCTTTCTATGTACTTCTAATAGTACTTAGTGTTTGAGGAAATAACTTTTGTGGCTTTCATGCAATAGACATTAAGGTGCAAAATGGGCCAAAGCCACCCAATCTTACGGTATGTAAAATATTAAAAATTAGTTATAGTATAAACTAATTTTTAATATTTTACACTAGAGTATAAACTTTATACTTTACATTAAAAATGGCTGTCCATGTTTACTCAGTTGATGAAATTATTTTATACTTAATGGTAAAAATGGCTGTCCATGTTTACTAAGTTGGTGAATTCATAAGCTTTACTACTGATATATGGACCAGTAGTTCAAATGAAAGCTTCATGAGCTTGACATGTCACTGTTTAGACAATACATTTAATCAGAAAACTGTTGTACTTAGAGTAGCTCCATTTCCTGAGAGGCATATAGCAGCAATTATTGCTAAATTGATTGAAGATATTATGGCTGAATTTAAAATATCACCTTCAAAAATTCATTTAATAGCTAGAGATAATGGTGTAAATATTGTTAAGGCTGTTTAAGATAACCCATATAATAGTATAGCTTGTTTTTTACACACACTGCAACTAGTAATTAATGAGTGTATTTTTGAACAAACAGTAGTCAAGAATGTCATTGCAAACTGCCATTCAATTGTTGAGCATTTCAGCCAGTCTCCCCAAGCCTGCCCTAAACTTAAAGCTCCTAAAGGAGCAAACAATGTTCCTAAGCACAAACTTATTCAAAATGCTCCAACAAGGTGGAATAGTACCTATCATATGTTAGAACGAGTTTATGAACAAAGGAAACCTCAAACCATATATGCGCTTGAAAATGGTAAGCTTCCTTCATTAAATGCAAACAAATGGGAGAGTTTTGTGTTTTGCTAAAATATTTCCACAAAACAACAGTTTGCTTGAGTGATAGAAAATTTTTCATTAATAAAGCTTCAATTGATGACAACTAATTCAATGGAGAATAGATTCAAACAATATACTGATAACTATAACATCATCTTGTCAACATTTCTTGATCCCAGATTCAAATTAAGAATGTTCAAAAATGAAAACACCTTTTCAGCTTCTAAAACACGTTTTGAGAACATAACCATTCAACTCATGAAAATATAAAAAACAACAAAGTTACTGAAAATGATCGGTCTGCAGCTTGTGACATCGAAAATATTGACTCAGAATATGAAAATAATGGTACAGTACTAAATGAATACAAAGATGTAGTAGAAATGGGTTTTGAAAATTACTTTGAAGAACTTGTAGGATTTAATTCTAAACAAATCGGTCAACTACAAACTTTAATTTCAAATGAAACTTTATTTAACGAAAAACAACTCTACTCAAATGAAGACCTTACTGACAAAGAAAGCAATCTTTTGTTGTGGTGGAAATCACAGAAAACCAAAATGCCACTATTAGCAAAGCTTGCTTTAAAGTATTTAAGCTGCCCACCGTCTTCTGTGGAGAGTGAAAGACTTTTTAGTATTGGTGGAAATACTGCAAAGAGAAATAGCTTAACAGGAGCTCATGGTAAAATGTTAATATATCTGAACTATAATATGAAAAATTAAAAATATTTGATTTTGTATATATTATAATTAATATAGTATAATTCTTTTAGGAGTATCTATGTTCTATTTTTTCATGAAATATAATTTATTTAGGAATTTAGAAGCTTTGATACTATGAGGAAGTCAAATTAAAAAAAAATGTCATGAAAAGAGTATAACTTTGTAGAATTAGAAAATTACTGGAAAAAAAATTTGGAAAAAATAATTAAAACTCTCTTTTTGAGCTATAGCTCAAAAATACAAAAAGAATGCTTCCAAATGCGTTAATCATAATTTCAAAGCATATTCTGTTGTGGATTTGAGGGTTATGCAAATAAAAGAGTATTGTCAGCCAGGGTAACTTCGGTCAGTTTTGGCAGTTTTTTTTAAACATCTTTGAATCTTATTAATTTTTTACAGTTTTCTCTTGTGGTAATAACATTATAGGTCTTGGCTATAGGCCTCTATATTTACTTTTTTAACTTTTTTATTAAAAATATTTTTAAACGCTAAAAAGTGACCAATTTTACCCCAGGTTTTTATCATGTTTGATCAATTATACCCCTGCTATGGGATAACATTGGTCACTTTTTGGAGTTTTTAAAAATCATCAGTCCTTAAACGCTTAGAGAAACATGAAAAAAACATTTAAATGGACAAAAATTTTTGCAACTAGCTCCCTGTTATTGTGCAAAAGTGATTACATTTAAAACACATATTAATAACCTTACTCTGAAATTAAACCGTTCCAACGGCATGTTAGCAAAAATTCGACACTACGTTAATTTTGAAACATTACTATCTATATATCACGCAATTTTTGAATCACATTTACAATATGCATGCCAAGTTTGGGGACAATCTAAAACCGTCTGTCTTTCTAAAATTGTTTCGCTTCAAAATAGAGCAATAAGAATAATTCATTTCTGTCCAAGAGACTTCCCTACTGACATCCTGTATCTTACATCCAAAGTTCTTCGTTTCTATGATTTAATCCAGTTTCAAAATTGTTCATTTGTCTGGGATCAACAACACGGTCACCTTCCTTCCATATTTCGTAACTACTTTTATAGTAGGACAACGTGTGGGTATAACCTAAGATCAGTCACTTTTAACAATTTAACCATCCCACAAAAACAGACATGGAATAAATTCCATTAACTAAACATGGAATAAATTCCATTACATATCAGTGTATACTTTCTTGGAACACCCTTCAGTACACCCTAAAAACAGATTTTATCCTTAAATCCAAGAATCTGTTCTTAAAGTCACTCCATCATTTTTACCTAAAAAGTTACGCTTAACTTTATTCTTTACCTCTATAACTTTTTTCTTTATGTTAATGTACATTTTATAATTTCTTATTTGTGTATATCTGTATATATGGATGTACATGTGAATATATTATAATAACTATTTGACCTATATCTTAACTCTTTTAAAAGTCTGTTTTATATGTGCTACTTATAAATTTTTGTAAAATCCTACTTTAACTATGTGACTAATTTATTTCTTTCTTATAAGTTTTTCTCGTCTTTTCTTTATATTATTTAGGTCATTGCGTTTTATTAGTAAATTACTATTTGCAATGGCCTGTGTTTTTTGTAACATCCTTAATACGAAATATATTGATTGATTGATTGATTAAAAGTCATTTTATAGTAGGTCATTATCATCATCTGAGGATGATTACACTTGTTCAACTCGTGCCCTTTTCTTGTTATCCTTGATGTTATTGTTATTCTTTGATGTGGTAGGAGTTGTGTTATTCACCAGATCTTGCGGTGTCATCGCTTTGGCAGGTGTGATCTTTTTTCTTCTGGTGCGCTTTGCTTTTCCCATCCTGTCCACAATCTTTGACTAATAGACATGCTATAGCTTTATTGAATACTTCCTTAACAGTATTACCGGTACCTCCTCCAAAATCTTTGTTAACCTGAGGCAAACGCTTCATGACCATTTCTTTATCGAAAGGAAATATTCCACTAGCCTTGAAGTCAGATTTCAAATTATTGCTTTTCAATTGGCGTTGCAGTAGAGCAAGAAGACCGGGGAACTAATTTTTTAGTAATAGTTCTTTGATGCGCGATTCCCTTTGCCAATTTTCCAGTACCCTGCGCCATTCTATCTTTAGCGGACGGAAAACAGCAACTTCCAGCGGTTGAAGCAAATGGGAAGCGTATATTCCGAACTGTCGACTAGCCTTTCTCACGCTCATTCTTCCGGTTAAACATTCTTTCATAGCATTAAACAACGTTTCTTGACTGTATGTAGTTGTATATGCTCTTGAACCAAGCTTTCACTTATATTTCCTCGGCATTTTCACCGGCTAAGAAACCAAATGGTTCAATAAATGTATCAGAAATAACAAAAAACGCCAAAATAAACTCAATGTAGTCTACGAAGTAACTGTACTATATTCACAAAAGCTGTTGATATACCAAAGTTGTTGATATAATAGGTTATATATATTTTTGGTATCTCTAACAAAGTTAAAACACGTTATCTTTGTTAAATTTTAGGAATTTAAAAAAAAATCTACAATTGACCAAAGCTATCCCGGCGACCAAAGATACCCCGGTGGACGGTACCATTTTGAATACTTTTTTAACAGGAAAACTTTTTTAACGCCTTACGGCGTTAAAAAAGTTGTATTTATTTTTCGCATGCGCAGATTTCACAGTTAATAAACTTTTTTAAGGACTAACTTTTTTAACGAAACAGTGGCATATATATCTTTATTCCTCATGATATATTGAAAAACCCTCATCTTGTTTCATGCAGTATCCGTAACAACATCTCATCAACCCAACTTAGTGCAATTGTGTATTCCCTTGTAGCAGCATGTGGGGGTGACCTTTATAAGCTATGTGCAAGGATAGCCCACCGGTATAGAACCGCCATTGTACCTGAAATAAGTTTGAAGATCAAAGAAAATTGGATGCCATTGCCAAATGTATGAATAAAGATCTTACATCTACACTGTAGTCGTATGCATTTTCAGGAAAGAGAACTGCTGCATGTGTGTCTTTACAGAAGGAATTAGATCGTGCCCTATTCTGGTTTCTTTGTCGAAGGCATGTGGGTGAATTACTTTTGAGTCATTGCTGGGAAGGTTTGAAAGTTGAGACATCAGCTAGTCCAAATATTTTGATCTTTCAAAGGTGAGTCTAACAGAATATACCATTAGTGTTACCTTCAATCAATGAAGAGACACATCTAATAGTAAAAAGCTATTTTTAAAAATTGGGATAAGTGAACTTACTCTTTATATTTTTAACTTACAAGCTAACATTTATTTACTATCTTTTCCAC
Source organism: Hydra viridissima (assembly GCF_058129835.1). Lineage (NCBI taxonomy): Eukaryota > Metazoa > Cnidaria > Hydrozoa > Anthoathecata > Hydridae > Hydra > Hydra viridissima. Next base: position 562,495 of record NW_028324302.1, read on the forward strand.
TTTTCTTGGTTTAAAAAATATTTCCCTCAACTATCATCAGATGAACAAGCGAAGTATCATTACCCTTATATGATGTTTATAAAAGAAGAACGCCAGCAAGAGATGGCTAATTTTAATATAATCTTTCACGCGAGGTGACTACAAAGAGGTGTTTCAGCTTTGTTTACTTATAATAACTAAGGGATCTGAACCAAAGAACTTCAAGATCGCTATCCTGGTGTCCTTCACAAAGCAAGGTGGATGAATAAACTCCTTTATACTCTAAAGATTGTGCTTCTGTCTGGAAAGATCAAAGAACATTTTCTAAAAGCTGAAATTGTTACTAGCAACCAAATAAGAAAATTGGATCAATTTGTTGTGTTCACACTTTCAGTATATGTGCAGTGGTGGTTTGTTTGTCCTGTACCAGCTAGTGCACCAGTTAATGACTTGGTTTTAGTGGAAAACCTGGTAAAATTTGCTGAGCATGACTCAACTCTAAATGAAAATGCTTGTATGACATTCAGTCGGCACACTTGTTACTTAGCTGAGGAGTTGATTTCATTGGCTCTGTTCTCATCTATGGTAGCAGTAGAAACTAAAAAGGAAATGAGGAAATCCATTCTTTTCTTTGAAAAGACTTCTGTCACAAAGAGAGTTGAACTTAACTTTGTGGGATATGGCAAGCCCTATCTTCCTCCGACAATAGAATATGGTACTTCTTTAGTTGACCTAATTGGGCTGGATTCATTCAGATTTTTTAGCATTTTGGTATGCCCTAAAAATTCCTCTATGCTCCAGCATGTGATTGGATTAATAGGGAAGACTATCAAAACATGAAACTGATTGTCCAAAAACTTCAGGAGGTAAATGAGGCAGCAGAGCGTGGTGTAAAGGTGTGCCATGACTTTCTAGGTGTAAATAGGGATGAGAAGCACTTTCAAGATGTTCTCGAAGTTGTAAAATCTGATAGACAACGGATTCCTAATCCGCGAAAGCGATTTTGTGCACAAAATGAGAAATCATGATTTCTAGTCCAGGAAAACAAGTAATTTCATCTAGAAAATTATACCTTATTACATCATGTAAAAAAACTTTTTCATATCATCTTGTACTTTGCATAGCTGTATTTAATATAAGGAAACCGTTTATTTTTCTAAGCTCCACCATGATATTAGAGTGTAGTAAAAATAGTGATTTTTAGGCTGAATTCTGTATTTTAAATTTGACGGTGCTCATTAATCTTAAAAAAAACATTATATATCTTATTTTTATGACTAAATACAATACCAAAATTATGAACAGCATCATACGACAAAGTTGGGGCAACTGTCACACACTAATATATACCTATATATATATATATATATATATATATATATATATATATATATATATATATATATATATATATATATATATATATATATATATATATATATATAGTAGAAGTCCTAACAGTGCTTTTGCGAATATAGCTGAGTTTAAATACCTTAGACTTAAACTTAATGATTAGGATGAATCATTTGTGCAGTTTGCCATGAAAAAATGCTCCAAAATTACACCAAGGAAATGTATAAAATTTCCGATATTTGGGAGTCGTAATCATTCAGATAAATATGTTAATTTTGTACTATCAATAACTATTTTCAGAGAAACTCGGATATTATCAATATCTATCGCAGAAACGAAATTCCAATAACTGATTTAAAAAAAAGTGCCTCCATTTTTATTATATTTAAGTCATTTGAACAGATGGAGACAATGATATATCAAAGCATCCTCATTTTCTCAATACATGATCATAAATCTTCCACGCATTCAAGATACTTGTTTTTATTTTTGGCTTTAGTTTTTTTTATAATCAATCAACTCCAAAATAAAAATGATGTAAAAAACCAGGTCAACCAGACTAACTTTACGGTAAGTTGAAATGTCAATTAAGTAATTCGAAATATTTATTGGTTCTCGATTTTATTACTTTAAATAAAGTATAAACAAAATGATAATTTTTCTCAAATTATTTTTAAAATTACTTATTTAATATGATGAAAATTCAAAACTTTTGATTGTTTCTAAAAGTTTGTTTATAAAACCGTTATATTGGACGGCAGCTACTTTACTCTTGTTGTTTAAAAAAAAAAATGTATATTACTCAGATGTCTTTTAGGGAACACTCGAGTTGGATGAATCTGTGGAGAGAGAAGTGTAAATATTCAACAAACTTCTTCATTTTTCGTCGAGAGGATGAGCGAAGCTCGTGGAAATTTTCTCTATTGGGCCTATACAGCCAAAGTACTGCTGCCAAAAATAATTTGGGGAGAGGGGAGGGGGGAATAGCTCTACGGCCGCTTTTTGAAAAAAAAATGATTAAATCTATTTTATTTTTCTGTGGTTTTTAGGTGTTGTTAAGGGAGCTCCAATTTGAGTTTTCTTTGCATTTAAAAAAAAGTTAACAACAAAAAAAAACAAAACAAAGTACACAGGTTTTATGATAAAGAAAAGCCTTTTTTATCATTCAAATTTGTAAGGCCTTAGCTTTCGTGAGGCCCATGACTAATAAAAAATTTCCAATCTCGCACTTGATTAAGTTTTTAAATTTCTCCAAAAAATGTGAAGTTGATTTTGTGTATTTTTTGCGCGAAGTTTATTTTAAAACACAAGTTTGAAAATAACTTTCAAAAAAATAGATTTTTTTCATTATATATTGTCTTCCACTGAATAAATCACTCAGCAATCAACACAGTTACAAACTTTTACTAAAAAATTGCTCGATGTTATTTATGCTTTTGAGCCGTTCCACTGCAAAAAACTTACAGAAAAAACAAAACAAAATAAAAGAAGATCTACGTCCTAACTCACCAAAATCGCTTAAGTTTGGCACAAACGTATAATAACATAATTTAGGAAAGACTGTAAACTTTTTTGCGAAAATTTTATTTTATTATTTGTTCAAGATTTGAAAAATGAGAGTGATATATGTTTCTCTTTATTATTACAGTTTAAGGAACTTGAGGTAATATAGCGATGGTGATTTTTGGTACCAAAGATCTAGAAAAAATCTGAGTGATAAAATTTGAAAATATATTTATATATTTTATATGTATATATTTTTTATAGATTACATGTGTATCTTCTTTAAGAGGTAAATTTGATTCGGCTTTCCGTTTAATTGAGGAGTTATTGGATAGTTGTTTGTTATAGTTGTTTGATATTGACAAAATATTTTATGATATTTCAAATTTCAGACACTAATTTATATACATATATTTTGCCAATCACTCAAATTAGAAAACAAAAATTTAGTTATTTTTTTTTTTTACTTTCGTTTATTATTTGCTACAAATGTAACGACATAAATGAAATTTTTGAAGAAAAACACAACTTTACTGACTTCATAAATGTTTTGCGTTTTGATTGTTAACGAAACGTACAAAAAAAGAAAAAAGATTTCAAAAAGTATGCAGAAAGTATCCCAGTCTCACCATATTTGAAATTAGTTTTAATTTTAAAACTTCTAATAATAATAAAATCTTGTCTGTGGAGTCGGTATTTCAATTTTGCAAATGGTGCGCGCATCTGAAATCCAGCATTGGGTGTCTTCTGGTGGCCATTTTAATGATTGCGGAAATTCATTTAGGAAAACAAATCTGATGAGCCCTTCTCTTTCTTCTATATTAATTTTTTCAATGGCTCCGATCAACCACTTTTGTTGGTAAGAAACATAATCACCTAGTACTAAATTTACAGTTGCAACCTGAATGTTACCAAAGTTGTAAATTTATGCAAATTCTTCATCGGCTCTTCATAGCTTTTAGTCTATTAAGACAAAATAGCAACATTTGTATTTAATTAGTCTAACTCATTTTTATGTTTCATTTTAGGCATTATAAAATAACAGTGAACATAAAATTAAAATTCTATCTTAAAAATGTTTCCATGAAAAAAATGTTTTATAAAAGATAAGTAAAATGTGAAATAAACAAGAATTTTTTTACCTTTTCATGGTCAAATAGTTCAAACTGATGGTAGCTATGTGTTCCGGTATGGTAGTTGCAGTATCCAATCATTATTTAAGAATGTTTCTTTCCAAAGTTATATCTTCTGATGAGATATAAATGAAATGTATACCTTCAACACTTTCATTTCAATATTTATACAATGCTTCTGAAGGAAAAATCTGCTCATATCTCTTCAAAAAGATTTAGAAGTTTTGTTTTAAAAACTTATTTTTCTTCAAAATTTTGTAGAAAAAATAGAAAACGAAAACATCAATAATTCCTTAGCTAAGCGAAGAGCACAAGCAATATTACTCTGTAAAGTAGATGCCGTCTATCAAAACAACCCGTATAGGAATACATAAAACTTGTAACGGGTGATGCAAAAGTTAACGAACAAATTTGGTTAATTTGATTTTTCTAGCTAATAAAACATTCATGTGTTTTGATGTTTATGTAAAAAAATATTATTAAATGTTTATTTGATTATTTAAAAAAACACTTAAATGAGGTTAATTGAAGCAAAATGAAAGTTTTTTCGACAACGTCTTGAAAAAATATCAGACATTTCTTTCAAAATTCCAGAAAAAAATTCACTTTCATTGTTGACGCTAAAAAGAGTCCGTTATTTATCCAGGGGTCGCAACGAAGTTATGCACAAAATTATGGGTTTTAAATTAAAAATTTTGCGCACCACTATAACCATTGGTTCGCCAAAAACCGACGCCTAATTTATAACTCCTCAAACAGAGTGCAATTAAAAGATGTTCAAAGAAGAAAAAAAAAAAAAAGCAACAATAATAATAACTAAATATTAAATTAGGAACGTAGAGATTGAGCTAAAAATTTAACACTAACCATTTCCTTTGCTGGTTATGTTTATGGTACCAATGGCTGATTTAATGACTGATGATAACTTGAAGGCATTTACTTTAACATCTTTTAACGTCCTTGAAGTATTATCAATTATGGAATGAACAATCTTCTCATTTGTGCTAATAGAGCAATTATAACGGGAATCATCAACGTATAAGTGAGATATCTTTATCAAATAGTCACCATTAAAATCAAATCCAATCACAAAGTTTAGACCATTATTTGTTGAAGAAATATTTGTTATTGAGTTCGATGAAATCAATAATTCAAACACTCTACTTCCGTCCTTGGAAATGAAATCGATAACCTTGCGCTGAAACACGGAAGGAAGCGCGATACTATCTAATTCATACTTCATTTTAAACGAAACAACATAGTTAGCATGCATGGTTTGCAACGTAATATCATTTGAGTTCAAAATAGCAAATTGTTCAGGTAAAATAACTGTATCTAAAAAGGAATAGTTAATTATATGAAACTTTGAAAACAAAAAACTTTATTCAAAGAAGATAAAAGTTTAAGAATTTTATTTTGAAATTAAATTAAAATTTTTTATGTCATTAGGGCTACAAACTACTTTTAATTATTCCCATTCTTAAAAATTTCTCAATTTTTTTTTTGAACTTTTCACGATTTTTTTGAAATTTCTTCTAAACTTTTAACTTCTTTAAAGCACCAGAGAAGCGTTTTTTGCATGAAATCGAAGCGCTACGCTGAGTCCAATTTTTAAAAAATTTTTGCAACAAAGTCAATTAAAAAATCGATTGTTCAATGACCAAGCGAGATTTTTACGTCATTATGCTTTATAATAATTAAAACTTAAGAAAGCATTTTACAAGTAACTTCGGAGGTAAAATATTTAATCTTTTTTTTTTACAAATCTTTTCTTTACAAATAATGACATTCGATAAATTAAACTTTTTATTGCAATCTTTTTCTTTAAAAGATCAGAATGCTTGAATTTCCCGATTGATTGGTATCATTGGGGCAATATGAACATTTGGCTATATGACTATCCGCAAAGTTTTTAACTTTGCATTCCATGAACTTTCAGAACCTTTATCTTTTTTGAATCGCTACGTAAAAGTTTATTTACTAAATACGGTAGGAAGTTACAAGCGGGAGCCTTTGATTTTGAGCACAATTTTTTCAACTTTTTATTTGATAGTAATTTTTGTGACCAAGGTTGACATGAATTACAATTCATTTTATACATCAAAGAAAACAAAAGCATTCAGTTTATTATTTTAAAAGCATCTTCAAAAAAATCTAAATTTTATAACTATGTCATAAATTATTAATGCTTTCAAATATTAATAATATGATTGTTTTAAATGGTTTAAAGGTACCTTTTCAGGTACCTGAGATCGACTCTAAAAAATGTGGTCGCATTGTATAACAAGTAAGAGGAACACAATGCGGGTTCTGCAACACCAGCAAGTAAGTTGCCTGACGTCTTTTCAACGAGCTTAGTATCTACTTTTTGTGGATCCAGGACAGTCGATTTGACAAGTGTTGCTGTTTGTTACTGTGGTTAAAAAAACTATGGGCCAAGATATCCAGGAAGACATCCAACATAAGTCGCGAGGATAAATTGAATTGAACATAATAGCGAGCTTTAGTAATCCTTACGAAATAATGTTGGCAGCCAATTTCGATTTTTTTGACAAAATATATTTTTTGTACAAAATATACCGTGGATTCAAAAATAATGCAAAAGTTGTCTCCATCGCACTTAAACAAAGTTTCTAGCAATTGTTAACTCATTAAGCGTTGTGCCTTTTGAGGAATATCTAATGCCACCGGATTTCATTAACAAAGCGGAAAATATAACGGAAGAGATTAATTTTCGTGTTTTAATAAACTTATCAATGTATTGGATGGAAATGACATGGTCTGGAAGGCCTTACACACATATTTAATTTATTCCAAAAAAAATCTTATTACATAAACAAAAGGTTTACAAAATCTTTTTTTAATAACACGTTTAAAATCTTAGGCTGGAAAATATTTGTTTGTATGTGCGAGTGTGAGCATGCGCATGTATGTGCAACTTGTATTTAATTTTTGAAAAACAGCCCTAAGACAAGTAAAAAAAGTCCTTAAAATATCATAATTGTAGTTGCAAAAATTCTTTTCTAATGCTATTGCAATTATTTAATAACCTAACATATTGTAATAACCTTAGTTCAACTCACAGAAAGTGTGGAAAGACCCTAAACTGAAAAATGGAATAAAAAAGGACATAAAAATTTTATCACACGAACACACGCGCGCGTACTAATACGTACAAACAAACGTATCTATATTCCCCTATGGGTTGTCAGGAACTTCCAGGGAGTTCCTGAGCTGCTTTCTGAATGCTTTGTTGGCCTATCTCTCTTTTAATTCCTGGATAGTCGACTTGGGAGCACGAATTTTTTTAATATTCCAAACGGTTGACCCTGATCCTTTTGATCACTTTTTGATCTAGTTTTAAATTTGACTGACCTCTTTCTGGGTTTCTCGACTTTCTACCCTATCTGAAATCTCACTCCACGCTTTGATGATAAGAATGAAAAAGTTTTACTAATGAATCAATCGGAACATTTTAATTTTTAAGCCACTCAATCTTAAAGTCAATCTTCAAATCAATTTTTAAACCTCTATTTGAGAATAACTCTTTTTTGTTTACAATCAACTTTTTTAAAACTATGTTTGATTATTTGATAGATAAATTTGTTTTAAAGCAACAAAAAAATTATTAAAATAAGGTGGCTCTTAAAATATTTCAAATCCTCTTGGGTCACATTTTTTGCAATATAAGATCCCTAATACATCTGTTTTGTTAAAATGCAGCTGTTAAGTTATAATGTAAAGAATATATAGCACTTAAAAAATAGCAGTGGCACAATTTTAAAAATTGATGTAAAGGGAACGTATCCAGGAATGCTCCATGATCTTTTTATCTTCATAAAAAACAACTTTTTGCTTATAGCTTTAATTGTATTCTTAAAGGCAATATGTCAAGTTCCTTTATTATATTTACTAAAAAAAAAATGGTACACATTATTCTAAAAAAAAAGAGTTATTTTAAAAAGTCACACATTAGTGGCGCAAATATGTCTGTGTCTCTATTGCTCCATGGGCGTAACATTTAAACAAGCTGCAAATATTTGAACTTTAAAAAATATTACTTAAAACAGGATAAAAAAACTCAGTTGAACACTTACATTGAAGAGTTCTGTTTATAAGCACCATTACAACCTGATAAGAAAACAAAAATCATTTCTAACTTGTTAGTTATATTATTACTATCTAATTGACTTCTAAAAAACATAAGAAACTTGATTTATATAACTAAATCTTTAACGCTCGGTGGTAAGAAATAGTGAAAAATGCGTCCAAACTCGAAAAAGCTGAGATTTTTTATAAGTTCGTAAACTGAGTTTGTTCGTTATGATTTAAAGTTTTAACAAATTTTGTTTCAAAACAAATTTGTAAATATTTTTTTTTTTCTCAAAGTTTTTTTTAGTTTTAACAGAAATAAATATTTTTTTCTTTCCTATGCAGGTATCCTTAGAAAATCTTTTCGATCATTTTTAGCATTTTTATGCATTTTGGCAGTAGTTTACACCTTAGGAAATGCCGAGATTTTCACACTATGCATAAGCCAAGTCAAACCACGCTTTAAATAGCAAACCAATATTTTGGTCTGTAAAATGAAAATGTTACATGTAGCAATTACACAATTGTAATAGAATTTGTTGGTATTGCATAGTAGAACACTCATGCAACCATAATTTTGAAAATAGTGACCGAATATCACAATAATCGGTTACGTTTTGGGGTATAAGTAGCAAAAAACTAACAAAATTTAAACTAAAACTGCCATTTCTCCGTAACCCGTGAACCAATCCGACTGAAGTTTTATCCAAAGTTTGGTGTGGCTATAGGCAACATTTACACCAAATTTTATCAAATTATATAAAGTGGTTCTCATTCTACAGGTGTTTTTATTGGCGCACTATGAAGTCAAAATTTCACTCAACTTAAAAATTCAAATGAAGTTAATTTCCGCGGACAAAATAAAATGATTTCAAAATTTGTATGACAGGGTACCTTGATGCATACGCCCCATATAAGTGGCGTTCTTAGGTCAAATCTGTTGGTATTATTCTGATCCATGCTAACCGTGATCAGCAATCAAACTATTAAAAAAACCAAAAAATTTACAATGAAAGTTGACTTAGAGGGTAAAGTTAAAGGATAGTTCAATATTAAAATTCATCATTAAACTTGATGTTTGGAATTCCGATAAGCACCGCAGGAAGAAAACATTGGCTTTGATTCGAATTGAAAGTCATCCGCATTTGAATCAAGCTTGACTCTTTCAGCTCAATTGAGTTTAACCAGGCATTGGAGTATTTTCTTCACTCAAGAGATATAAGAGATATTTGATTACTTTGTTAAAAATCAAATGATTTTTAACAAAGTAATCAAATTTAATTTTTAATAAAATCTTAAAAGATCAGAAGTTATAAGTTCTAAGTTATAGATAGCTTTGTGATAATATCGCCAAAAATTTAACAACTGCATTTATGAAATTATTGACAACTTTTTACATTTCAGCTGTTATTGTTGGATTACATTAATACAGTTTATTAATGACATAAAAAAATTTTTCAAGAATTTAGTTATAAAGTTAAGAATAAACTGCAAAGGCACAGTTACGAACCCAAAAAAAGCTTCGAAACTCGAAGAAACTGAAATTTTTTAATAGTTAGCAAACTGATATATATTTGCTCGTTATGATTTGAAAAGCCAAGAAAACCTATTTTTTAAAAAAATGACTAATAAATTTTATTAAACCGAGAACAATATGTAATGTTATACTTTCGGAAAAGTTATAAAAACCATGAAACTTTATACATTTTGTTTAGCGGCATTGAAAATTGGATGTTTTTAATTCAAGATCAATTGCCAATTAAAAAAAAGAAATATTATATAATCGGAAAAATTTCTAACCCCTGTTAAACAATGCGGGATTGTGTATTCTCGTAACAATCGATGAAAAACTGTTAAAGTTAGTAGGCCGGGTGAATGAAAACGAGCAATTGCTTTAGTAAGCAATTTACTCAGTAATTACTCAATTTTACGTGAATAAAAACTTAAGAAAAGTTGTTGAAGTTTTTTTTCACGTAAAGCTGACCAATTACTGAGTAAAAGCAATTGCTCATTTTTATTCACCCGGCCTATGAACTCCAAACTTTCCGCAACAGAATTACTTTTGTTCTACATTTTGTATCTCAAATATTTTTTTTTATAGTTTTCTATCCAGTAAAACCTCGTTCAGGACTAACAGGTGGAGCGTTATGAGCTAAGTAAAATTTTTAAAAAATATTGACATTTGTACCTAACTTATTTTGATACCGATTAGCAATATATGGTTAAAAATTTTGAAGTTATTGTATTTCAAACCTCAAAGTTATTGGAACTCGTTGCGAATCATCAGATTTACAGTACGCGTATTTGTTTTTACGTTAGTATTTTTTCAGAACCTTTGATATTTTACGATAACTTTAATTGCCGGCTAAACGAAATACAATTTTCTTTTCTTTTCATAAAATCGCTTCTTAGCTAGAGATCACGGATTAACTGGAAATAATGTCAAGAGCAAAAAGCTACCTTCTTACAAAAGAAAAACTAGGATAAGCGTGCTTGGCATTATCAGGGACTAACAGCAAGTACCGAAAAAATTTAAAGAGATAAACACGAGATTGTAAACACGAACAATGTTTACAGAAAGACAGTCAAAAAAGTGTGAAGCAAATCTGTCAACATGCAAGTTTTTAAAAGAACAAGTGGGATAACTTTGAACGGAAAGCAGTGAAATTAAATTAAAAGAGAAAATCGTTTATTTTCATTCATTTCATGCTAAAAACATTTTAAATGAGGCCATAAAATCAAAAAGAAAAAAAAGTTAAACCAAAAACCAAAAAATTTTAAACAAAAATGTTTCGTACCAGAATCGAGAAGTTTTCAAGCATTTTGTTTTTAAAAATACAGTAATTTTTATCGTTTAATACATTTGCAACTTCAGCAATAAGTTCGGATGATTATTTTTTCTTGTTTTAAGAAACATTTTTTGTAGAGGACCTGAAATATTTATTTGAAGTTAGTAACAGCTTAATACAAAGTTTAAATATTAAAGAAGTATTTTTCAAGTTTATATTCAATCCTTCTTAGTTGTGATCATTTTAGGAGGAACTTAGAAAAAAAAAGAGGATTTTTTTGGTAGAATAGTGTTCTAAAATTAGAACAGTTAAGTGTTGATTACAATGGGAGTTTCTTTAACTAACGTTTCTATTTACTGTGGTTATTTATTCCATTGTTTTCAATAACTGCAAATTATCGTTTTATGTATAAAAAATCAGGCCCGAAGCTTTTTGAAGAAACTCAGGCGTCCTAATAACGCGCAAATTCAAATAAAGCTCTACAACACATTCCAGTTTTCCATACATGTGTTGAAGAACCATCGTAGTACTCCTATGACTCATTGTGCCTCGCGATCACATTGTACACCGTTAGTCTTAGGTATTGGATTACTACGCTCATGTCACGTTATATTAATTTACTGTTAATAATTCTTTTTTATTTATTAACGAAATTTCTTATTTATTAACGAAACTTGAGAAGGAAACTTCTTGTGAATTGACGAAACTTGAGAAGGAAACTTCTCAAAGTTTCGTCAATTCACAAAGCAGATATCAATTATTATTGTATGAGCGCGTTAAATTTTACACACTCACAGATATCTGTTTAAGTTGATTATTTTATTTGAAATTGATACATTTGCCTCGCCCTATTTTACAATTTAGTTTATTAATGCCATCTTAAAAACAAAACTTAAACAAGATCAAATGCTTTTCTACTCTCTGAAGCTTGATTTTTAATACAAAACAAAGTATACTTTCAAAAGTTTCGTTTAGAAAGTGTAGAAAATGTAAGATTCAGGGATATTAAAAACCTGCTCCAATGAGTAGGAAATTTGAATTAAAATAAAGAAACATTCAGTAGGTTATGTTTTCTGACTTTTAGGAGCAACTTATATTTAAATGAATTTTTAAAAAGTTTCAAATTGCAGCTTAAATTTAACACTAAAATAGCTGTATGGCACATTTTGATAATTTGATTTTGCAATTATTCCTACTAGCAACCTTAGTTAATTTACATCTGCTGAGCTTTTATTTTGTCTTTATAGTCTTCCATGTGGTAAGGAGGATGTTAATTAGTGCGTATCCAAAATTATTAAGGTAATCCTGTTCTATAACATTCTTCTCATAATTTCGGAAATTTTTTGCACCATATTTTGGTTTAAAATTACCATAGAGTATTCTTTAGTTTCTCAGCGAACTGCTTCTGGGTAATTCCATGTAAAAGTGGGACAAAAATTTAAATTTTTCCACTCATCCACTTAGATTTTCATTTTAACGAATGGTACCTACCGATGAAACACAAAAAAATGCACAACTTGAGCTCCCATCTGCAAATAATTAAAAAGTTATGATGTTTTGATATTTAGCCTAAAATGCAATAACTTTTGTTCACTTCCGCCATGATGGATTTTATAGCATCATATTTTTTCGAATAAATCAAATTCTAGTGGAAGAAAACAGCTGAAAATCAGTACCTAACCATTTTTAAGGGGGTTCTGGAATCCAAATGTAAAGATAAAATATAAGTAACAGTTTTTGACATTCATTTTTTTGATTTTAAAATGGTAAAAACAAGTTTTCTGTTTTTTTTACCATGGGTTACATTTTCTCTAATTCCTGGAGTTGTCCAACTCTCATAGGCTTGAATACTTTTTCAAATAAAAGAAGAGATGTTAAACCATCTTAATATAAAAGACGGTTTTGTTTTTTCAAATAATTATAAAGAAATGCCATTTTGAAATTTAGACTTAAAATGCCATTTTTTGGGCCTTTGTTCTCTGTTATGGATACTTTAATACTACCCTTTCCTGGTTAATTCCATTTAAAGTGAAGATATGGGCTGAAATTTTGTATTTGACTATATACGAGGATAGAGAAATAAAAAATAAAATGAAAATAAAACCCAAATAAAAGTTGTAGAATGTTACAATTTTGATAGTTGTGACAAAAATAATTGTAAATATGTGTTCATTGTAAATATGTGTTGGTTTTTGTGACTTTTTTTAGGAATATTGTTTGCGATAAAAGGAGAAAATTTGTAAAAATAGGTTTTTGTTCAAAGAGATAATTGTTATCATCTCATCGATGAGTTGCGAGAAAACTACAGTTTTAGAAGCATCAAACAATCTCTCAGCTTTAGATTTTTTTAAAATTTTTTTCATAGACGTCACGGGTTCATTTTATTCTGCTGGCAGTCTTCGTGAAATCAACTTGGATAAAGTAAAGTTACTATGCAACAAAGGCAAATAAAAAATAAAATATAAAACTTCATTAAATCAAATTCTGTAATAAAAATCCTTCCTTTGAGAAGAGAAAGTTAAAACAAGTTGAAGTTACTAGGAAATATGCAAATGTTCTAAGTGTCACTGAATCTTGCTTCACAAGATAGAATTGAAGTTACAAATTAGATTCAAACGAAAAGTGACGATGAAGACTAGTTTGTTGACTGCATTAATTAAAAGTAAAAACTAAAAGTTTTTAACAAATGGCAGCAATTTAATTTTTGAAATCAACCCCAAAATCTTGGTCTAGTAGAAAAACAGCAAAAGAGTTTTCAGTTTTCAAAAGAGAATTTCAGAAGGTTGTTGCATCAGCAAAAAGACATTATAGCATACTCTGATGATTCACCAATGCAACAGTCGTCTAAGCATATAAGCTGCCCAGCTTTTTTTATAACAGTATCTAACACAAGATTATGATCCAGAAGAGCATAATAAAAGTGGTGAAAGTAATGAACACGAATAGCCTACAGTAGATTTCAAACAGTGGATAACAGGAGATAGAACTGACCTATTAACAATGAAGCTTCTATCAAGTGAATTCATAGAACTTCTGTGAGAAAAGCCTGATAATTCTCATTCATCTAACGCCAAGTTACATCTAAAGCATCTTAAATAGACAATTAGCCCAGATGAGGCAATTGATTTGGAAGATTTTGCAGAGAATTAAACTTTTGCAATACAAGAGTTACCATTAGAACAAAAAGTAATGCTCCTTTCAAGCAGTTGTCATCTATTACATGAAAGAGAAATTTGAGGCATCTTCTTTCTACGCAGATGATTTAAAACACAATGTTGGATTTATCAATGAAGCTATCCATTAAACAATTGATTATATAAAAAATAACTTATATTATCCATTAAACAATTGATTAGATCAAAAATAACTTATGAATTAATTAATTAATCTTTTAAGATGTATTGAAATACTTATCACAAAGTGATTCTGACAAAAAATTTATTTTCTCCACTTATCAACTTATCAATCAGGATATAAACAATAAAAATTTAAATTAAACAATAAACAACTACCAAAGAAAAGTGATCAAAACAAAAAGAAAAACTTAACAAAACTAACATCTAAAAGTAAGTTAAACAAATCACAAACCATAAATATATGAAAATAGTTATTATGTTTTATTTATCATATCATTTATCGGCTTACTCGTCAAGCCTTATCAGTAGATCAAAAATTGCTTGAGGGCAAAGAAAATTAATAACCTCATATCACTAATCTTAAAATATAACTGGATAGCATACCTTATTGCTTTTTTCAAAACAAGTTGAAGTCAAAATTGGCCTCCCAAAATGGCGATGTACATTTTATAAGGCTTTACAGAAATATGAAAGAAAATTATTAAGCAGAGCTTTGAAAGAAAAACTGGATTATGAATTAAATCTCTAAAATGTTAAAAAAAAATTAGACAAATAAATTATTAATTTAAACATCAAAGTTCAAAAGAATTGATATACTTTTTATGTGAAATTTACGATTAAATTAAAAATGTATAATTTATGTACCTTTTAGTTCTTAGTTAACCAATGCAGTGTGCTAGACGGTTGATAACATAGCTGCAAGGTAAGGGGCAGTAGTGCTTACTTACAATTTTGATAAATCTTATATTTTTAACTTTTGTAACAAGATTCCAGATATGTACATACTGCATGAACTATTAGCTGAGTGTTGTTACTACACTCAACTTAGGGGTTCCTTCTAGGATTATTTAATACAGGAATATAATTAATGGATATAATATTTGATAAGAAAATTAAACACAAAATACAATTTTTTTAAAATATTGTATATTGTTTTACTTATATTATTCTTTGTAATATTCCTCTCAATAATTGAGTCAATTATTTTTGACTTATTATTCAAAACAATTTTAAAGTTATTAAGGGAATTTTTTGATAATATACATTATGTATGTATATAAAATAATAATATATAATATATATGATATAATATAATATATATGATATGATATAGTATACATGGTATAATATAATATATATGATATGATACAATATATATAAATTTTTGAATATAGAAATATTTAATGAACAAACTTTTCATATGTTTGACTCAGCTATAACTGATAACTATTTATTTTCGTTAATTGCCGTAGATTTCCCTAATTCCGAACAAAATTAAAGTTGAATAACTCCGCTTGCTTTTTGAATTTCATATTAACTTTTTTAAATAAATAAACTGGAAGCCAATGTCACTCATAAATTGTACAAGTTTAAGCCTCTACGTTACTTCGCTTATTGCTTTAGGCCTACCAACACCAGCAGTTCCATTTATTCCTTTTAGTCTGCAAAATATAGTTGTTTTAGGAATGTTATAACATAAAGCGGCTTCTGAATATGATATCTTATTATTGATAGCCTCAATATAGAGTTAAATTTTTTCTTTCGTGATTTTCATTTTTTTTAAACTTTGACATTTTTTTTTATTAACAAACGTTAAGATAAACAAGACGTTTAGGAATTCAATAAAAAGGTTAAAAGCGTTTATTTGTTTCTAAGTTAATATCGTTAAAATACTATTGTTAAATATTGTTGTTAATTAATTGCACGTTAAAACGCTAACTTTTGCAAAAAAACAGTCCGTTCCAAAATCTGTTCGGAATTTAGGAAACGTTTTTAATTATGCAAAAAAAGTACTGTTTTTAAGATATCTTACGAAGTTTTGCTGATTTTTGACTTTTATTTTCAGATAAACAATCGCCATCAAATTCTACATTTAACAGTAAGCAATTTAAATTGTCCTTTTTTTTTTAAGTCGGTTTTATAATGTTTTTCAGGGTTTTAAAAAGTGTTTTGCTCGCAGTTAAAAAATTTAATGGTATCAATATATATTTTGAAAACGTATTTTTATATTCTCATTACCATAGTCTTCCAATTTATTAATCAGTTTTCCTTTATATTAATTCTTAATGTTATATTGTTTGCATCAATTTAAAAAGTATTTTTTAAACTTAAAAAAAAATTAATATTACAGGTATAAGTTTTATAGTACATTTTGTTGATACAAGTAAGACTTACTGAAGGATTTGTATTCTTGTTAACAAATTAAAAGCAAACTTGTAATTTTCTATTTTTAATTGTAATGTTAAACAGCCAAATGAATTACACTTTAATACTGTTTTATAATTTTTTAGATATTGGCAAATAAAATAAATGTTAAAATGAAAAAGCATACTCAAAGTCAGTTCACTATGTGGTTGATTGGTTCAACTTCAGATATAGTATTAGGAAGTAAACTTTCTTCAACAAAACAAACTTTATGAAGTACTTTTGGCGAAATAAAGATAATATACATAAAAGTGTTATTTATGTAGCAAAAGAAGTAATGATTTTTAGTCAAAAGCAAGAATTCCGACCAAAACGGAGCAGCGTGTAGCAACTAAAATTGAAAAGTGTTTAGACATATCAGAAGTTAAAAAAGAATAAATATCGCAAAAGTAAAACTCAGAAGCAAAAAGAAAGTGATTTTTTGAAGGAATTAGACTGTTTGATATTGCTAATCAGAATGCCTTGTAAATGATGACAATAGAGGAAGATAAACAGTTTTTACTAGCGCAGAGAGCTGGAAGACAAAGTTTTATGATATCAGTAGATTAAAAGTTGACAAGAAATGAAAAAAAAATTGCTTAGCGAAGATCCAAAGAAAAGGAAAGGAAAAAGAAGGAGGAAACAAGAAAAGAAACTTCAACAAAATCTATTCTAAATTTAAAAAGACCAGATGAAAGCAGTGAAACTAATTTTGAGGATAATGCAAGTGAAGAAGAAAAGTCTGAGTTTAAAGGCATTGAAATTAGTATTTAACAATACGAAAATGTAACACACCAAAGAAAGCAAAGATTGCTAAATTAAAGATACCTAAACTTACATCAGCATTAGTTAGAACCAAGATATCTAACAGAGAAGCTGTTTTTACTATTGCAGCTATAGCTGCAAGTTTGGGATCTGAGATAAATGATTTAACATTATCTGTTAGCACAGTTCATAGAGCTAGAAAAGAAAGAATAGAAAAAAATTAGGAGAAAAGGATAAACAAGAATTCAATGTTGACAAACCCCTAGTTATACACTGAGATGGTGAATTGCTGCCAGACACTAATGTTGTTCATAAAAAAATTGATCGATTGGCCATATTAGTGACAGATGAAAACATTGAAAAGTTACTTCGTAATCCTGTGTTGCCAGAGGTATCAAATACAATCCAAGTTATTGGAATGTATTTTGATACCTCTGGCAACACAGGAATTCATGGAGGAGCTTATACAATAACAAAAAAGTTATTGCAAAAAGAACTGTTATATTTGGCCTGTCTTCATCACATATATGAAATCATAGTATTTGATGTTTTCAAATGCTGCTTTGGGCAAATCAGTTGTCCAGATGTTTTGATTTTTAAAACATTTAAAGAACTTTGGAAGTTCATCAACAAAGAGAAATATCAATCCCTTAGTGATGATATTTTAAAAGATAATTTTTTGAAACATTTAAAAGATTAAACTATTATATTTGTAACAAGGTGTTTGCAAACAGGTAATAAATAACTAAGGGATGACTACATTGTTTTTAGAACTGACAGTATTAATTCTTGGTGAAATCGCTCATAGAGGAAAACGATTTAATACGCCTGGTGTCTTTCACCATGCTCGTTGGCTGTCAAAAGTCCTCTATGGTATCAAAATATACAAGTTTAAAAAACAATTTAAATTGACATCAAAAGAGAAAGAAGAGAAAGCATAGTCATTTAACTTGTTTGAATCTCTCTTGTATTTGTCTTCATGGTTTTCATTCACATTTCCTGATGATGTTGCAATAAAGGCTTATATTATAAAAGAAATTTGAGACATGCAAATCTTTTGATGAAAAAACTGTTAGACTGCAGCAGCTGCACTACAAAGACATTTGTGGTATTTAAGTGAAGAACTTATTGGACTGCCATATTTTTCAAATCATGTTTAATCAGAAACAAAACAAAAAATTATTTCCAAATTAAACGCTAAATCAAATTTAAAAAACCGAAAACAATATGGAAATGTTGCTGATCCATTTGAAGTCAATTGAAGATTTTGTAAAATCAAAGTCATTGGTTATTTTTAAATGATTTTACATCACTGCTTACCACTGATCCATATATCTGGAATGCTCTCGAAACACAAAAAAGGCCTCAATCAGAATAAAAGGATTACGAGTCACTAATGATTGTTCTGAACGTGTGTTTCATTGATAAGCCAAAATAACGAAATATTGACTAAAAATGAAGAACATAGACAATAGTTTTTGAATGTTATTCAGCAACACAGAGAAAAATTCAAATCAGCTAAAAAACCATTGCTTATTCAAATGAATACAAATTAAGGACTGTTCAAAGTTCACTGTTCAAAGATTGCAGAACTGATTCCAAGTACATTCTGCAATCCATTAACTTGTTATTAAATTATATTATTAACAGCTGTATTATCTATTATGTTAACTTTTAGTTACAACTCTTAATAAAACTTATGAAATAAAATGTTCCATGTCAATGATGTATTTAAAATTGAAATTAAAAATCAATTATAAGTACTTTAAAAGCTGAAAGCTTTTAAAATCTTGAGCAACCTCTAAATATTGCTCAAAATGATTAAAAGTTTGTGGACAATTTTATTATAGTGTTCGTCACCACTTCAAAGGTTTTAAAATTAATATTTCAAGCTTTTAGTTTTTTAAACCACCCTACTCTACATATTTTGCCAGAATGATGCTTTTCATTTGCATGTGCAACATTGAAAGTAATACCTAATAAATTAGGAGGAG
This sequence comes from Hydra viridissima, assembly GCF_058129835.1. Classification (NCBI taxonomy): domain Eukaryota; kingdom Metazoa; phylum Cnidaria; class Hydrozoa; order Anthoathecata; family Hydridae; genus Hydra; species Hydra viridissima. The sequence continues at coordinate 581,643 of NW_028324302.1, forward strand.
TATAAGCATTATCATTTTGTATTTTTTTGATTTTAGTATTTTCGATAACATTCTTTAATTCTAGAAAGTTTTTTTCAGCAAATAAACTAATCCTGGAGATTTTTGAGTCGAGGTTTAGAATATAGCTCTAGGTTAAGAATATTAGATGTATAACTATGAAGGTTAACTGAATATTTTGATAACAATAATCTTAAAACAAAATCATTTTTACCAGAATCATGAAGTTTTCAAAAATTTTGATTTTCAAAGTACATTGTCTTATTTTCTTCTGAAGCAATTTATGAATTGTTGCTATCTTTTTTTTTACTTCGTCCAAATATTTACTAATAGTTAGCTTAACATAATAAAAATTGAAAGAAAAATATTTTTAGAATAAGTTTTAAATGCTTCATTCAATATACAAACTGACGGAGTAAAAGAAGAAAGAAAAGACATAAAAAAAAGATTCATTTAATGATTTAAAAGTTGATTGAAAAATTGAAATAAAAAAACTGATTTAGGAATAATTTAGCGCTATTTATAACTACAGGTTCATTATTTATCGTTGTAAAAGTGCATTTAAAAGTTTTCAAACAAGTATACTTGAATAAGATATGTTTGACCTATATTTACTGATATATTTGTTACATTTTGTATTCCTGAGTTCCGACATAGCTAACGCGGTCAGATTTTTGCACTGAATACAAGTATCTACCGATACAAATGGCATGGAGGCCAAGATTTGGCTCAAGCAATCACTGGCTTCTTGCTGTATTTGGTCTGGAACAAGGAAAAAGTGTAATAAACTCGAACTTTTAGCAGCTTCCTTTATCATAAAACAGTAAAATACAATAAAAAAAAAAATCTATTGAGATTTGTAGGTGGTTTTTAATTACTTTGTTACCGACTATCAGATTGACTGCCTTTAAATGTTTACTCAGCTGTTCATTAGTTGTAAGAGTACAGCTGCTAACCAAGTCAACCTTAAATGTAGCATGCACATCACCTCAGCTCTATTGCGGAGTTGAAATAAGCTTGAAATACATTGCAACGCTAGTAAACTCAGTACCTAAATGCACTATCACACTTAGTTATACAACCTCTTTAAGATTGGGGATACGCGGCTGAATTTTCAAAAGCTGTGAAATGTGGATTAGAAATGCAACTAAGTTCTATGGATCAGAAAATTCTCCTAATCCTTGGTATCCTATTAAATATTGGGCATTGCTTATGACTGAAGCTATAAAATGTGAATGTACAATGACTAACATAAATGCCAGCAAAAAATCCACTTCCTAAACTACATCTTATCTTTGTCTTGTTAAGAGATGATTTTTTATCAATCATCTGCTGTATAGTTTCTGCAGACTTTGTGCAGCAACTAAATTTTATTTCGAAATGCTGAGGATTACCTGTAATAATGCATTTTAAACTTGCTATATATTACAGAATTTTTCACTCACCATAGAAGCAAGTGTAAAACAAGTCCCGCTTGTATGTCGAAAATCTCCCTCACAGTTTTCTCTGAAGAACAATAAACTAATAAGCCGAACAACGTTGTAGTTGGTAATCAACTTTTAAAAACGAACGAATAAAGAAAACCTTATCCCTGAAATTATTTGGAAAAATAAAAAATAGCGAATTTTCTTTCACATTAAACATTAAAAACATCACAAATTTTATTTTAAGAGCATAAAAGGAAATGTTTAAAAAGTATTAATTTGTTACAGCAAACATTTTTCAACTTCCACTTGTACACTTCGATCAAAATGTTATGACGTTCTATATGATTTTAAAACTTTCATGCAGACGTATTGAATAAAAAGATGAGATTTTTTCGGTAATTAACTCCTTAAATTTCTAAAAGCTATTGTTGTTAATGCCTTGATTTTCACTTTAAGTTTGTTCAATCTAAAAAAATATTGACTCTGAAAATATTAAAAAAAAAATATTAAATATTCCACTGAACTCTTTGTATCCAGGGATCGCCAGAAACATTTCGAAAAAATAAACCAACTGCGTTTCCAGGAGTGTTATGTAAAACTCAAGTTAATAAAAATATTATTAGTGAACAAATAAAAATATTATTTAAATAAATTAATCAAATCTTGAAAAAAGTTGGATTTAAATTGAAACAACATTTTATTTTCTTTCCATTTCATTTCAGACTTAACTCATTCTACGCAAATGGAGGGAAATGAAAGTAGTAACTAACCCACCCATCCATTCTTTGTTTCCGAGGTTGTAAACTTGATCGTGATCTTCTTCTAGGTTCTTCAAAGAATTAAGGTCTATTTTATTCAAGATTTTGAAGAAATCATTATTTGCTAGTGCAAACCATTTTTTGTAATTATTATCAAACATTAGATAACTTTTTCGAGATCTGTGAACTGCGTAAAGGTTTCTAGTGGAAGTATGACCAATAACAGAACCAATTCGGACGTCCAAACCTAAAGTAATAAAACGCATAAAGTTGGTTTTAGGAAGAGCTAATTAAATTTGTAAAGATTTTCCGAAAATATCTTTCCAATTTAAGTTTAAACGAAAATTTGATGGTGGAAAGTGTTACTCTAATTACTAAAGTAATTGTTATTGCCATTTTGTTGCGCAAACGGCGACATCGCTAATGCTATTATATCGAAACTACGTGATCTTTTTAGAGCTTTGAATATTTTATATAACCTCTTGAGAATATTCTAATTGATTAATTTTAAACTTTTGAATAAAATTTCTGATTTTGCTGCAATTTACTTATTAGACTCGTGTCGTGACTCGTGTAAACAGGCTAAAATATAAGCAGATTTTTTTATGGAATTGTTTTTAAAATTTCTAAAAAAAATTCAAACGTCAGCGGTCGAAAGTTTCATGCAAACTTTTAACTGACGATTTAAGAGTGTTATCTCCTCCATCCCCACACCCCTCCACTGTCTGAGAATATTGCAAACTATGACTCATCAGTGAGTATGAAGAATTTCAATAATGTTGTAGATCTCTTCACCATTTCACAAGCATAATTCTTTCAACAATTGATTTTGGCTGGACAAAGAAACAGCTTCTTTCTCGCAGCTCTCCTATAGCACCCCAGCTTACAAAGATACCTGATAGCTGTTCTGAGACTGACACCAGCTTAAGTTTCTGTGTCTGAGGCCATGCAACGTATCGACGTTTCACTGAACAAGACGAAAGGTTTAGTTATAAGCTCTGAACAAAGTTCTGTTAGAAGTTCTGAACAACTTGGGTGTGTTAAAATGCATTACATCGTTTACTTGGTAATTTGTACGATTACTGTATGAACAGCAGATCATTGAATTGAGTTTTTATGATTTTTATTAAACAAAAATCTTCTTTATCTTTTTGATGACAAAGTTTACCTTCATGTAGACCAACAATAAAGCTTTGTTTAAATATATAATCTGTAACATGAAATTTTGCTAGATATATTTCAGCTTAATAAAGGTTTATTCACATCATACGCAAAATTTTTGTGTATGACGTGAATAAACCTTTATTAAACTGAAATACAAACCTTTGTTAATATTTTATAATATTGTCTATTAAAACTAGTCACGTTTGTGTATATATAGGTACAAATCATGACACTCTGGTCTAGCAGATAAGGTGAAGAACACGTGCAACTTAAGAGAAGGCTTATGCATACGCAGGGTATTAAGCTGTTAAAGATCACAGTCAAACATAAGACAGCGCATTCCAACGGAGTAGCATATTGTCAATATTAAAATTGATACCATAGATTCCTTTGAGGATATAGTTGGAGAAAATGATCAGCAATGTTTTTTGCCTAAGATTGCTTGTTAGAAATGATAGAAAATTTTGAAACTAAAATCGACTTCTCCTGAAACTAAGCTCGACAACTATTAATGAAATGGACTTTTTTTTGGCATTCAATCTAAAGTATGTGAACAGTGACTTGGACTTTAAACTCACTCTGACAAGTATATCTTTCATTATTGAAAAAAAAAAAAATGCTGCCTTGAATAATGAAAACTAAGAATGTTGGACTCTGAAGACTTCTGTCAAGATCAATTTCTTTTTTAAAAAAAAATTGTAAACAAAGGAATAAAGCCTCTCCGTCTTGAAATAAATTTTTTAACAAGAAATAACAAGACTTAGTCTTGTTATTTTTTCTAGAACCGAATAGTTTTTATCTTTATTTAAATATTCAAGATATTTTCAAAAAAGTCTTGAAACATTGAAAATAAAAATAAAGTTTTCTTGATATTTTTTGAACAAATCGAGTAAAGAATAAAGTCTTGAAATTAGTCTTGAAATGATTTTTTTTCCCAAATGCTGATGCTTAATGCTTAGTATGAATATAAAAATGTCAGACCATAAATTTTTGCTGTTTTAAATGTAAAAAGAGCTAAATTTTAATTAACTTCAGTTAACTTGATTTATTAAAAAAAAATTTAAACAGAAATTTGTAATATGCTCATTATTATTTTTATTGATGGAAAAACCAAACACTAAAGCTTAAAAGGAATTCAAAAATTTTAAAAATCCTCGTTTAATTGACTTTAAAGAAAAACAAGAATCTTTTCTTGAAAAATCTGTTGCTCTACTTAAGAGTGTAGATTTCTCGCAGAAAACACAATGTAGCAATTCTACATCTTCTTTACTTATTAAAAAACTGTCTTTAAAAAAGTTTCGTATTCAATTTACTCAGTTTACCTCAAAAACACTCATTTAAAAATTGCTCAAATAATATTTACAATATTTCAAGGAAACTTCGTCAAACAAATCCGCTTTAAGTAGTTTCCCCCACGCAATTCAATGACACTCCACCTTGATCCACAGAGATCACCACCAAAAGCAACAACCTTCAGAGTATGGAAGAGGTATTCATCGTTCTCAACTGCTCCTTCGCAGGAGTACTGTGCGTCCTCTCTTGCCGGCTTGGGTTCCATGTTTTCTCCACAACTTGCACAATTATTGCCAACCTCTATTTTCACATCTGTCACATTGTTTAATCAACTTTGCTGCGTTCCGCTTCTCGGTCTAATGTGCTTTACGTGGCGCGGCATTTCGTCCACTCGACTACTTGCTCCGATAGATTCCGAGTTATCGTACCTAAATGCCATTGTGTTACACACAGTGTCTTAAGTGGTTTAAGCCACACACTCTTGAGTCATAAATATTTATCAAACCAGTCCTAAAAAAGAAATTCAAACACTTAGAGGGATTGCATCTTCATAATGAAGATGACTACGATGACTGGAAATGATGGAGAAGCTATTGCAGAAGAAACCATATTTGGATGGACGGTTATGGGACCAGGACAAAGCACCTCGGACTGTTTATATTTTACAAAGTCAACCAACGACTGTTATAAAGAACTATATAGCTTGGATGTTGTTGGTCTAGAAGATCAAAGCGAAGGGAATCAAAATGAAGTATGTGAAAAATTTAAAGAACAGCTACAACAAGACTCGACTGGTTCTTATCACACTGGATTACCATGGAAAGTAGAACATTCAAAACTAGCATCTTATTCAGATGGGAGTATCTCAAGGTTGCATAGTGTACTTAGAAAACTGGAAAAGAAACCAAATGATCTCATAAAATATAACGCTATTATTCAAGAACCACTCAAGGATGGGATAATTGAGTATGCACCAAACAAACCAACTGGCAAGAGAATATTCTACACGCCTCATCGAGCAGTGATAAAAGAGGACTCCGAAACAACCAAGCTAAGGATTGTTTTTGACGCGTCAGCTAAAGAGTACGGATCACCCTCACTTAACGACTGTTTACATATTGGTCCTCCATTACAAGCTTTACTAGTCAATGTTATTTTAAAAAACAGATTGCAACCTGTTTGTCTTACTAAAGATATTAAACAAGCGTTTCCACAAATAAGAGTTGATACTAAAGATCGTGATGTTTTCCATTTCTATTGTATATCGGACTTAAAAAGTAAAGAAGTAATAACTTTAAGATTTACTCGAATCCCGTTTGGCTGTGCATATAGTCCCTTTATTCTTGGGGGAGTAATCAAGCAACGTTTATTGACGTATGAAAAACATTATCCGCATAAAAAGAATGAAATTAAGATAATCAACAGGGGCATATATGTTGATGAAATAATCATTGGGGGAGTTGACCTGGATTGTGTCGAAAAATTGAAACAAATAGCAATTCATCTGTTCGAAATGGGAGGGTTTCAGCTTCACAAATGGCACTCGAATTTTCCTGCATTGGAAACCTATCATTCAAAAGAGAACAATCATGAAGTTACCATCAATGAACAAAATAAACGTTATTCAAAAATTCTTGGTTTGTTGTGGGACAAAAATGATGACACTTTATTAGTGGATTGCAGACCAACTCGCCAAACAAACATCACAACCAAAAGAGGAATTATAGAAAGTTTGGCAAGAGTTTTTGATCCACTTGGTGTGATTTCCCCAATAACACTAACAGCAAAACTTATATACCGACAAATTTGTGATTTAAAGTTTGCTTGGGATAAAAAACTTTCACCTGAATTATCAAAGGAATGGATGCTTTGGAAATATACGTTACCAGACCTTTCACCAATACCAAGAAGTATAACTGTTTTGAATTATATAATAAAAAAGATTAAAATCCGTAGATTTTGTGATGCAAGCAAAGATGGCTGCTGCAGTGCATACGTAATAGTACATCAAGGAAACAAAGTAACTCAAGGATTGTTTACAGCCAAATCACGCATATCAAAACGAGGTTGTTTTATTCCCAGACTTGAATTGATTTCTGGATATTTTAAGGATCGTTTGTAAGAGCTAATGCTCTTACAAACGATCCTTAATGACAATCGTAAATGGAAGCAGTTTGTATCAAATCGTGTCAAAGAAATCAATAAACGAAGTTGGATTATCTGGCATCACTGTCCAACCAATCAGAACCCAGCTGATATTGGAAGTAGAGGAATTAAAAATGGAAAAATTCCACAAATATGGTTCAACGGTCCAACATGGCTTACCAAAAAGAATGATTGGCCAACCAATATCGTTCATACACAAATGGATGAAGTAATGAAAGAAGTTAATCCAACAAAAATGTATAACCTTGCCACAGCAGAGAGGTTTAACTACTCTGATGAACTTATGAACAAGTATCAACTACCAAAAGTTATAAGAATAATGGCATGGATCTTAAGAATCATTATCAATCTCAAAAGTAAAAGAAAATATCGAGGTGTGCTATCAGCTACTGAAAGGAACAACGCAATGCAGAAGCTGTTCAAAATTGCTCAATACGAATTTGAAAAATCCGAACAACTTAATGAAACTTCAGAAAGATTACGATTACATAGAAATCACGATGGGCTTTTAGTTTGCATGGGTCGTATACAAGGTGAGCACCCAATATTTTTACCTTGCAAGCATCCCTTTACAAACTTGGTTATTCAAAGAGCACATGCACAGACTCACCATGGGATGGTTGGTCTGACAATGTCCAAGTTTCGTGAGCATTATTGGACAGATACCTTACGTAGCCAAGTCAAAACAATTATATACGATTGCAATTGGTGTAAAAGATTAAGGTGCAAACCATTACTAGCTCCATTAACAGCTACATTTCCAAAGTATCGAACTAAAAGCAAATACCCCTTTGAAACTATTGGTTTGGATTTCGCTGGCCCAATCGAATATAAAGTAAGCAAAGAGTGTTACAAAAAATCATATATTGTACTTTATACTTGTGTAACTTCAAGAGCAATCCATTTGGATCTACTAAAATCTACTAATCTACTAAAATCTACTAAAAACAATGGAAAATGAAGAATTCCGTCGAAGTATAAAAGAAATGATTGCAAGTAGGGGCACACCTACACTCATAATAAACGACAATGCCAAAACATTTGTAAGTACTGCAAGGTGGATCCGACGATTGCAGAAAGACCCGCTGATAAACGATTACTTAGGTGAAATGAGCATAAAATGGAAGTTTAATTTAGCAAGAAGCCCATGGTGGGGAGGTTTCTTTGAAAGAATGGTGGGTTTGGTAAAAAGATCATTACACAAAACAACTGGAAGGATTCGTCTGACTTTCGAACGACTTAAAGAAGTTTTGATTGATATTGAAAATACGTTGAATAACCGACCATTAGGATATATCGAGAACGTATTCAACTTCCGATATTAACACCAAACATGATTTTACATGGGAAAGGTATTACAATCCCTTCCGAAAACGCAGAAGATGACGATGATGAAGATTTTAACTACAAATCGACTACACGAGCAATGCGGTATATCACGAAATGCAAGAACTTAGCGTGGAAAAGGTGGACAAACGAGTACTTAAGATCATTAGGAGAAAATTATCAGCGCAAATGGGTATAATCAAAAGGACATAGCAGTGGGAGAGATTTTCTTGCTTAAAGGAGAAGAAAAGAATAGAGGTGAGTGGAAAGTTGCTATGGTAACGAAACTTGTACGCGGAGAAGATAATATAATCCGCGGTGCTAAATTAAGAACGGGAAATAATCAGGTAGTGGAAAGACCGATTCAGATGCTTTATCCGATGGAAATTTGCCAAGATCCTACTGAGATCGAGGAATTCCTAAACGATTCTAAATCTTGCGAAAACATATCAGCAGAGCAAACAAAAACTCTGAAGCAAAGACCTTCACGAATGGCGAAATCAAAGGCTAATGAACTAATTAAAATAACAGCCCTTGATGAAAATTTTGATGAGAATTTGTAGATATTCTCTACAAATTGGGGGAGTGTGTCATAAACATTTATTAAACCTCGCGATGACGTCAAGTATTTTTACAGTAGTTAGTATATAATATGAAGTTGGTAATTATTATCTTATTTTTAGTTACGAATAATTGTCAACTATGTCAGATTTAGTATAAATAACGCTGTTTTCTTAATAAGAATATATATAAACAAGTTACAAAAAAGACGTTGAGTCGATCTTCCTTAGTCAGTTAAAAACAAAGAAATATTCACAACACTTGCCGACTCGTGGGTTTTCAGGTACGTTTATTGGCAACTCAGCTTTTCCGTCCATTCCCATGACCCTTTCGGCATAGTAGTGCAATTTACTCATCGGATTCGCTTCCTTTTTGTTAATTGAGACGTTGTACCAATAAATAGCCTCCGATATGGAAATATTTGATCGCTTTGGCACTCTCTTAACAGTTCGGTGGTTTCTCTCAATGATGCCATTCCCCGAAGGACAGAAAGTGGCTCAAAGCTTTAAACATACCCCCAGCTTTCAAGAAATTTTTTAGTCTCTTTACTTCTAAATGCAGTGTAATTGTCTGTCAATATTTCTTTGGATGGTCTTCTTTCGCAAATTATGGACTGCAAGTGTCAAATTAGCGCAATGCTTCACTGCATCGCTCCCGAATGTAGTAATCTTTATATAGCTAGATCGCTCCATTTGCTCGCTCTCCACGTTTTCCTGCTGCGTAGCGCATTTTGCCGCCACATATCCATTCTCTCCGCATTTGAAACACCGGACATTCTTTTTAGAGGCTGGGCAATTCTTTGCAATGTGACTGAACCCTCGAGAGTTATAGCATATTACAGACTCAGGTGACTTTGTTCTCACATTTTTCCGATGGGTGGTGGCGGCGGTTATATTCGACTCATATGTACTTCCTCGATTCAAAGCAGCCCTTACTTTCGGAAACATAACATCAATTGTTTCTTTCGCAGCCCTAAGTCTTGAAAACACTGCTTCCAGCAATCCAACAACAAACGCCTGCCGCACCGCTTCGTCTGACAACCTTGCCAGACACGCTAAGTATTTTAAATTTGCTGAAAAAATGTCAACTCGATCCTCATCGCTTATTTTCCGCTTCTTGAACAACTCATATGCTGCGTAAGCATCCAAAGAAAAGAATAACAACAATGATATTCTCAGCTTTATTCGCATCTTAATTGTCTTCTACTCCCAAGCCGTTGTAGACTGCGTGGGCATCACTTTGCAACAAGACAGGAAAGAGCACTGTCAAATCAACGTCTTGCATCTTTGCAATCACTTTGGTTCGCTCAACCAAATTGCGGCATCGGACATACCATCGTATTTTTCGACGATATTCGAAAACTTCAGAGATGACTCCATCACGCCCGGTTAGCTTGTAGCTTTTTGACAGAGAACACAACGTAACAATTTTAGATCTTCTTTAATCATTAAAAAACTGTCTTTACAAAAATTTTAATTTATACTCTACAGATTACCTCAAAAACGCTCATTAAAAAACCGCTCAAACTTTATTAACAATATTTCAAGGAAACTCAAACAAATCCGCTTTACGCAGTTTCCTCGACGCAATTCAATTACAGGGAGCTGTGGATAAACTTAATATTTTGCTGTATTATTTCACTGATAATTGAATGTTTGTGTAAGTTTTAATTGGTGAAATTAGTTTTTGGTTGCGTATGGACAGTTTTATGGATAAACTTAATATTTTGCTTTATTATTTCACTGATAATTGAATGTTTATGTAAGTTTTAATCGGTGAAATCAGTTTTTGGTTGCGTATGGACAGTTTTATGTTAATTTTAAACATATAACAGCGTTAGTGTTATTTCTGCAATAAGCATCTATATATTATGATTTTGTGAAAACAAAAAAATATAACTGTAAACAGGTTGTTTTGACTGCCATCATAGCTGACTGTACGATGCATTTAATCAATAATTAATAAATTCCATAAGTTTTCATAAGTGAAATGAGCAGTGTCTGGATTAAGACCGGGTACAGTGAATTCGGTAAAAATCAATGTCCTCAAAAGTTCATTTTCTAGTCTTCAACTAAAAAAGACTAGAAAATAAACATTTGAGGACATTGAGGATTTAACAGTTTCTTATTATTTTAAGTAAAAAATAGCGTTAATATAATTAATGCTATAAATACATTAAAACAATATTTTATTGTAAATAAAGTAAGTATTTGTAAATGGGTTAATTTGACCATGATAGCTGACTTTATCAAAACTTTGGAAGAAAAAGTTTAAAAACTATACATTTTAAGTTAGAAAATGTAGATATTTAGTGCTCGGTTCAGATTTTTTCTAAACATAAATTGTGTTTTCTAAAGCGCATAATTGATAAATTAAAAAAATCAATATCAACCTGACACTCAAAATGCAAAATCGTGAAAAAGTTGCCTAATTAAAAAATTGAAGTCACTAAAAATAATCTGAGCAACGGATTAATTTTACGAGATAAGTTTTATTAAGAAATTTTCCAAGAGCAATACGTTTTTAAATTTTTTTTTTTCATTAATTTTTTTGAAAACAACTGCCAAAAATGCTACCTGACGTATATCTTATAACGTCTCAGAAAGTCAATGTAAGAAAATATATTTAAACCAAGCAATAAACAAAATTGTAAAATTTTTCCTTAATTATTTTTTGGTTATAAATACCACTTTTATTAAATAAAAACAATTTACCTGTCCATAATCGGCCATCATTGTTCGAGTAAAAACACGCAGCTTTTTTACTGATAAAAAGATCAGGAGAAACATAAATTTCTTTACAAAAGTTCTTCAATTCGATGCGTTCAAAAAACATATGTGAGCAGCTGTGTAACTGAGCTCTTACTTTAGTATGCATTTACGAAAATCTAAATGGAGGTATTGTTTAATAACCATATAATATTCTACCTGCTAACGATATGTTGACTCATGGAAATATAAATATCAGAGCTATTTTGGTCCCAGTATATACTTCGGACGAAACTTTCTACAACAAAAGAAAAAAACAAAAGCAAAAAAACCGATTCTGACGCGTTGGTTAATATTTTCCGTAAACGAGTAATTTATTTAAAAAATCATTTAAAAAACGTTGCAAAAAATTATTAAATAAAAAATATTTTTTAAATAATCATTTTTATTTAAAAAGTGGGAGTAAAAGTCCACCCCAGTTTTTTGAAGAGGTGAGAGCAAATTTCATCATGCATTTTTTTCTTATCGATTGTTTTTAGAAACGAAAAGTCTTCAATTTTGCAAGGATGATTTTTTTTTAATCGTTGAAACAGCATATATTGCGCACTAAGAAAGCTTTTTCTGTTAATTTCTTTCGACATGTCTTTTCCGTAAAAATCGTCATAGAGAGAAGAGAACTTCATGTAGTCTTTAATGATTTGCTCCTCCAAATAATCAATATCGTCTATTCTCTTGCCAGTCAACACGAAATAGATAAAGTGACATTTTCATAATGATTGGAAAACCCTAGCTGCTTTAAGAAGATGAGAATATTCTTTTTAGTTAATTTGGAGTATTTGACGCTTTTTTCATCAGAGTCTGCTAGAAGGTTTAAGGCTCGAAATTTGCTTTCAAGTTGATCAAAGACTTCTTTCGGAACCGTGCATTTTTGCTTTCCATTGTACTGTTTGATGCATTCTTGGAAATGCGCCATTCTTGACGAACTCAACCTGTTGGAGTGGCAGTAGTGAATTTTAATGTCTAGAGTATCTTGCAAGCATGAACATTTTAAGGAAAACTTTTGGTGGCAATCATCCGTCTCAAACTGTTTAGGATCGTCATTGGGGCAGTATTTGCATTTAAAAAAGGTGATTGGCTTTTGCACTATTTTAATGTGAGTCCATTTTTTGGAATGGAAAAGTTTTATTGCTAATTGAAAGTATTGCATTTAAATGTCTTCTTTCTCGGCTTTAAATTTATCCATTTCATCAAAGGGAAGTTTTGTTCGAAGAAGGTCCTCATACCTTTGAATGAAAGGAATGATTTTTAGAAAAAAGAAAGATTTTTCAGTTGTCAGCTTTTTAAAGTTTTCAGTGTCTTTTGCAGCTTCAATATCAAACTGCTTTAATATTTTATTGTTGAGCAAAGTGATATTCATTTTTTAATGTCTTAAGTAATTCATAAATCATTCATCAATGCTGGAATTTCCTAAAATTTTAATGTCCTCATCAAAAAACTTAGCGCAATTGTCCAAATTTTCATTATCTTTATAATGTCCAATGGCCAAGGTGCTGATTCTATCTCCCAAATCTCCCTTTTATCATCCTCAGCGCTAAGAGCAATTTTGTTAATTTCCTCTGTGTAAATGTCGTGAAGATGAGAACGGATAATTTTCATTTTTGCATATTTTTTATTCCCGTGAATCAAACATTCTTTATAGTCTTGATGTTGTATCTTTTTGTCAACAACGCTTTTCTTCATCCCTTTGCACTTTTTGTCTTCTTTTTCTTCATGGATTTTGTAGGAATAAAGTTTCGATCGAAGCCCAACAAACACTTCAATTTGCCTACCTCCAGTCTCGTCCTTGAACCTGCCAATGACTTTTTTGTTTAAACCCACTTTAAACCCTGCGTTTTGAATGGCGGGATGGTCTTTTTTAAAGTCGCTCGTGTCAAACTTGCTCTCCACGTCTGCAGCAATGTCTTTGTAAAAATCTTCCGTTTTGATTTCGTAGATGAGGGAGTCGGTGTCAGTCATCAGTAATTTTACCTTATCACCGTATTTAGGTTTCATGTAACCGTAATGGTGCTCAAACATAAGAGTTTTGCTTATGTCCAGGATGCACATTCCTAAGTAAACGGGTTTGTTGTAAACCAGCCTTGTCTTTTTTATGTGAACCGCGATCAGGTTTTCGTCAAAAATGGTTCTGCTTTCGAAATTCGGTTTTTTCGATAATTTAAGAGCTTCTTCTTCTTGAGTCACCAATCTTACGTCTACATGGTTTTCAATATTCTCCATAGTTTTTCCAAAGACGGAATTATTCATCAGTTTGAAAAAGTCCTTTTCAAAGTCGTTTTTAGATTTGGTTCTTAAATCGGTGTTGAGGTCAATGTATTGTTTCATCCAATCGCCTCGATAAATTTTAGTTAAAATCGAACGCCTCGATAAATTTTAGTTATTTTAAGGCCCAATCGTTCATAAAGTGTTAAGTTGACATGATGGATGACATAATTCTTTTTATGGTTTAAATTGGGAACAAATTTGTCGACTTTGCCTATTTTCAATCTTTCCAGAGCCAAGGGATAATCGTTGTGTTCATCGTGAAGGTGATTGGGGTAGTCCAAATCGACTTCGAGAATGCAGGGCATGGATTTCCAATTTAAAAGCTCACCCTCAGTCATCCATTCGAAACCGTGAGTGGGAAGAGGTTTGCTCATAGCCCATGCATACAAATTGTTGGCGTCTAAATATTGGATGAATGTGGATGGTTTTGAAGGATCGTAGGAATCGCCCATGTATTTGTTGTTGGCAGTCCCAAGCCGGTTGGAGATCATGCTGATTCCGCCGCGTATTCCTTTTTGAATCATGAGAAGCATGTCAGGATCGCTCAACAACTCCAATTTTATCTTTGTCATTTTTAAACAAGCGTCCCAAGCTAAACCGGGGGAGGTGTAATACCAAGCAGGATCCAAACCATAATTTTTTAGGCACACGTCTCTAAAACTTTCCATAACATCGGCCAAAATCAAGACGTCGGACACGTTGTAAAGATCGTGATAGTCTCTAAAGGTGACACAACCAAATTCGTCCCAAACGTTCTGCGCATGTGCATAATCTTCAGTGTTAATTCCTTTGTCGTAAAGTTTAAAGAAAAACGCTTCCATAGGAGGTAATGACGTCTCTGAAAGTTTTTTAATCGAGTCTACCCAGTCATAAGGTTAGACGCCTTTTCCAAGAAACAAATTTCGTTTCGTTCTGCTGAACAGCGAATTTAGGTTCCTGCATTCAATATCGGCTTTTTTAATCCGCCGAGTTTCACAATCTTCACAATTTCGTTTGCAAGGACAGCCCTTTCCTTTTTGATCCGGACAGCTCCTCTTGCACGCATCCGGGCTTGAACTGCCGCATTCATAACATAAATCTTTAATGAGGTTGTCGGCCAACTCTTTTAATGAACTTGACATGAACCTGAAACTGTCAATAAATCTCATTTCTCTCATCACGTCACACGGTTTACCCTTTTCATTTTTCCACTCGCCCACTTTGACGTGTTTTGAAAAGCTAATGTATCTCTCTTCGTTATTGGGGATGCAGTTTAATTTCCCACCGCATTTTTTAATAAACAAATGGCTGTCGTAACCAGTCAAGTTATGAAAGACAACCGGGATGAATTTCGGGATTTGATAATCCAAATTGCATTTTTTATGAGCGGCTCCGCGGTACTTTCCAGTGAGATGGCAAATGTCCAAGACTTTGTCGCCGTCAAGATCCTTTTTGCAAATATGGCATTGGATCGCCTCTTTAAAATGTTTCTGATTTTCAAAAGTGATCGTGGGTTTTCTTTTAAACTTGTGTTTATTGAAAATGGCTTAGCAATCTTTTTTAAGCTCGTCCATGAATTTTTGAGCTACGTCATCCTCCTCGTTTTCTGCGGTATATGTTACCATTTTTTCTTTAAAACCCTCAGGACCTTTGATGTAGTAGCAAAAGGAGCTTGGGGTGTGTTTTTATTATTGTTTCGTGTACGACTCACTATCGGGATATTTGGTGTTGTTGTCGATGGGTTTGATGAAACTTTCAAAGTTGGCATACACGGCATAGGGAACCCTCATCGGCCGGTTAATGTTTTTAAACTGAAGAATGGTTCCTTTTTCAGGGACCTTCATTCGGATTGAACCATGATCTGAGCAGTAATCCCAATGTTTGAGAAGCGCCTCCTCGGAATGGAAACCCTGCAAGCAATTTCTACAATAATGTCTTTTGTGTCCATCCGAAGAAGTGCTGGAGGACAGCAATCGACTCAAACTTTTAGTGAGGCAATAATGATTGGTTGCGTCGTTTGAAATGAGCAGTAAATACACAGGAGTTCGGTTTAAGCATTTGGAAATTCGCAAAGGGCAAGGTTTTTTATTTTCATACCCAAAGACTTTGACGCTAAGGGTTGGACTATTTTTTTCAAACTTGCCAATTTGAGTGAGTTTGAAAGGAAATTTCATTCCATCCCAATTCAACGATTTTTTAATCAAGTCCTCATCCACTCTTTCGTTGTCTCTGTTTTTCAGATTTAACGCCCTGGCGAAGGACCATTTGAAACACTGCTCGTCAATGTTTTTCATGTTGACGATGCCCTTTTGCTTTTCAGCTCTTCAGGCAAATTGATGTAGGACGAGGCGGTGAGAGGAGTGTAATCAATCATGTTTACGTCGATTTTTAAAATTTTATGAACCCGCCAACTGGACCCCTCTTTGTTTTAATTCACCATGTTTTCAAGAATTCTTTCTTTCCACGTCTCGAAGCTCTCCCTCACATCAGTCGATTCGAGAATCACGTCATATTTGGACGGGAAGCACACAGTGCGAATTTTTTCCAATCCAGTGGCAATGTAAACTTGTATCATGTCGCAGGTTAAAACGAGGTTCGTTTTTGTGTTGGGCTCAATGACTTTAATCGCAGCTTCTTTAATCATATTTAGAAAGGAGGCAGGGTCTTGATAAGAGGCGGAAGGTTCGTAAGAAAACTCCTTGGTGACATAATTCAGAGCCGAATCCACCAACTTGAATTTTATTTTAGGCGGTCGAGGCGCAGGAACGGGTCGAGGTGCAGGCACGGGACGAATTGCAGGTCTTTGAACAGCATTTTTCACAGCCTCTACAATTCGTGTGGGAATCGACTGAGCCGATAGGAGGACATCCCTTGCATTGCTCACTTTTTTCTTCACAGCCTCTGGAACGTAAGAATCGATCGACGCAAGAACGCTGTTAAAGGTATTGACAACAGCATTTCTCGCAGCCGTCGTCATCATTGTAAATATTCCAGGCCTTGGCGCAGGAACCGTTCTGACAGGCGGATTTTGCAAATGAGCCGGTTTTGGAGCAATGGGAGGTTTTGCATCTTTAACAACAACCCGCACTTTGGCAGGTTTTATTGAAATTTTCATAGGAGGTCGAACAAACCTAACCACGGTGGGTTTTTCATCCGCCCTCGGAGCGGTCACCGGTCTCGCCACAGACATGGGTCGACGAGGTCCATAGGCAATGACAGGCCTCGTGTTTTTAATCGCTTCAATAAGATCGGCTTTTCTCATTTTTGAAATGCCTTTAATAGCACGGTCTTCAGCCATGCTTTTTAACTCTTTCACGGTCATTCTCTCCATTTTTTATAGTACAGAAAAAATTTCTTAACTCAAAATCAATTTTTTAATTCTCATAAGAAAGAATTAAAAAAGATCTTTATTAAACAACTTGCTTAACATTTTTTATTTGCACACTCTCTTCTTCTTTCTCTTATTTCCTCTGTCAACTCTCTTCTTCTTTCTTTTAAACTTCTTCTTTCCTCTGCCAACTCTCTTCTTTCCTCAGCCAACTCTCTTCTTTGATTTGCCAACTCTCTTTTTTCTTCCCGTGTTAACTTTCTTCTTTTTCCCTCTTCCAACTCTCTTCTTCTTTTTGCTAAATTTCTTCTTTCCTCTGCCAACTTTTCTCTTTCCTCTGCCAACTCTCTTCTTAATTCCTCTTCCAACTCTCTTCTTTCCCTTTCATGATCTCCAAGAATTGATATCAATGTTGACAAACTTCTTCCCTCTTCCAACTCTCTTATTAATTCCTCTGCAAAAAGTGTTATATACCTTTTAACAATTTTTATAAAAAATGGCAAATTTCTTATCCTTATCGACTCTCTTCTTCTTTCTCTACTTTCCTCTTCCAACTCTTTTCTTCTTTTTACCAAATTTTTTCTTTCCTCTTCCAACTCTTTTTTTATTTTTTTCAATTCGTTCAAATCTCCCATCTTTTTTAAAAATCGGCGGAATTTTCTTAACTCAAATTCAATTTTTTAAATTCGGAAAATTTAAAAAATGTTTAAGCCGCAGGAGCGCAAATTCTCTCGTTATTGTCTTCAGTGTCGTCAGTGTCGTCAGTGTCGTCAGTGTCATCGAAGACATCGAAGACATCGATGTTATGAATGTCTCTTTCAAACTCCATCATGTCTCTTACAAACTCCATCATGTCTCTTACAAACTCCATCATGTCTCTTTCAAACTCCATCATGTCTCTTTCCAACTCCATCAGGTCTTCCATTATTCGGTTTTCTCTCATTGCTATCATTCGTTCTTTTAATACCCTTTTTCTTTCTTCTAAAGCCATCATTCGTTCCTCAATTATCCTTTTTCTTTCCATAACTATTATTATTCTCTCCAACTTTTTTTAAAAATGGACGGAATTTTCTTAACTCAAATTCAATTTTTTCCATCCAAAGTTTTTTCCCACTCTTTCAAATTTTTTTCCTTCCATCCGATGAGTCAAAGTTTTTTTCTTTCCATCCAACGAGTCAAATCTTTTTTCTTTCCATCCAACGAGTCAAATTTTTTTTCTTTCCATCCAACGAGTCAAATTTTTCTCTTTCCATCCAACGAGTCAAAGTTTTTTTCTTTTCATCCGACAAACCATATTTTTTTCTTTCCATCCGACGAGCCTCTTTCCATTTAAAAAACGGGAATTTCTTCAACTTGGCTTTTTAGATCGTCCCACCGGTCTTTCTTCCATTACGTCCTTCAACAGCCCGCTTTTGTCAATCAAATTATTTTCCAACGCCAGCATCAACAAAGCCATTTTGTTTTTTGAAGTTTGAGTCATGCCGTTCTCTCTCAGCAGCTTTTTTAACTCTTTTTTCGTGTACCTCATTTTTTAAGAAGCGTAAAAATTTTTTTGAAAAATCAATAAACAACGTTCATTTTTTTCCCGTCGGATTTAATCCTGAGCATCTTGTCAGAGATCACCACGGCAAAGGCTTGAGTGCGAACAGGAACGTTTGCATTAAAGGTGGCGTTGATTTGAAAGTCCAACACGGTTGATTTTAATCGTTCTGCTTGCTTGCTCACATCAAAGACAAAAAGAGGACAAATATATCGGTAATTTAAACCGGTCATGTTAGGCTGAGCCAAAATGTCATCAATGCCATAAAGTCTGTTGTCAAACTTGCACGCGTCTCGATAAACCCGTGAAAGTTTGTTGTTTTTAAAGTCCAAGTCGTAATCCACAGCAGGATATCTTTCGCTGTTTAAGGTCACACACATGTTTTTAATGTCGCAATTATCGAAAACGGATGGATTTCGATCTTGACTTTCGTTTCTGTTGGTTTGGAACCCAATCACGACATACCTCGGTCTTTCGCTAGCAGATCTCGCGCTCAGTCTCCAACTGAATGTGTTGGCCGCGGAAATGGAAATAGTGTCACACTGTCTAGACTTGAACGAGAGTGGAAAGTCTACTTTAGACTCGATAGTTTTATACAGATTGTTGCTTTCAAAAAAAGAGGGAGTCACATTAGGCATAAACAAAGACAATTTAGTCAAATCGACTTTTCCTGCAGCTGTAGCATTGGCTTTAAAAATCGCATCCGTGTCGCTCTTTCTCACCAGGGTAACGATGTGCTTAAACCCATAAAGAACTTTGTCGTAATCGTCGCAAAAACCAAAAATGTGCTTCAGAGGAACGCAAAACGAAAAGGTTCCTTTATCAACAGGCTGCTTGATGATGTAAGCGTCTCTGTTGATAAATCCAGTGTTATAAGCAAGATCAGCATCCACAGTCGTGTCTCGCTGCCACAGCTGGTTCATGCCTTCAGATATTTGAAACTCGACTGGATATTTAAGATAGCCAAACATGGCGGTGGATTGACCAGGGCTATAGATGGTTTCTACCTCTTGATTCGACAAAGTGTAAGAAATTTGGCTAAACAGATGCATGAGGCCGTTGTTTGCAAAAGTAACCGCATCTGCGTCTGCATAAGACGTCACATCTGCTTGAGTCAGTCTTCCTTCCATCAAGAGATAAGCCTCAGAGGGAAGTGTGAACAAATCTTGCTGTTCAATATTAATTCTTATCTCTCCAGTGTTGTTTAAATTGGTGCTTACGGGCTCATACTCGTGAAACTCGAATCTCTCGATTCCTTCATCAATCATGACTTCTTCTGTAAAATTTAAAATCTCGGAGTTTGCCATTTTTTATACAAAAGAAAAAAATTTTTTTGAGAACGCTTAGACGATCTTCATGCCCGCTTAAAATTAAACAGTTTTAAGTCCCCTACCCATATTAACCAGGTCTTAATTTCGAACAGCGTTTTTACAACTCAAAGATCCGCCCATCATGGAATACTCGTCCACAAATCCTGGGTTAGAGGCTGGGACGTAAGCCGGGGCGGATTTAACCAGCTCTGAAATAATCTCTTTGCTTTTTTGAGTTATTTTTGGCGTTCCCGTTTTAACGTACACCTTTTCAAGAGCCTTTTTTCCCCTGTCAACAGCCACATCCTTAGCAGTAGTAATCGCGGAAGAAGCCAGCTCTTTTCCAGCAGACTTGGCAGCCATGATTGCTTCTCGTCCCAATTCGCTTTTCGCCATTTTAATAGCCAAAGTCGACGCCGCTCTCGATGCGCTCGACGCAGCCGCCCGTCTCATGAAATTTTTAAACGTATCAAATATTCCGCTTCCACCAATCACGAGTTTTCTAACAAATCTTTTTCTGTAAACAATAATTTTTTATAAGCATGAAAAAAATTATTTCGCAGTGCATCTCTGAATGGCCTTGTACTGAACTTTACTAATCACCTTTTGCCGCAACAGCTCGTTGCATATGCTCACAGCCTCGTTTCTTGAAGCCGTGTTTCCAGCCTGTCCAGCAGCGATACTCAATTGATGCTTTTCCACCAACGCATTCGGATCGCTCGGAAGCAAAATCACTCCGCGACCATTTTTTCCTTTAAGATCGTTTTCAATAGGGATGATGAATTGATTGTATTTTTCAACCTCTGAAGCTCTTGGCTAGTTCATTCTTGCATCCGGCTTTATGGCTTCGCTATCTCTTAATATTTTCGAGTAATTAGCCAAATATTCATCCGTTACGTCGAAATTCTTTGAAATGTTTGGATTGGTCATCAACTCCCAAAGACCTCTTGTTCCTTCATACTTTTCACCTCCAACAATCATATCGTTGCCTTCAAACATCACTCCCATTTTTCCAATCGTATATCGACCCTCGTTTTTACTCAATTCAAACTTGTTCTTAAAACTTGTTTTAAATTTTGCTCTTGTGTCTAAATCCAACAAACCCCTCAAAGACATATCGCTCTCAGGAATATACGACTCTTCCATTCTTGTTGAGTCTAAAAAAGGTTTAACCTCAGATTTAACCTTAGGTGACTTGATGCTATCTTGCTCAGGCTTAATCTCAGTCTTGATTTTATGAATCATCTATTTATTACTCTCGATGATCGGTTTAAACAGTTTGCTCACATCCGTCTGAAGTTGAGAATCCATCATGTTTTCACTCACACCGTCTTGTTAAACTTTATTTTTTCTCGCCAACACCTCTTTTACAATTTCATCCCGTTTATTCGGGTCTTGTATTTTATAAAAGGTCATTTTTTATAATACGCAGAAAAAAAATTTATTTCTTAAAGAAGTTGTTAAACGTTCGAATCGCGTTTTCTCGCCCTTTTTGGATCAAAGACTCTTTCGTCAACTCGTCTATTCCCTTTTTAGCTTTGGATCGGATCTCCTCCACCAAATCTTTAAACTTTTGAAGCTCTTCCAAAATCAACTGAAACTCAGAATCGCTTATTTTTCCATCCATCAACGCTTTGGAAATGTGATCGCTGATCGTGTTCAATTTCGACTCTGCCAACACTTTTATCTTTTCATGTTTTTCCGCTTTTAACGTCAACTTTTTATTCACTTGGCCTCCAACCAGAGATAAAAAACCCACTCCAATGGCCACGCCTTTGCCAACACGCAATCGCCGTTGGACTGGCCACGATCGTACTCAAAAGGCTAATTCCAACCGTTCCAAGCGCTATGCATAAAACTTGGATTGAATTGTCCACGTTGGATATGATCCTAAAAGCGCAATGGTACTTTTCACTCAAATGAATTCTCTTTTTTTTCTCTTATTGTCCATCTCTTTCTGAATCTCGCTTATTTTCTGAAGCCAGTAAACATGAACTCCTTCATCCGCTGGAGCTGAAGGAAGAGTTGGATAAATTTCTCTGTAGCTTTTAATATCCATTTTTATTAAGAGAAAAAAAATTTTTTTAAAGAAAATTTACTAAACACAAACTTTCGCCATTTTTAATCAACACGTCCTTGACGCTCCTGTTGTATATTTCCATAGAAATCTGATCCACCGGCTCGGAGATGATCATGCTGTGATTAAAACAGTTCAACTTGACATTCAAAGCATGCCTCAAATTCACCAACGCTATTTCCTTCTCAATTTCAAATAGCAACATGATCTGCTGTTTAGAAGACTTTTCCAATTTAATGTCTTTTTGAGCAAATATCTCATATTTCTCACCCCCTTTTAACGGAGGGTGCTTTAAATACGAGTTGAAAACAATAACGCATTTTTTTCACTCTTTCTTTTTATCATAAGGAACTCTTCGAACACACTGCATCTTTTATTATTTTAAAAAAAATTATTTGCATCATTTTTGAAAAGGTTCAAGCATAATAACACGCTTGTCCGAGTAAAAGGTAAAAGCTCCGCAAAGCACTCTCAAACCCATACATTTATAATTGGGTTGTTTTTAGCCATAAAAAAAATAATAAATCTTGTTTATTTCATTTTTAGAGATGGAAAATGAAATTAAGGCACCAAATCATTTTCTAGGTCAGCCTGAGAAAAGTGTGTTGCTTGACCGATCTTTGAGAGTTTGGCATTATAATAACATTTTATAAGAAAGCCAGCTCTAACAAAAGTTTAAGCAAGATCCCAACTGTATCAATCTAACAACCCGAAATCAAAGATTAACATTAAAACACAAATAAATAGATTCCGATGACCAAGAATGAAGAAAGTGAGAAAAAAAAGAAAGAATAAGAATACTTTTATAAAATTTTAATATTGAGAATTCTTTATTGATGAAAATGTTAAGTAAAGATTTTTATTATCGAAGAAATATTGCGCGTTAAGTTTGTATTCCGCAAAAATTGTCAGAGTGCTACCAATTCACCGAACAAGGAGGCGTTCTCACATCCTTACACACCCATTCTTCGTAACCTACAACCCACGAATACTCTATCCCATAACCCCAAATAACAAAAAGTAATGAAGGAAGTAAACATGGCAAAATACGTGAATGAAAAGCCTCACAAAATACAAAACCAGTTTTTTCTCAAATGAAAATTATTGTATATTTTTATATGGTTTATGACGTTTCAGTTCCTCCGCCATGAGTTACGGTTATATTAACAACTACCTTTTATATGTTGGTAGATATCATTTACAGCAACAGCTTAGTTGACATATAACCTCAAAATGGTACATGTAAATTGGAGTTTACAACTGAGTTTAGAAGTAAAGTATACTTTACTTCTATACTCCGTAGTAAACTCCAATTTATAACAAGAATACACAAAATGCATATAACAACATAAATTTTTGTGTATTCTTGTTTGAGATTAATAAAGGCAAAAACTCATGTTACAAATTGGTTTTCGCATCTCATTTCTAACTCATTTGCTTTGAGTTCCATATTTTGAACTAGGAAAACTCCAATAAAACAGTCACTACTTGACCATTTCAGTTTGTTATTAGTAATATTTAAAGGAAGGAGATTTTTTTTAGAAGTATTTTTTAGTAATTTTTTTTATGCTGTTATAACAGACAATTTCAAACAAGTTATACCGTAGACTTCCCTAATTCCTAACAGTCCCTAATTCCGAACAGCTTTAGTTCACTTATTGTTACACCTTTTATTTTTGTGAGATTTTTAAAAAGAAAACTGATTAATAAATTGGAAGACTAGGGTAATGAGAATATGAAAAAATATTTTCAAAATATATATTGCTATCATTAAATTTTTTAATTTCGAGCAAAACAATTTTTAAAACCCTGAAAAACCAACATTATAAAACCGACTTGAAAAAAAAAAGGCAATTTAAATTGCGTACTGTTCGATGTAGAATTTGATGGTGATTATTTATCTGAAAAAAAAAGTCAAAAGTTAACAATACTTCGTAAGTTATCTCAAAAACAGTACTTTTCTGCATAATTAAAATGTTTCCTAAATTCCGAACAGATTTTGGAATGCTCTTTTTTTTTGCAAAAGTTAGCGTTTTTACGCGCAAGTAATTAACCGCAATATTTAACTATAGTATTTTAACGACATTAACTTAGAAACTAATAAACGAATATAACCTTTTTATTGAATTTCTAAACCTCTAGTTTATCTTAACGTTTGTTAATAAAAAAAAGTCAAAGTTTAAAAAAAATGAAGATCTCGAAAGAAAAATTAAACTCTGTATTGAGGCTATCAATAATAAGAAGATGTCATATTCAGAATAATATATTTCAGTGAGCAAAATTACAAAGAACAATGTTTCAATCTTTGAATTACTGCCATTTCAAAATACAACTGCGTAAAGGATAAAACTGCATTGCTATATGATAAAAGATCACTACAAGCATCCTATTTGATAAATGGGGAAGCATTCGGTAAGGCTGCAACCGACCTGATACTAATAACTAAGATTTCTTCTGGTTAACTGACAGAAACAGGCAGTGACTGTGAAGGTTTTTTTTAAACTGATTACAAAAAAGTAATGGAAGTCAGGATCTAACAAATAGATAATGCATACTCTGCACCAACACAACGTTATACCCTTTTATTAAAATAAAAGTAATTTTAAGTCTTAAAAATCTTTTTACCTTACTCTAAGCTAGAGGTCTACGCTAGCATAAATTATTTACTTTTTTAAATGGAATACCATTTTTTGGGATTTAATATATACGTTCGGAATTAGGAACAGGTGTTCCTAATTCCGAACGAAAACTTTACTTTTTAAATTTAAAAATTAACAATATTTTTATCATAAATATACTAGTTGCTTAATATGGTTCGACTCAGTTTAGGTTCCAGATTATTTATTCAAAAAAAATTAATATTAAATTCAAAAAGCAAGCGGAGTTATTCAACTTTAAGTACGATTTTGTTCGGAATTAGGGAAATCTACGGTATGACTACTTTTTTCTAATGAACATTTTGTTGAATTTAAGAATGTTAGATTAAGGAGAGTCACTGCTTATTGATTTTACTTGCAGTTTTTTTTGAACAATTTTTTACGAATACATTGTAGACTAAAGTTCTTATCTTTTGAGGATATCCGAGGTTAAATCCACTTTTTGGCTGCTTTGAAAAAACAAAGTGCTGCTTGGTTAAGTTATGAGTCATCGATGGAACAATTATTCGTCAGAGCTACATTTGTTGAATATGGCGGTTGAGGTAGGACATACCATTAAAGCGCCTCCAAAGTATTTTTGACAATACTTTCATGTGGCAAAGAGTTGATATGCTGAATAATCATGTTGTCATGTCTTTTAGCATTTCAGGGGTTTTGAGTTTCAACTCTTCGTTCAAATGCATCAATTGCTGTTCGCAATGTTCTCCAATTTCGTTAGGCTAGAATAGCTCATAAAAGATCACTTCAAGCTTTAATCATAAGATATACAGCATTAGCTTCTTGTCGTAAGTATTCTATTTTGTCTTTGAAAATAATGGATGTCAGAGCTTAGCCTAACATTTTCTGCCGTTTGGATTATTATAAACTATCAGCTTTTTTCCGCTTTTGTAATTTGATGCAAAATAACTTTTCTATTTTTGCAAATATTGTTTTCACAAGAAAAAATTGAGAATGACGTTTCGTGATATCAATCAATGTCCTTCAACTGCGCGCTTCTTCAAATGAAAAAAAGTAGTGCTCACCGCAAATTTTGCTTTGTTGACACAATAATGGACATGAACTGAAGAGGTAATCTTTTGAAAAAGTAGGGTTACACGGTCATAAATGTTTTAAAACAAACTAAAATTTTTCACTTCATATATCTTACCTGTCCCAATGCAAGTACTCCACCCAGGTTTTCTGATGAATAATGCTAGTTTTGTTACCAGGATCAATGCCTCCACTTAAATACAAATCACAAAAGTTATCACAAGAAATGTAGAAAGTGTAGCTCCCATCACATATAAATTGAAACCATCCTCTTACTCTCTGACAATAATAGTTATCAAAATTTTGAGGAGCATTAAACTCATTTATAAAGTGGTAGCCGTCTGGATATTGAGGATACTTGGGGCTTCTTTCCAAAAAAGAATATGTATCCGATGAATAGTCAATATTTAAGTAAATGTCTCGAACCAAAGCACCAAGATCTAAATTTAAAAAAGAAAAACAGTCAGTGAGGTTTAAATCATATTTATATTCTTAATACTGTGAGAAGGGAAAATGAGAAAATTATAAAAATTATCTTTAATTTTTTACACGACTTAAACATATAATACTCGAATGAACAAATGAGCGAGTTACCCAAAACACCAGGTGGACACACACGTTCAATTGCATAAAAAATAAATAAGTCCCATCATTAATGGTTAAAACTGTTTTCAAAACGACTAGAAATACAATGATATGGGTTTAATTAATAAAGTTCTCGAAAGTTCTATAGCCATTCCGAGACAAAGACTAATAAAAAGAAAACTAGTCACACTTTTTAAAGAACCATGACTCAGAAGTTAAAACAAATGTACCATTAGAAAAAGAAACCTATTGTCTCTAAATTCAAAATAACTTCTGCCGACAGATAGAAAATAAACGGTTGAGAAAATCTTACACCCTTTTTTAGGGAAAATTTTGATGAAGTATTTTATTTTAAAGAGAGTTTTTAAAGATGTATTAAGAAGGATTTTAAAAAGATTTTGAGTAATTCTCCTTATGAGGGAGTTCGATGAAAAAAGAATTTTAAAGAGATTTTAAAAAGGATTTTATGAGAGAAAAATTTTGAGACATTTTGAAGAGGATTTCATGAGAAATTTGAAGATTTAAAGATTCAAAGAGTTTTGAAGATTTAAAGAGAATTTTATGAGAAGAATTTATGGAAACTTTAAAGAGAACCTTATGAAAAGAGTTGGTAAGAAAATATATTTAAGTAACTTTAAATACCCGTTATTATCTGTATTAATCTATCGTTATTTGTTTAAGCTAATGTTAAGAGAATATATATTGATGAGATATAGTTGAGAATATTTATTAAGAAAAATAAGTAAAAGAAAGAAAAGCAGAAGTAAGTTATACTATTTTTGCGTTCATTTTGATTAAGTCAATATTGTTATTATGATTATTACTATTATTATTGTTATTATTATTACAATTATCATTATTATTTTTATAATAATTTTTATTATCATCATCATTATTATTATTGTTATTATTATTATTATTGTTATTATTATTATTATTATTATTATTATTATTATTATTATTGTTATTGTTATTCTTCTTCTTCTTCTTCTTCTTCTTCTTCTTCTTCTTCTTCTTCTTCTTCTTCTTATTATTATTATTATTATTATTATTATTATTATTATTATTATTATTATTTTTATTGTTATCATTGTTATTATTATTATTATTATTATTATTATTATTATTATCATTATTATTATTATTATTATTATTACTATATTATTATTACTATATTACTATCTTCTTCTTCTTCTTCTTATTTATTATTATTACTATTATTACTATCTTCTTCTTCTTCTTCTTCTTCTTCTTATTATTATTATTATTATTATTACTATTATTATTATTATTATTATTATTATTTTTATTATTATTATTATTATTATTATTATTTTTATTGTTATCATTGTTATTATTATTATTATTATTATTATTATTATTATTATTATTATTCTTATTGTTATTATTATTATTATTATTATTATTATTATTATTATTATTATTATTATTATTATTATTATTATTATTGTTATTGTTATTATTATTCTTCTTCTTCTTCTTCTTCTTATTATTATTATTATTATTATTATTATTTTTATTGTTATCATTGTTATTATTATTATTATTATTATTATTATTATTATTATTATTATTATTATTATTATTATCATTATTATTATTATTATTATTACTATATTATGAGTAAATAATTGTTATTGAAAAGTCTGATGCTCATACCGCGCTCCTACCAAATCTGCACTACACACTGACAGCCCTACTTTGTATTCTATATTTGCGCTACTGTCACACTCACAACACTGTTGTCACACTACCTCTGTCTAGCTATCTGCTTCATCTAAATTATTAAACGTAAACTTTTTTTACAAAAAGGCTTACGGCAAATGCTTTGGACTTTTAAACTGAATAATCAGGATAAAAATTAGCCTCCTCATATCATATCTGCAATTCATGTTACAAATTGAAGTTTACAAAGGAATTTAGAAGTAAAGTATACTTTATTTCTAAAAAAACATAGGAGGAGTACCACAATCATGCAAAGAAATGTTAATTTAGCACTATGAATAACTATTTCATTCAAAACTTGGATATTATCAATGTACTTCACAGAGAAGAAGTTCCAGTAACCGATTTAAAAAATTTGCTATTATTTCTATTATCTTCAAAATAATTCAAACAGGGGGAGGGCGATTTCTGTAAGACATTAATATATTGCAGCATCATGATTTTCTCAATATATAAACAAAATCCTCCGATCATTAAAATATTAACTTAGTGTTTTTATAACCTGTTAAATCAAAAACTAATATGGCATAAAAACCATGTCTCATTAAAATGGCAATTAAGTAATGCAAATTCATTCAAGTATATATGAAATGATAACTTTGATCAAACTATTTCTGAAAACACGTTTTTAAATTAACTACGCACCCAACATAAGACGACTTTAAGACGTATGTAACTTGTCTTTAACTCGTCTAGACGTCTAAAACTAATTAAAGACGTGTGTAAGACGGCTTTTCAACACCTCATTAAGACATCTTCCAACAACCAGTTTAAGATGTCCTTAAGACATCTTAACAAGACGTCTGTCGGAACATTAAGTTTATGACGTCCACAAGCCTTCTTAACAAGACGTCTGTCGGAACAACCAGTTTAAGATGTCCTTAAGACATCTTAACAAGACGTCTTTTGGAATAAGCAGATTAAGATGTCTTTAATCGTGGACGTGCAAAATTTTTGTTTTTTTGCAAACTATGCTAGTTGCGCATTCTTAAAAATCTATTGTTATAAACAATAATATTTTAAGAAATAACGCGGATGATGAAAAGAAATTGAGATCATTTACTTGAATACATTTATAACTTGAGAGGTAATAGTTAATACAAAATATCAAAAAGTTTTGTAGCTACCTAGAGCACAATGGCTCCATGTTTAGTGAACTACTCCATCTACCATATCGCTGCAGTCTTCTGGTTTATGAATATTAATGAATTTTCTATTTGGGCTAGCTCCATTAGACTTTATAGCCCTTAGTTTAAATCCAATGGATTCTATATCGTATATATATATATATATATATATATATATATATATATATATATATATATATATATATATATATATATATATATATATATATATATATATATATATATATATATATATATATATATATATATATATATATATATATATATATATATATATATATATATATATGTTTAACAAAAGGAATATATACAGTTAAGGATAAATAACTTATACATAAAATGAATATAAATACAAGAAAGAAAAAATGATTTTTCACAGTTTTAAAGAATTTAGCAAAACCAGTTTATGGCAAACCGCAAGAATAACTTAGTATTTAACATTAACATAATATGATTTACCAGCTATATATAAACTAAATTTTATTTCACAAAAACTAATGGGTTATTATGTGCTTTTTATAATAAATGAAATAATATATGAAATATGAAAAATGAAAACATGAAATATCAGGCTCATTTTGCAAGATAATTATAAATTTGAATAATTTTTTAAAAGATTTTGCATTATCAAATAAGTTAAAAAATACCCATTAAGAAAATGCACCTACCAATAAACAAGTCATATGTGGAATATATATTGGGGAGCTTATAGAGTAGTCGACGCAAAAAATGGCGGCATATGGGAATAAATCTTAAAAATTACATAAATTTAAGGCTGGTGAACGAAGGACCAAGGAGTTGAATGAAACCAGATCTTGACAAAAAATTATATTTAAGCTTTTTTATGTTTCGCTATACTTTTTTTAGTCATTTTAAAATTATTTTTACAGGTCTATTTTATCATTGACAAGTCTTTGTTTACACGAAAAAACATGTCCAAATTTACAAATGTTTATCTTGAAAAAATGATAAAATCTGTTCGTGCCGAAAACTAATTTCCTTTACCTTGGAGTAATTTGTTTAATAATTTGTCAACACGTGAAGTAGTTACTTTATCCTGAACAGTCTTATTAAACCAATACTATGAAAGTTTAAACTAATACTAAAAGTTTAAACTATAATAATAAGTTGCACGTCCATCTCTTATACGTCCATGCTTTAATTTCTTCCTTAATTGAGTCTTTAATTACGTCTTTAATTCCAATTGCGGAAGAATTACAAGAATTGAATGGTTTATAAAGTTATGCGGACAATTTTATCTGACAATAAAATCAGTTGTACACATTGTTAAAGTTAGAGCTTTTTTCTGTGATACCCCAGGAAGATCATTTTTAAAATGGACTGTTGCGCTCATACTGGATATTATTCTTGTGAAAGAGGCATTATCAAAGGTTCTTGGGAAGGAAGGGTAGTGTTTAATGAAGAACAAAAATTTTGCAAGCGGACAGATTACGATTTTAGCTGCCAGTCGTATAAGCAACATCAGAAATATGTCTCCTCTTATAGCTGCTGGTTTTAATTGTGTTTTTCCGGATTTCTGCCTTGACAATATGCAAAAGACCAACTAATAATTCAAAAAAATTTTGAATTATTTCGTTAAGGTCCTATTGTCGCGCTCACTAGCGCGGACAATGCTTCTTGTTTATTGTGATATATAAAACGTTGTTAGCGGATAAGTCCGCTTTCGTCTTTTATTTTACCTTCCTTGTAAAAATATATAAAAAATATTGTTCTGTTGAAAACTTCTCGTGTTATTTATTATTGTACAAGAAGACAAAAAAAGGATTTAGCTGAAAGTATAACTAAAATAATGGAGCCCACGGAAAACTGAAGATAACGCCTGTATAATCTCTGATGCAAGAAATATAAACAGATTTAAAGACTAAAGAAAGTTAAGTTTACTATTTTA
The DNA here is from genome assembly GCF_058129835.1 of Hydra viridissima. Classification (NCBI taxonomy): domain Eukaryota; kingdom Metazoa; phylum Cnidaria; class Hydrozoa; order Anthoathecata; family Hydridae; genus Hydra; species Hydra viridissima. The sequence goes on from NW_028324302.1 coordinate 612,673, forward strand.
TATTTATATATTTTGTCGTAATTAAAGTTAAATTACTTGGCAGTTATTGGGTGGACATTAATCCAGTTTTTCATTGAATCGAGCACTTAGATTATTGCATGAGCATTCATTGAGATTATTTACTTAAGTCAGTTATAACATTCTTAACACTTGTCACGAGGTCAAATATTCATTACCCAATCAGGAGGGATATACGATAGTTACTGTTTTGCAAATAGATATATTTGTATGTTTTACTCTCATAAAAATGTCTAACATTCAGGCTAAACGAAGAATTAGAACTGTTAACATAAAACTTTTAAATAAACTATTTGAAAAATCTTTGGATATTATAGAAAATACTGATGACAATCAATATCAAAATTTAAGTGATTTAAAAGACCAGTGAATAAGCTTTACCCACTAGAAGCATCTAACTTACCAATCAAAGAAATAAAAATTAAATTCTGTGACGAAAATAACATTGAGCAATTAGTGATGAATTAGTTGGGGGCGGGAATGTCGCGCTCACTAGCGCGGACAATGCTTCTTGTTTATTGTGATATATAAAACGTTGTTAGCGGATAAGTCCGCTTTCGTCTTTCATTTTTACCTTCCTTGTAAAAGTATATAAAAAATATTGTTCTGTTGAAAACGCCTCGTGTTATTTATTATTGTACAAGAAGACAAAAAAGGATTTAGTTGAAAGTATAACTAAAATACCTATGGCTAGGTTATTACAAGCACATATTTTACAGATTTCTGAGAAACTTATCGAATTTAGAAATTAGATTGTTCACTAATGATTAATTTCAACATGGATCTACAGAGAGGCGGAAAGAGAAGTTTTAAAGAAACCCACCTTTACAAATGTGTAATTGGTAAGTGTCTTCGAATGCTGCTTTCCAAAAAAACAATGATTTTCTTGACCTATTATTTTTTTTATTGATTTTCTCTTTTTAGCGACTGTTCGAGCGACATATCCAAAAGAATTGGAGAAGACTGTCCATAAATTTATTCAGAACATGTTAAAAACGCTACAGCACTACGAAAATCTTATTAAAAATATAATCATGTACTCTTTTTTGTGGATGCTGTAAAATATTTCTATAGTAAATCATGTCTTTTTTTTTCATTTATTGCATTTTGATAGTTCATATTTTTCATACCTTCATATATTCAGTCACCACCTTCCAGTCTCTTTCTAACACAATATAAAAATATATATTTATATTGTATTGGAAGGAGACTGGAAGGTTATATATATATATATATATATATATATATATATATATATATATATATATATATATATATATATATATATATATATATATATATATATATATATATATATATATAGGGTAAGTATATATAAGGGTATATATATATATATATATATATACACACGTCTTTTTAAGCCATCATTAATACGTGTTAAATAAGAAAACTTGAATACGTTTCAAATAAGACGACTTACTGTGTTTCATTTGAGGCCAGTTTAAGCCATCTTTAAGACGTCTGAAATAAGTCATCTTTAGGACGTTTTAGTGAAGACCACTTGAAGTGTTTCATTTGAGACCAGTTTAAGACAACTTTAAGATGTCTTAGATAAGGCAACTTTAAGACGTTTTAAATAAGACGACTTACTGTGTTTCATTTGAGACCAGTTTAAGCCGTCATTAAGATGTGTTAAATAAGACAACTTTAAGACGTTTTAGTTAAGACGGCTTACAGTGTTTCATTTGAGACCAGTTTAAGACAACTTTAAGATGTCTTAAATAAGGCAACTTTAAGATGTCTTAGATAAGACGACTTACTGTGTTCCATTTGAGACCAGTTTAAGATATCTTTAAGACCAATTTCAAGACATCTTCAATTTGTCTTTAAGACGACTTGTTGTTGGGTGGGTAAATCTAAAGCGTAAATTAAGGTTTTTAAGTTAATATTAGCTCATTTTCACAAAATTTAAATGCGTTTAGCTTCCCATTACTTTCAATAGCTTTGAGTTAATCTTTATTTAAAGGTTATTTTTAAAAGTTTATTTAAATAATTGTAATATTTGACGGTAACTAAATTAATAGGAATTGAAGTAAGATGAATTTTGAAAATGATATTTTGTAACACTAGGAGTTTGATAGCTTCAGGTTTGTCGAGAGGATGAGTGAGGTCTTCGGCAAAAAAAACTTGCGGAGAGGAGAAAAAGATTTTTTTTATCATTCAAATTTGGGATAGTTCTGCAATTGTGAAGCCTACAATGTGCTTAATGACAATTAGAAATTTTAAATTTAGACAAAGTAAGTTTGATTTTGTGAATTTATGATACCAAGTTCTTAAAACACAAGTTTAAAAATAGTTTAAAAAAAGTAGATTTCTTTCTTTACATACCTGACATTCATATTGCCTTATATACAGCAATAAACACAGCGAAAACTTTTTTTAAAAAAATAATGTTTATAGGCATAATATAGGAAAGACTATAAACATTTTTCCGAAATTCTTATTTGTTTAAAATTTATAGTAAGTTAAAGTTTGCTCATTTTTTACTTTAAAATTAGAGTAAAAAATGTTTCATTTTGCTACCACCCTTTTAAGACACTTGTAGGAATGTTGCGATGCTTAGCTTTGGTATAAAGAAAGTTTAAAATCAGCAAAATATCATACTTATATAACTATGTCTCTCAAGATAAGACAACATTTTTGCATTAAACTTTATTAAGGGAAAGGGAAGTTGATAGCCATAGTTCGATAAAAAATCTGAGTGACTGTAAAAACATTTGATAACGACTTTTTAAAAATAAGATGTGCATTTAATAGGGGAAGTAATTTTGCTTCAATCTTATGTTTTATTGAGGAATTATTGATGTTTGATATAGAGAATATTTTATGATCTTTTAAAGTCAGACTCTTAAACAATTTTGATTTGATAAAGTTTGGCAACTCTTCTCGTAAACATTTTGAGCCAGATGTTTTACAAAATTTTTAAGGTTTATGCTAGAGGCACATTTGCTGTGTTGGATCCCTTATCAACATAATCATGGTATTTGTCTATCCAATTTAACAAATCTTTTGAAAAATGAGATCTTGCTAAACCTGATAATAAAAGGAGTTAAAGTCGTCATGATTCATGCGAAAAAATGGAATAGGTCGTTTTTCTAAACATTAATTAATATAGGTTGATGTGTTAACTGCTACAGCCTTGAAAGTACAAAAAAGCTCTGCACTTGTACACTTAACGATGTGTTATAAAACATGGTGCAATATTTTGTAAATTTTTCGTTCTGTTACTCATTATTTTGATGATATAATAACTCTCTTTTGTATCACGCAATATTTTGTAAACTTTTTTACTTTATTACTTGTTTTATTGCATTGATAAAATAGTGAATAAATAACTATTATCAATTAAGTAATAAAATTACTTGTTTTCATAATAGTGCTCAACAAAATTATCTTGTAAAGTGATACAGTTAATATATTTGCATGTTTACTTAGAATATTTATTAATTTAATATTTATTAATTGGCATACTTACGTAGAATTTTTTATACATAATTGAACAACATTTAACAGAAAAAGAATGCAAGTTAAGTTATGTTAAAAATAATAACAATTTGTTAAATCTTAACTCTTAACTTTGTTTTAAACTATGTTATAAATACTTTGAAACTAATAGCATCTTATTCCATTAATCTGTACTTAACAAATATAACCTAAGTTTTACTATAAACAGTTTGCTTTTGTTCAAGTGCTTTATATTTATCAGGGACAGATTGCTTGTATTTAAGAGTTTAAATTGAGATTCTTAATTGTACTTTTGTGTAGATACAGAAATTATTTGTTGCCATGGAAATAATTATGGAATAAGTTATATAAAATCTAATACCAAAGTTTGACATTATCAAAAACATCATAGTTAAGATTAAGCAAACTCGTTTGATAAAATGACATTTCATGATAACTAACGAAATCGCAGAGCCTTTAACAACATCTAAAAAATACAGTCGACAACTCTAGCTATAACTGACTGATCAATAAAAGAGATTCTAGAACATTGCATGTGATAAACTAATTAGCTTAAACTGCTCATAGATTAGTATTAGAAATAGGTATTTTAGCCATGCCTAATCATAACTTTAGATGAATATAGATGATGAATATAGCCTCATGATGCTTTATATAAAAGACTATATTAGTATAAAGAAATTATTCACCTGCAGAAATGTTTGCTTTTAAGCAAATTGAAGGAATCGTTTTTTACCTTCAACAACTAAGAACCCTAAACTAAAAATGGGTTTTCAAGATTTTGCACATGGCGACTAAAATTTATTAGACTTTAAAACTGCTTTTACTTCCTTTCGGTGTGACATACAAAAAATTTTTCTCTTGAATTGTTTGGAACTTAAACAATATACATTGTATGATGCAAAAATGTGCGAGATTCCCAGGAGCTTTGAATGCATTGGTTGAAAAACCTCATGATTTAATTGGAGAACTTGAAAATGACGATGAGGTATGGTTTGATCAGTGGACAAAAATATATAAGTCAAACTTAACACATAACAAACAGCTCGTGTGTGAATACATAGAACTAGTTATGTTTGATGCAGTTTTTGGACAAACTTAATTTGATCTTTCTAGCCAATTAAACATGTGTTTTAATGTTTATGTAAAAAACTCTGTAAAATGTATATTTTATTATTTAGAAAACATTTATTTAAAAAGAGGTTAAATGCAGCAAAACGAGAATCTTTTCGAAAACGCTTTCAAACGTTTGTTGCCACAAAATACTAATATAAAAAAATGCAAAATCGTAAATCACTTCGAGAAAGATGAACAATATAAAGCTTAAAAAGACTTGAACTGGTCAGTCTTTTAAGACTGGCAAAAAATTTTAATGAAACTTTTTCAAAACATTTTTACCTTCAAAATTTCTGAAGAAAAATTATAAAAACGAAAATCAAAACATCAATAACTCCTCAACCAATTGAAGGGCCGAAGCAAAATTATTTTTTAAAGAATATACGCATCTTTAAAAATATCGATATGGAAATCTTTTTTCATCATTGAGATTTTCTCTACAGCTATGGTATCAAGACCAATATTATTCTTACACTTATAAGCACACTAGCACGGCTCAGTGTTACGTTACACACAAAATGTATAAGAGAAGAAGCGTAGTGGCTTAAACATACTAAGAACACAACTCTCTCTGTCCCCCCCCCCCCCCCCATTAACTTATTTTCTACAAAAAGGGAATGTCACTTTCTTCAATAAATTTAAAGTTTATGTTTGCAGCACCACATTCAATCGGGTAAAGGTTTTTAACCGACCTATTTATATTCTTATACTCGCTGTTCTGCGACTTTGGGGCATTGTCAACTAAGACAAGATCTCCGTGCTTGACTTTTACATATCCCTTACCTTTGGAGACTTTGTGGTGCTCACGTAAATCCTTTAAATATTCTTCTTTCCAACGTGTTTATGTTGTTCAACTATTTCGACTTTTTCACAATTCCTTGAACCTTCTGCTATCGGTTCCAGATTTAACTTCCAACCTTACACTAAATGGTTAGGAGTGAGCACTTCGTCACCAACCTCTTTATAAACGAATGTAATTGGTTGGTTATTGATGACGCATTCGACTTCCTGAATGACTGTTGTCAATTCTTCATAGGTTAGTTTAGAATTGGTGAGTGCTTTCTTTAAACACCTTTTGTTGATAGTAAAAGTCTTTAGAATATTCCGTCCCACCAGGGGGCGGCCGCTACCTGGTGGGGCGGAATATTCGAAACGCCGTTTGATTGACTTAGATGCAACAAAAGCTTGAGTTTCCTCCGCTGTGAACTGTGCGCCATTGTCTGACAAAATCTCTGATTGAACGCCACGTTTTTCAAAAAACCATCGCAGACCACGAATAGTTGCTGTTGCTGAACAATCGGGAACTAAATCTAACACAAGTGCACGGGAACTGCAGCATGTAAACAAAAATATCCAGGCTTTATGTAAGGGGCTAGACCGATATACTGATTTTACATGTAAAGGTCCAACATAATCTACCCTAGTTTACTTAAAAGCATGTTCGTTATTCAAACTACTCACAGGCAACGGTGGAGAAGTAGGATAAAAGTATGGCTTCCCTTCAAATTTTCCACAAAGAAAACATTTTCGGATTACGCTATGAATTAAACAACTATTCTTGGGAACCCAGAACTTATTTCTTTGCTCATTCAGTGTTTCTTTCACACCATTGTGTTTCACGAGGACATGACATTGCAAAATAATTAGCTTTGAAAGATAACAGCTCAGAGGTAGAAATATTGGTAAAAATCTGGGCCCTTAAACCAAAAACAATTATCTTTAAAAATATTTAAAGATGATCCACAAAAAAAAATATCTGCGGGGTTCCAATGTGTTTCTACGCACTTCCATGACTTAATGCCATAAAGTTCTCAAACTTTAAGAAGTCTATTTTGAACAAAAGGTTTATATATCTTATCTGAATTGTTAATCCAATGAAGTCAAGTTTTACGAAGTAAAAAAAGCATGCTATCCTGATCCTGATTCGTTCACAGTCACAGAAAGTTTAGCTGAAGTAGACTTACAAAGTCTGTTAAACCATACTGCCGAAAGATTGGTGTTGTATTTAGAAGAAGTTATCAAGACTCTAACGGAAAGTAGGCGTAAACATATGAAATTATCTACGAAATGGGGTTGTGATGGCTCCCAGCAGACACAGTTTAATCAAAAGTTTGAGGATGACTCTAATTCTGATGCCAGTATATTTCAATGCTCAATGGTTCCATTACAGCTAACTTGTGGAGTAAATAAAAAGGTTATCTGGCAAAACCCTACACCATCGTCTCCAAGGTTTTGCAGGCCAATTCGAATTAGATTCATAAAAGAAACTGCTGATGTAATAGCTGAAAAAATTACTTACATGGAAAACAAAATTGCAGGTTTTAAACCAACTCAACTTCAAGACATAGCAGTAGAACATGTGATGATGTTAACTATGATTGACGGAAAGGTCTGTAACGCAGCAACCACCACTAAATCGACCATGCGATCTTATATTTGTGGAGCAACATCAAGACAATTTAATGATTTGGACAGAACATGTGTTTACAATCAAAGCAGCTACAAATTTGGAATATCCATTCTGCATGCTAGAATACGGTGTTTTGAAAGTCTCCTTCACCTATCATATAAATTGCCTGTAAAAAAATGGCAGAAAAGGCTGAATGAAGATGAGAAGAGACTCTTCTCTGATAGGAAAAAGAAAATCCAAGATGATTTCAAGAGCAAAATGGGCATTCTTGTCGACATACCTAAGGTTGGATTTGAGAATACCAATAACGGAAACACAAGCAGGAGATTCTTCAACGACTTGGAAACATCTGCAGATATCACTGGAGTAGACTTCATTTTAATTTCCAGAATGAAAATTATCTTAGTAATTTCCAGTGGCCACCAGATTGATGTAGAAAAGTTCAGACAGTATACTTTGGATACTACAAAGCTTTATGTTAAACTATACCCCTGGTGTCACATAACTCCAACTCTGCATAAAGTTTTAGTACATGGTCCTGATATAGTAGAGAATGCGCTTTTGCCAATTGGACAATTGTCGGAAGAGGCTGCCGAAGCCAGAAACAAACATTTCCGGGAGTACAGACTTAGCTATGCTAAAATATTTTCTAGAAAAGTTTGTAACCAAGATATCATCAATAGGTTATTGTTAACATCCGACCCTCTGTTGCCCAGCATTGGGAAAAAGAAACACAAACTTACAAAGCCTTTTTCAAAAGAAGACGTGGAATTGCTTCTTCCTGGAGAAGTCCAAAATTCCGACACTGAAAACAACGAAAATGAAGAATATTCTGACAATGACGAAGTGGAATCTAATTAAATATCAAAATATAGTATGTTATTTACCATAATAATGTTTGAAAAATAATATATCTTTTATTTCCTCAAATCCTATTGAATAGAATAAAATGTAATCCCTAAAGTACCCATCTTTCCCCTATATTGAACGCCACTGGCTTGGATTTGTACAAAAAACATTTTATTTACAATTTCTTGTCATATGGTAAAGTTTTCAGCTGTTAAAAAGAGAGAAATAATTTTGGCCAGCTAAAATCGTCAAATACTCCTACGTGCGCTCTTTCAATAAACTAATAGCAATCTTATAGTTGTCATGAGTAAGGGCAAGTCCAGTGATTGTTGAAAGAGCCTTTCCCTATAATAGGTTACGTAGATATGTTAACTTCTGTATTGAACTAAAGTCCTCATTGCTGTCTACAGGACATTGAAAATTTTCATAATTGGCAGTTTTCAGGCTTGCCATCAAAGGAGTGTAAATTTAAAGGTGGAAGTATTACCATGGAATTACTTTTATAAGAATTACTGATGACATCATCTGGTTCAGTGTTAAGCTGTTTATTTATAAATTTATCAATTTCAGCAAGTTTTGTACGATAAAAATGACAAAATCTGCAGCTAAATTTTCTTCTTCTTGTAATTCAGTTTCAATTAAATATGTGATTTCTTCATTTAAATGTTGTACTTTGGTAACTTTTTCAATAACAGTGTCACGTAAACTAGTCAGAATATCAATGGTGCTATCATCTGAATTGAACTCCTCAATAGCTTCAAAAACCTTATCAATAAGACGCTTCACAGAAAAAATATTGGTAGTACGAACTCTGGGTTTGCCTAATAAACTGGTTGACATTCTTATAAACAAAGTTGACAATTAAAAACAATAAATCGACACACAATCTGTTCAGAATCAAGATAAATGTCACGCTATTGTTGCGGTCAAATATTAGATATAATATATCAAACCACTTTCTAAAAATGATGCCAATTGCAAAGGTCGGATATCTTAAAAAAATTTTAATTCTTTTAACGCAAAGAACTTGCTAAGAAAACAAACTTATTACTTAAATACACCTTGTTAATCCAGGGACTTCAGTATATTAATACAGTTATTTGTGAATTAATCCAAAACCCAAATAAAGAAATCGCTTAACTAATCCTTTTAAATCTCTACATCAAACGACTTGTTGAATTTTGAGCTTACAACCAAATATCTGTCGATCTCTCTCCAAGGGCTCCAAATATTGTATTGTTATTATCAATACAATAATAATGTTCGTGTGGTGAAGGCAGAGATAATAAAAGGGGGACTCAACAACAATAATAATAATACTTTTCTTCCCTAAGACCAACATTATTCTTACACACACAAGCACACTAGCACGGTTTCGTGTTACGCAACACACAAAAAACATAAGAGAAGAAGCATAGTGGCTTAAACTACTCAGAACACAGCATTGAACCAAGTGAACCTATACTAACACACATGTAAAAAAAATTTGAGCACGTCCAGGCTAAAAAAAAAGGAAAATTTTAGCTGCACAAGAAGTTGTGGCCAGGTTACAAGAAGAAGAGAAAAAAAAGGATGACGAAAAGACTGTGTCAACAAGAAAAAAAGAAACTAGGTATAACGAATACAACTTTGACATTTTAAGTACATGAAAAGAGATAAATGTGATACATGTGTCAGGTATAAAATATATATACATGTTACCCCACCAGTGCAGAAGTATGGATATATAAAAGCTGTTGTTAAAAAAGGATTAGTAAGTTACTTATTGAAAATATATTTATGATCTACTCATTGTGAAGTTATTGTATACCCCCTGAATGCAAAGAAAAATAAGAAATGTTTTTATGGAGGTTATTAACTAAGAAAAAAGTTCATAGAAAAAAAACAAACGAAAACTAAAATTCTATCCATATTGCCCAACCTCACCTTAATGTTCACAATTTGGTTTGGTTTAGTGCATTTCTTTAATCAACATATTTAGACGTTTAGTTTTTGTTAATATTCTGTATTCGGTATGTAGATTAATAAGTTGTTAACAACTTGCATAAAGTTCAAATCTTATATACTTTTAATTATTACAATAGTATGGCCTATTATTCAATTTCCTTTAAATTTATTCTTTAACCCAGACTATTGTTGCGAAAACCATGGGCCCAGATTTGTGAATAATTTTTTTGATCATATATTTCAAAAAGTTTATTTTATAATAAAAAAAAAATCAGGCTTTTATTCCAAAGTGTCAAAAAGAACTTCTTTTTCACTATTCACAATATAAAAAAAAAGCGTTTGTTGTTTTTTCAGAGATCGCAGCAAAGTTTTACACAAAACGAGTAAAAAATAAAATATTTCAGCACTACTATCTATCATTTTTTCGTCAAAAAATCAAAGGATTATTTGCAACTCTCTCAATAGAGTGTATTTATTTAAATACCACCAATAATAATAACCACAAATTAAATTAAGAGCGTAGAGCTAAAACTTAACACTAACCTTTTCCTTTGCTCGAAGTATTTATGCTTCTTATAGTACCAGTGGCTGAGTTGTTCCAAGGGTTAGAAGCATATACATTAGCATCCTCAAACATTCTTGAAGCATTCTCAATTATGGACTCAACTGTTTTCCCATTTATGCTAATAGAGCTATTATAATGGAGATTCCCAACGTGTAAGTGAGATATTACTATTGATTGTTCTCGCCAAAGATCAAATCCTATCCAAAAATTTAGAATATCATTTGTTGAACTGATATATTTTTCTGGGTTTGATGTAATCCATAATGCAAATGTCCTATTTCCGTCTTTGGAAATGAAATCAATAATGTTGCACATAGGCACAGTATACGTTAAAATATTGATCGCTAATTTAAACGAAACAACATAGTCTGCATGAATGGTCTGCAAGGTTGTGATATTATTTGACTTCTTTATGTCAATATTTCCAGGTAAAATAACTATATCTGAAAAAGAATAGCCAATTATATGGTTCTTTGAGCCCTGATATTGTCTTAAGGAAGATAAAATTTTAAGAGCTTATTTTTGAACTTAAATAAAAATTTATATTATGTCATTAGGCTGCAAACTACTTTTATTTATTCATGTTTTGAAAAATCTCTCTCTTAAATGCAGAATTTTTGACATATTTTTAAAATGTTCATTTAATATATTTTTAAAAGCGGCACAGCGGCGTTTTTGCATGAAATTGAAGTGCTTCCCTGAGCTCAATGGACGCTTTCTCTAATAAAAATTCTTAATCTTCTTTCGGAAAAGTGTTTGATTACACCAAGAACGTAAAATATTTCTTCATTTTATTGCCCTTATTTTTATAAAAATTTCAAAAAAATCTCGTGAAGAAATCAATTGGCATTTGGTTAATAACCAATGGACATTAGTATGTAACTATGTTTTATTATAATTAAAACTTCTTTGAAAATGTAACTAACAAATAAAGGTTAAATATTTACTAAATTTTTTTCTCCCAAATCCGTCATTAGCAGTTTATAAATGAAAAAGTAATTTTTAATTTGCAATCCTTCACTTGAAAGATCATGGTGATTAAATTTCCTGAATATTCGGTATCTCTAGGGCAATATCTCAGGGGCAATATGAACATCTGGGTAAAATGACCATACGTGAGGTTTTCTTTATTTGAATCCAAAAAATTTCTACAATCTTTGTGTTTTTTGAATTACATTTTCGAATCGCATAGTAGTTATATAATATGGTATATAGCAGAATAATATGGTATAATTAATATTATGCATTTCAAAAAACAAAAACATTCAATTTATTATTTCAAAAGCATCTTCAAAAAAACTAAATCCTATAACCATGTCATAAATCAAAAATGGTTTTCGTTAACAATAATACGTTGGTTTAAATACTTTACATTAATAATAATTTACATTGTGCGGCTTAAATTTATAACAATATACAGGATGCGGCCACGTATTAAATTTCCTACCGTTCTATACCACATGAAGAAGTAGTGATTTAAGCCCTATTCTCTTCTATGCATATAATAGTTATTTCAGAAATTAACACATTCATCAGTGGCACATATATATTTGTTCCCTGAGCGCGTTTTTTAAACAAACTGCAAATATTTAAATATTAAAAATATAAACTAAAAATAGGATAAAAAAAAATAAAGTTGAACACTTATATCGAAGAGTTCTATTTATAAGCACCATTGCAACCTGATAAAAAAAACAAGTCATTCTTATAATGTTAGTTATATTATTGCCATCTTATTCCAAGTTATTTAAAGAAAATAAATTTGACGTGTAATTAACTCTTTGGCGCTCTCAGCCGGTAAGTTTGCTGAGAGGTTTATTCTTATTTTTATAATTCGATTCTTGCATAAAAGTATCTAATAATTCTTAACGCTACTGATAAACTGTAAGACGTAAAATTGAAAATGAAATATGATTAACATTGTGAATAATTTAATGACTGTAATTGTCAAATAATATTATCATACAGGTATTTATGGCTGCAAAATTATAAGCTATAATCTCTTGTTGAAATTTTGTTTAAAATCAAATGTTTAGTTAAAATCTAAATCGTTACTCATTTCTTTTGGGAGAAGGAAATGCTGCAATATATTTCTTTATTTTTATCATCCGAAGGTAAAGTCTAAAAAACTATAACTATATCAATTGTAACCATTTTGAGAAAAATATCAGGGACATAAAAGCTATTAAACCGTATACATTTGAAGCAATTAAATCAATACAAAATGGTTGCCTTAAAAATACAGTTTGATGAAAGCGATTGTTTACGATAATCATTCATGTCAAAGTTATAAAAACTTAAGCTTATTATTTCAATCTTTTGACACTTTAAGTTGTCCTCAAATGAATTTTTCGCTTTTTCATGGTTGCATAAATATGTATATAAATAAGTTTTACAGCTGTACTTTCTTCGAAAGGGAAAATCAACAACCACGCGCATTTAACTCTTGGTTGATGATTTTCACGTTTGAGACTGCTCATTTACAAGTTACTTGACTTACGGAAAATCAGTCGCTATTTTCGCTACAGATTAAAATTGAAAGAAAAATTCACTTGGCTCCATCAACTATTTGTTAAAAACATTTTAAATGAACTCATAAAATATTAAATGAAAAACTAAAAATTTTTAAGCAAAAGCGTTCATACCAGAATCGAGATGTTTTCAAGCATTTTGTTTTTAAAAACACATTAACTTTTATCTTTTAATTTTCAACCTTTGCAGCAAGTAAAGTTGATTATCTTTTTCTTCGTTTAAGAAACGTTTTTTACACAAATTCTGAAATATTTATTTGAAGTTAGTAACAGCTTAATGCAAAATTAAAATATTAAAGAAGTATTTTTCAAGTTCATATTCAATATTTTTTTAAATATTACAATTATAAAAGAAAACGAAGAAAAAAAAAAAAAAAAAGGATCTATGGTAGAATATTTTTGGTAGATCATTTTTGATAAGAAAGAGATGTTCTTTATTTGTATTTTTTTGTGTGTGTATTTATTCATTAGATTGTTTTTAATAACTGTAGATAATGATTTTATGTTTAAAAAAATTAGTTCCTAAGCGTATTAATACCTGAGGGTCCTGATAAAACGCTGCTTCACCTGAGTTTTTCTCGCATGTGAAGCAACTCCCACAATAATGCGAATCAACATTCTAGCCAAAAATAACTTAAGATAAAAAAAAAAATCAAAGATTATGAAAAAAAAAATCTAACTTAAAACCCAGAGCAAATATATCGTTGCATATTTTTGCAAGAAACGCATGAAAAAATTGTTGCCCTCCTTGGCCCAGTAATTGTTTCAAATAAGCTTCATCTTGTTTAGTCTAAACAAGATGAAGTCATGGCTTTTCTATGAAAAAGGGATGACCCATAATGTTCCAATTACAAATTGAAGAGCTATGAATTTTTGCATGACCTTCCCAAGGAAAATTTTTGTGAAGAAATTTATAAAATATTTTGTTGTAAAAATATACTCACGTCAATCAAATCTATACAGCTATGTCATCGTTCAATCATGTTGTTACTGAGTCTGATGCGTTCGTTTTCGGGAGACTTAGCGATATATTCACTGAATGTTACAGTTCCAGTTAAGATTTTATACTTTAGAATGGTCTTGAGAAGATGAAGAGTACTCTCGGTCTCTTTGAAAAAGGATTTGGAGTAGTCAGCCTTAGTGTTTTTAAATTGAATATTTTAGTTTTTGGGGTTTTGCTTCAACAGTTGATAAACCGCCACAATCTAAAAGAGCTATTCGTTTGAATTGGTTGATGCACTTCACTTTTCAAATCATTAATATTTGTTACATATATATACATATTATAGATTTTCAAATATTTTTTATGTAGTAATTTTTGATATTACGTCTATTTTACTTGCAGTACATCGTCTACTCTCATCTGCCGATAGACCTCAGCGTTTTTAAAGTTACGGATTTTCAACCATTCACCCCTGCAAAGCAAATGCGTTTTGATTCAAATCACGGTTACCCTTTTAAACTTAAGAATTGTAGAAAAAACATAGTAACTCATAAATGTGATGTAAAAGTAACTTACAAACAAAATTTCAAAAAGATGTTAAATAATAAAAAAGGAAAATGACATCAGAAAAAAAATTTTATGACCAGAAAATTAAATGATCCGAATAAAGAGCGCTCTATTTTTGACTAATAATTAAATTTTTCTTTTTAGGATGAATTTTCATTACTTTAAATCATTTAAATTAAAACATTTAAATCATCAAAGTTCATTACTTTGAATCATCCTCTTCATACCAATTTGTTTGTTTACTAAATGCGGGCATTTAATTACTTAGTGAAATGTTTTATTACATCAAAGAAAATTCAAGTTTTTTTGATAAAACTTTGTTTGACGGATCGAAGATGCACTTCTCACGATCCCTCTACTAACTCGAAGTTTGAAGTTTTATTTTTCTACTGTTACTTGATTCAGTTGACTTTTTCCATTCAAAGTACCATACAATTTTGTAATCAACATTTTTACCTTTTATTATGACCGTTTTCTGTTTTGATTTTATCCAATATCTCTTCATTTATCCGTTCATTCTTGCTGTATTGGTAATGATTAAAAATTTGGGTATATATTTATATACGGAGTTCAATAAAGAGCAACTCCATTGCAGAGTGCGGGAAATTGAACTTCAGGTTAGAGAAATTATTAGTATTTCTTCGTTAATACTAAATTTCAATTCATTTTTGTAGAATAGAAAGAACATTAAAGCGCTGATTTTGAAAAAAAAAAAAAAAAAACAATAATTGAATTTGATTTAAATATATGATCTTTATTATCAAACTCAGGTTCGTCTGGAAATGATAAAAAAGGGACATTTAGTATACGCTAATTATCCATAGAGGTTTTCCCGTGGCTTTTTTAAATATATAAAATTGAAATACGCATACCTGTTTGGAATTTATCTAAACAATATAGTGTGCAAAGTTCTAACAAACAATTTTTATTTAATTTTTTTCATTTAAATTTAAATAAGAAAATTTCAATATTTTATTTTCATTTCATAAATTTTAACATTAAACTTTTTTCTTTTCAATTTATGCAATTTTGACCAAAATTTTCAAACACAAAATAAGAATTGAAGCGACATTTTATTTAGGAACTTATTGATAAATCACATTTTAGTGACCATTCTTCAATCTTTCTGTCATAAAGACCCCACAAATACTCTATAGAGTTTAAATTTTGACTCTTTGTCGGGGATTCAAGCACTTCGATTTTTTTTATCAATAAACCATTTCGTAATTTCTTTAGCAGCGTACTTGAGATCATTGTCCTTTTAAAATATATATTTATTGAAAAAATTCCGGTGTTTTTTTCAGTCTCACGATGGTCCCAAGCTAAAATATATTCATTGGCTACAGGCAAGTGTGTGTTTCCCTTTGCAATTTTTCTTTAAAATGAGAAAATGTTAGTTATTCATTTAATTTCGTATAATTTTCCTCTCATCAATTAATTTATAATGTGAAAATTAATGAAACTTAATAAAGCTTAATTATTTTTAATCCGCTTCAATTTTTATTTTATAACAATTTTGTGCTATAATTTTAAACAGTTTTAAAACGATTCAAAAATTAAAACCGACCACATCACTTAAGGTTTTTGTATGGTCAAAGTTCTTAAATCGTTTATTTTAACCAAAAAATATTAACTTTTTTAGATAATATTAAAATACTGATTAACACATTTTAAAAAAATAATTAAAAATTTACGTTTGAACCCATGTTGGGTCGCGAAACCTAAAAAAGTCAAAAGGCGCTGCGATAAGTATTGAGACAATAATAGATGCTTTAAAAGTCAAACTTTTATTATTCACTTATAGTATATCAAAGAACTCATCAAAGCAAAATTATAAAGTTAGCTTTATACACCAAGGAGATACAGCATATACAACATATAGGTCAAAATTTGCCCCAAAACAGTTTTTGTTTTGGGGCAAATTTTGACCTATATGTTGTATATGTTGTATAACTCTGCAAAACCTATATGTTGTATATGTTGTATAACTCTGCAAAAAAATAATGTTAAAAAAATAACCAGCTTTAACTTTAATGAATTCATCATATAAGTTATTACAATTCTAGAAAATTTTAAAGCATCATAACAAATATTTCCCAAGTTATTTACAGCAGCTTTTTAAAAAATGCCATTCTGAAAAATTAGCAATTAAAGACAATTAACATTGAAAAATACAAGTTAAAATATCAAATAAGCTCTCATTTTATTTCTAAAGATTTTTAATCACTACTCAATGCATTACCAGTGGCGAACTAAGTTTTTCATGAGTTTTAATTTTTTAAGTACCATACAGAAGTTAATATCCCAGTTAAGAAAAATAAAAAAGTTTTCAATTAATAAAAAGTATTTTTAAAAAGCAAAAATTATGAATTTCGACGTTGCTTTAGTACATAAGTAGATTTTTTTGCTATACTTTTAATTTTTTGACTATCTCTTTGATAGCAAAATGTAATACAGTTTTGACCAGGGTTAATACCAAGCTCTAAATAAACATTTAACATACCAGCTAATCTTTAGTGAAATTAATAACAGCAGATGCTGCACCTATCTCCAAAGCAGTTTGCCGAGCATAAACATCTTTTCGACACCGTTTCCAAATTATTGTATTTAATGCTTCATTCTTGTTTTGAGTTTTTCCTTGAAGGTATCATACTAACAAGTCTTTATCAGATAAACCAATAAATATTGGTTTTATTTTGTCACTAATAAAAGTAGGGAGTCCTGGTTTTTCTTTATAAACATTTGTTTTATTAATTTTGTCTGCTTGGTATTAGCACAAAGTATTAATTGTTCGAGGACATACTGCATGTCTTACATCAGAAAATGATGCCTCAGAGCAATGAAATAATAAAGCTCCAATAGCTTTTTTTAGTTCATAAACAGACTTCCAACAGCATTGAGGAATTGCATTTCCAAAATAATTTTGTTACTTGTTAATTTTTTGTCTGTAAGACGACCAACACCCCTTAATCATTTACCATTACTTAATAAGTTTATTAGTTACTTTTAACTTTTTAAGTCTTGCTCCAAATCTTTTTTGAATATGACATACACATTCAAGTTTGGTTATATCTTTTCCATCATATGGATTATATTTTTGAATGTCTAAAAATGCTATAATGTCACCGTCTCCAATATAATTTATAAATCTTAATTTTCTTTCTGAAATACGCATTAAAACACGCGACAAGTCCTGCTACTTCCATAGATCAAACAGATCCAAATGATTAAGGTTCACAGTCATTTTAATTTTTTTGCATAAACTTTACATACTCATCCGAGTTATACTTATCCTCCAAGAGTTCACAAGCTTTTTAGTTCGAACACGATAGTAAAGGCATTTTCCTGTATCGACTGCAATAGCAGTTACTATACCATTTAAAGAGTTATGTCCTTGTTTCTGCCATGTACCATCACAAGAAACACTAATATCTGAAAATTTCAGTATCATCTCCTACTGTAAACTCAAGAGCTGCATTGATCATCGATTGTGTTGCAATATATTTATATGACAGCAATATTTTATATTGAACATTATTAAATCTGGCTTTTTGAAGTGGAGGTGATAAGTTTACAAAACCACTTCGTTTTTCTAATGCACTATATCCTTTTCCTATTTCACGTATTTCAATTACTAAACGAAAATATTGTATATAAAAATTTTTCAGAAGTTTTACTTAAAACTCTTTTATTGGTATAGAACTTCGTATTCCATAAACACTTAGCGCAACTCAATAGCAACAAAGAACAAAAACCTTTTTTTGTTTTATGATCTATATTCATTAGGCCGGATCATAACTTAAAAAAATTTTGAAAATTTCTTCGGGAATTTCCAGTAATTGGCTCTCAAATACGCTGAATGCAATGCTGCAAACCGTTTTTCGCTACTACTTTGCTATACTTTGTATTTTTACCTTTGAAGTTTTCAAATAAATTAACTTAAAAACGCTCATTTGTTACATAATTTATTGATTGAATTTATAATAAAATTCAAATTATTTGAACAGTCAAAACAATATATCATTAGCAAACGTTGATTAGAAACTATACTTAAATGTTCTTAAATTCAGATTTTGTGTCAAAGTGAGGCATCAACTTGCGGCGCTCCAGTTGAAAGCGAATATAGCCATCACGATTTTCATGACCATAAACTTTGGATGCTGATTCAGTCACAATTTTAATCACACGTTCAACACTTTGATTGTGACATGGAAATGGCTCAATGTCAATAACTATGTCTTCAACTGACGAAAGCCATGCCAATATTTGTACAGTTAGAATATGTTTTGTCAGAACAGGTTCGAAGCGGGGCTGTGTTTGCCAGTCAATCAGTTCTTCATAACTAGTCGCTTGAAATCGTATCTCAGGGAGTTGAAATTTTCGATTTGGTATGTCATCTTCACGAGCACGAAGAATTCTCTTCAACGCAAGCTTACGGATCACTTGACGGTTGTCTTTGAGCATAGCCAGAATAATGCTCTCGATATGAGCCGGGTAGCTATTGCGCTTCAAAACTTGCTGAACAATTATTCGATAACGCACAGGAAGAAATCGTGATGTTTCTATCATTTTATAATAGTGTGGAGCAGCATTCCAGCAGTTTGAATTTTTTTTAATGTCAATCCAAACAACCGCATATGAATTCACAATAAATTTAGCCAAAAGTATTAGTTCATTTGATGGATCTTCAGTAGATATATAGAGGCGTAGAACACGGTTTGCTAGTGTCAACCACCTTGCATGGTTTAGTCGCCCAGGTGTTCTAGAATTAAATCTATCTGGTACAACACCTGTCTTCACCGCATTAACAATTTCGAAAAAGTACAGTTGATCACTGCTTAACAACTGCTTATTGCATATAATAGGTTCACCAACAAATATGGCAAAGCTGACTATGGGTTTCTAAACAGGCATTGAAATAGACTTGCCAATTGGTCCATTAAATGAATGGGGTCCAGTTGTTGCACCATCTAAGGAGTGAAAAAGATGTCGCAAAGGAAGCTCGTTCAGATGTAAAAGAAAAATGGACCAGTGCAGTGGTCGACCAAGTTCAATTTCCATTCTGCGTATAACTCCATTGTTTAAACCAGTATTAACGTTAGTTGAATCAGAACCAATACAAACAAGGTTCGTACAGTCAACAGTATCAATTATTGAATCTGCAATGGATTTGGCTGATCCACTTGTTGGCGTTCAATGATCAACATACTTTGAATTTGGCTCTGATAAAATGGAAATATGTTCCTCAGAAATCACAGTCTGCCTATCCCCCTCAAGTTTTAAAGTCTGATCTTTCCTTCCATCAAAATACAATCCAGTAATTCTACAACCAGCATTTTTACAGGATGTTCTCAGTATTTTTTGTTCTCTGCGAATTTTATTCCGATCCACTGGCCCCATATGTTCTATACCTAAATCAACCAGAGTTGCTGATACAATCGCGGCAACTGCTCTATCTGATATGCCAAAACCATCTGCTTGTAGAGCAATATTTTTTAAACAACGGTTTTTCAGACGAGTAGATGTGACTTTGGTATCGACATCTGATACGGAAGGGGAATAAGTTTCGGTGTCAGAATTGTTGTCTGTTTCATTATCTGATTCATTATCAGATGCTTCAACGACTCTGGCACACTTAACTGCAGTCTCTTCCTTTGATAATGAAACAGATTTTCATTTTAAACGCCTCTCAGCACGTGCGGATTATTTCTTGTCGATTCCAGCTATTCTGCCAACACGTATAGTGCGTTGATCAGTTAGGAAGTCATGCTCAATTGCTGGCACCTTCAGAACCATTGGACAGCAACAAGACGAAAGTTCTTTGCATTTACACGAACAAATGTCAAACGATGTGTCAAGATCTTTTTCTATTTCATCTTGTTTGACTGTTGCAGACTTTGATCGAATCACTTTCTGAACATTGCTAATGTACTTCTCCAGCTGTAATTCTATCCCTCGAAGACTTATAGTAGGAACTGATGCTTTAATCCATATCTGAGAAAGTTTCTCTGCTAGTCTCTTACAAACAGACCGTAGTGATTCAGTTTCATAATTCTTCTCAGACAAGTATGCTTTGCCTACTTGCTTGTGGGTTGGCAAGCAAAAATTGGGTAATTCACGACCTTCTCCAAAAAGTATATGACGATTCTTTGAAGCTTTAGATCTTGAAATCATTATTGTTTTACAATTTTATAACATATCAGAATTTCAGTTAATTTCTAAAAATACAAGATGAGACGGATAAATTCTGCAATCAGTTGATAAAAGCAGAAATTAATAAACAATCATATAAAAATAGAATAATATAATAATAATATAATAATATAAAGTTATAATAGCGTTGGAGTTAATCATATCATTCGGGTTAATTTAGTTAGGTAGGTATAGATTTGGTTTAATTTCATAACCTTGGGATTATATCTAGTATTAGGGTTAAATGCATGTTTCAGTTAATGCATGTACTAAAGTAAATATACTTAGCATATAAAACCTTAAAACTTAAAAATGCAAAGTATAATCAATTCTTTAGAAATATTTTTTTTGTAAATATTAAACAACACTATATCACGCCACTTTTCACAAATTCTAAAAAAAATTAATTTTTATGATCCGGCCTAATATTCATGTTGATAGACTTGCTCTCAAAGTCAGGGCATGTTCCAACTAAGGTAAGAATTTGTACAATAATATCAAAACATGTTTTCAATTAAAACATGGCTTGACTCATTTTTATTTTTTTGAGGTTGTGGAATAGCTTCATATTGATAACAACATTGCTGGTTGATGTCATAAAGTAAGGTAAAATGCTTAAAGCATTTCTCTCAAATAATGGCATTTCTTTGCTCACAAAATTATCTTTATTTTGGGAAAAAACTGGCAACCTTGATTTTCTTGCTTTTTCTTTTTTTAAACACTTTGGAGGCACCAATTTTTTTTTATTGCAAGGTACATCAGAGGAGAGTAAAAAGTTATTTAGTCAGTTGTTACACAAAAACACAGCAAGCTGATGATTGTTTTGTTTTGAATGTATAACTGAAATTTAGTATCTAAAAAGTTTGGATAATCAACTTTTGTATTTACATGAAAGAATAGGATAGTGGTGTAAAATAAATTTTTGGTCAAATAATGAAAATAGTTAGCTTATTTAGTTTTCAGAAATTAAATAGAAGATTAACTAATACATTTTTGTACCTTTTTCGCTTGAATTTTTTAGTCACAAGAAAATGATGCTCCCAGATAACACTCTAGCGTCGGAATACATTTAAGTTATATATGACATTTATAAAATATATTCTATAGTAAGGTAAACCATAAAGGTGTATTTAACATAGACTCAATCAAATAGGAAAACAATTAAAATATTATTAAGTATTACAAGAAATAATTATAACAATATAATACTTTTAATGTACGTTGTTTGTTGTATAAAGTATTGTATGTTGATAGGATTATTATTTACTTATACTTTTGTCATTTACATTTTTGTTTTTAAACTGAAAACATGACAAAAAAAAGTTTATAATATAAACTTTAAGCAAAGATATATAAAATTTAAATAAAAAAGCTATATTATATTAAGCTATCACTATCTTTAAAAAGAATTCTGTGATATTTATTCCTTCGTTAAAAAAACTAAATACATCATTAAACAACTAAATACTTAATTAAAATGTTAGTAAAAATACATTCAAACAATATATCTGAAAATAGCAGAAGTTTATATATATATATATATATATATAAACTTCTGCTATTTTTAGATATTTCGTATTATGCATTTCTTGCTTCATTTGTTGTAGGTTTTGCACGCACTGCATTCTTAGAAAAATGAGCAAAAATAACACCTCATACATAAAAAGTGGGAACTTTATCGAAGCTTTGTAAATTTTGCGAAAAAAAATCTTTATGCACTCATATAACAATTTACAATTACACCTCTCAAACTTCCAATTCCATTATAAAATATAAAATCTTTTTCTACACTATTTTTTGAAGTTATTTTATAAATATATTAGTATAAAACTAAGTTTTGAAGAAAGTTTTGTACAGAATGTTAAAACGCACTTGTCTTTTAGTAAGTTACGGTAAGTTTGGAAAGGTGCAAAGGAAAATCTGATTCAGGGACTTCGTTTTTTGTTTTTTTTTTCTTAGCCAACTATTAATTAAGAAAAAAACATAACATTGAAAGAATAAAACAAATTCTTTTCTGAAATCTAATATCGAACAAAAGTAATCAAAAAAGTTGATGAGAAGAAAGTGCAATAAAGTTTAAACGCACTTACTAATTTTTTGTTATGGCAATATGTTAATATGGCATTTGACCCCCGTTGTTTTTAATACATGCTTGTAATTGGCTCGGCATTGATTCAATAAGATTTTGATCATCTTGATTGGTGTTTCAAGCTACAATTTTGTTAGTTCTTTTTTAAGCATTTTGTAACTAGTTATTTGGTTTTTTTTTAGTTTATAATCCATCCAGGTCCATAAATTTTCGATCGGGTTTAAGTCAGGTGATTATGCTGGCCTAGTCATGAGCCGAATATGACTTTAAACGAAATAATTGGTAATTGAATCTGCTTTATGACATGGAGCATAGTCTTGTTAAATTCACCAGTTTTAGTGAGCCTTGAATAAATCGCAACTAGGAATAAGCGAGTTTTCCAAAATGTGACGATACCCATACTGGTTCAGTCTTTCTTCGTATGTTTTATGATAGCCAACTGAGCCTGATAATCATCCCGATATTTCGACAATGCCACCACCTTTTTGAATACAACTGTTTATGTGTTGCTTCAAATATTTTACCGTATTTTTGCGACGAACAAATCTCTTGTTTTTTCTGTTAATAATTTTAAAATTCGACTCATAGCTAAAGATAATCATTTTCTATTGTTCTACTGAATAATTTAAATGCTCTTTGCACCATTTTTTTCGTTTTATACGATCGGTTAAAAACAACATAGGCTTTCTTACAGCATGAAACGAATTAAATTCTTTTTTGCGTAATAACTTACTTATTGTCGTACGAATAACTGTTTTCTCTACAAGCAAACTATTGATTTCTGCACTCAAAGCTGGTACTCCTGCTTTTGGGTTGCGTCTGCTAAACGTGTAAAGCAAGTTTTCTTTTAAACCACTCTCCAGGATCAAAATCAGAATCACTCAAGGAGTCCTCACTAGTATCTTTTTTAATCTTAACATAAGTTGTACCCTCTAATTCTTTATACCGTTGTTTCACTTGCTGCTTTCTCTTTCTGCTACTCTCCATTCCCTAAAAAGGTAACAAAAAATTCACTACTTGTTAACTTAATTTTATTATACGACAGATTGAAATAGTGAGTGAACATTGTTTTTTTTTGTTTAGCTTTTTTATTTTAAACCGTCTTAAGTGGCATGTAAATTGAAGTAAGTTGGTTTGAAAACCTAACAATCTTTTGTTTTTTTGGTTTAAAAGAAATACATACTATTTTTCTGTATTTCTTATCTTCTGATCCAAGCATAAGTCTTTTTTCCTCTTTTTTGAACATTCATTGTCCAGGTTTGAAAGATTTTTCATTAGATTTTGATTGTTTAGTATATAAAATCCAGCTTTACTCCATGGCGCTTTTACCATGGCCAAAATACAATCACATTTATTTTTTATTGCACTTCTTGCAAAGTTTTTCTGAGCAGGAGAAGCAAGAATAGTTGCTTTTTTTGATATTCTTGGGGAAAATGATTGGTTTTAAGCTAAGCGCTATATTATTTCCATCCCTATTGGAAGCTGACAACCTTATTTACAAAAAATAAGAGATAAAAAGTTTAGCTAAGTTTTTTAGCTTAAGGGATTCATTTTAAAACTAATTATTACCTTTAGTGGCTGGCTTTGCTTCTTCGATAAAAAGTAGTTTTTTTTAGACCTTAGTGTTCTTTTACTTCCTAATTTCTGACCACACTCTTCTTCTTTATACATATTTAGATTATTCTATTTATTGCTACTGACCCAAAAAATCAAACTTAAAATAATTATTATAAAAAAATCTACAACTACAACAAATGGAACCGTTGAATCCTTCTTTAAGGTACAAAATCTGGGTCTTGTCAAATCTCCACCGTATAGAAGTTACTAAATTTTATTGTAGATCTACATTATTAACTAAAAAAGTAAAAAGTATAAATTTTAGATATATAGTTATAATCCTTTGACTGTAACAATAAGGTAAGTATATTATCAAATATTGTAATTTTTTCAAATCTAAATACAAAAAAAAAAGAATTTTTTAAAATAACTACAACACAATGTATTTTTGCTAAAGAAGCCTACTCAAAGATAAGACGACTTTTTGAAATTCTGAGATAGCTTTTTCAGAAGCCGGAGTTGAAAAAACCGGCTTCAACTTTCAAAAGACTTTTTTATGCTATTGAGTATTAGTGTATTCGGAGAAACTATGGAAAGCTTAAAGAAGCGCATAAGAGTCGATCTTGTGCGCACATGTGAGGAGGATCATATGCTAAGGATTGTTGCTAACCCTAACTCTAACCCTTCCCCCCCCCTATATCTATCACACACAATATCCGAATGCG
Source organism: Hydra viridissima (assembly GCF_058129835.1). Taxonomy (NCBI): domain Eukaryota; kingdom Metazoa; phylum Cnidaria; class Hydrozoa; order Anthoathecata; family Hydridae; genus Hydra; species Hydra viridissima. The sequence continues at coordinate 637,668 of NW_028324302.1, forward strand.
ACATGGTGGCCATCAGTAGTACAAAAGCGAAGTTTAAGCTGAATAGAAGGATATACAGTGCTGTAAATAAGTTTTAGCCCACTTATTAAAACTCATGTTATTTTAACAGATTTTGAATTATAGCTTCCGATTATTTTTTTATATAAAATAATAACTAACTTCAAACAATACTAAACACTATTTTAACAAACAAAAGCAGTATTTATCAAAATTTTACATAAATTTTTGTATTTAGATTTCTAACGTGTTTATTTTTATTGTATGCTGATCTGAACCCAATTCGTATCAGCTTGTTTGTTTTTAGTTTGCTCTTGCATTTTTGTTTATTTATTGCTGTGAAGGCTTCATATTAGATGATAGTACAGTTTACAAAGATATTTCATAGCTTCTGTGTGTTTAATATCATTTTTTGTTTTTCTAAGAGCGAAACTTCTAATTTACTTTTTTTTTTTTTTTTTTATTTAAGTAATAAAATGGGTAAAATTCCACTACTGGAACGTAAGAAATTTATCGTGCTTCATGAAGAAGGTTATTCTCGATGACAATTTGTTCAAAAACCAAAATATTCAAGGACAGCCGTTAGAGAAATTATAAAAAAATTTAAAAACACGGAATCTCTTGAGGATAAAAGTCGAAGTGGAAGACCTCCAAAGCTTACAAAACATGACATAAAGTATTTAAAAAATGTGTCTCTGCGAATTTGGAAAAAAACCTCCAGTGAACTAGCTCAAGTCATTCAGGCTGCAACTGGGACAAATGTTTCCTCATCTTGCATTCGACAACATTTGCTAAAAGCTGGGTAAGAGGGTGTGTTGCAGTTCGAAAGCCTTTACTACGTCGTGGCAATAAAGAAAAAAGACTTAAATATGCAAAACAGCATAATAATAGGACGCAAGGAGTTTTAAACCGTGTACTATATATACACAGATGAATCAAAGTTTGAATTGTTCGGTAGCAGAAGACGACAGTATGTAAGAAGAAGGGTAGGAGAAGCTTATCGCCCTGAGTGTCTACATCCAACAATCAAGCATGGGGGAGATTCTGTTTTAGTTTGGGGATGTATTTTATCATCTGGAGTAGGTGATTTAATCAGAATTGATGGCAAACTGACAGGAGAACAGTATAAAGAAATTTTAAGACATCATACAATACATCTGGAATGATGGGTAATAATTTCATTCTACAGCAAGACAATGATCCCAAACATTGTTCCCAAGACGCCTAAAAATATTTACAGGACATATGTGAGGAGAGAGTTCTCGAAGTAATGAACTGGCCTCCTCAAAGTCCAGATTTGAACATTATTGAACATGTTTGTGATTATTTGGATAAAAAAAAGGCTGAATATAATTCCAAAAATGTCGAAGAACGTTTTCGAATATTTAAAAGTTGGACAATATTCCACAAAATTTCATTACAAATTTATATGAATCGTTTGCCAGGAGATTCGCTTCTGTGATCAACGCAAAAGGCGGACATACGAAGTATAAATTGTTCTTTCTTTTTGTATCATATTTTATTAAATTATTTCTAGATGTTTTTGTTTATAATATATGTGTCTATTAACCTGATTTTTTTTTACTTCATAAGTCCTTTATATTTTTACGATAAAAGCAAAAATAATTTTAAACTTATGGTGGGCTAAAACTTATTCACAGTACTGCACATTGGACAGGTTGTCTTGGACTTATCAAAGCACCTAATATACAACTTGGTATGAGTCAAAGGCACAGCTTTTGAATACGGACAGTTTACTGCATAAGGCTAAGGTAGAGGACTTCTACAAAGATATCTGGAATAGCTCTAATCTCCATGGGTTTAGCAAGTACCCAGCAGATCATCCTTATTTTGATTTGCAAAACAAGCTTTTTGGAGGCTGGTTTACGGATGAATGTAAAGGAAGCCTCATCTCTGAATTGGTCTTACTAGGACCAAAGATGAACTCGTTTCTCGAAGCCAAAAATAATATTAAAAAGGCGAAAGGGGTTAGCAATACCGTGGTTAAAATTGAGCTACGCAATGATTCTTACAAACAGCGCCTGAAAGACATTAAAGCAATTTGACACACGCTAGTCTCAATCCTGAGTATTGGGAACCAGATTAGTGTCTAAGAGTAAATAAAAACCTCTCTTAACCCACTCGACACCAAAATATGAATTGCGCTGGATGGTGTCAAGACCCTGGCCAACGGTCACTATGCACGCGTTTAATGATCATATTTAGTGGTAAATCCCATCCGGAATGATAAATAGATCTTCAAAGACCAAACGTTCGGCGGGTCCATCATTGATACTATAAATGGCAAGCTGTTCCTTCTGTCTCATGACCGAATAAATAGTGTGCGTAGTCATAGAATAGATAGGGGTGGTAAGGCGACGGTGTCCGCCTTCCAGCTTCTGGTGCTCTCACTCGTTATTTGTATGCAAACAATGCATGAGACCACCAGAAGTATTATCTTCTCAAGTTTCCTCAAGATCGAGATCTCTCCGAGCTGGTCGTGACGGTGTCTGAGAAACCTTCACAGTCTTGATGGGGTATTTAAGCTTCACACCTAACAATCTGGTTGGCTCATTATTGAGGGCAACTAACACTGATTGCAGTGACCTCACTTACTCAATCGACCTTTCTGAAGAGCCGTGCGCCACCAATAAGATCTCTTTAGCGTACTGCGCACTGAATAGTCTCTCAGTAAAAGTGCGATTGAAACGCTCGGCTATCCCAAGCTCGCGATGGTTTCCGACAGCGGCTATCCTAACCTGTATAAAGTGCTTCTTATAGATCTGGGTAGTAGCCCCTAGAAGTCAAGGCCGGGATGTGCTTGAATCAGGGCTATGGTATTCTGAAGATTGTTTCTTATCCATCGAGATACATGATGAGCCATATGAGACTACAGCAAGAAATAGACGCCGGGACTGCGAGACTCCATATAGTGAGCTGCGCAGAGCTCGCATAACCAGACTACACTACCACAGTCTCTGGCAACCTCCCAGAGAGATAGATAATGGTGCTCTCTCAATTACTGTTCGAGCTAACTTGGTCATCCATGCAGCTATCTGCCTCACTATCTTCATTATTGCAATTGCAGCTGTCACTATTGCTATCACTATTGCAACCATCACTACTATTTCCTTTGTTGTTGCGGGATGTTAAAGCTCTTTTGTCGATTTCTTTTTTGATATGCATTACTGCTCCATGTTATGCTTACGGACCGGATCAAACCTCTTGATAGCATCAAGAATTTTTTAGCTAAGACCCAGCTCTGCTAGATGTCTGCGAAACTGATTAAGCGATTTGGTGCAGGTTTGCACGTTCTTATAGTGAGCAACGATTGCCTCACTAACAGCTTTGGCTTTGTTAGTATCGCATTCTACATCAACATCAAGATCTAACCCAGTTCTTCTCTGTAGATGAGTAATTGTTTTTAACGGGATCAATGTAAAATTATGATCTTCTGGCCTCACAACTTACCCTCTGGGTAAGGAATGGCACGTATATGTTTTTAGCTAGTAATACGCTAGTTAGACGTTTTTTATGTTTAACTCCGCTTCGATTCCTGTAATCCTGTGACTCAGAAGTTAAACTCTTCATTCTCAGAGACCAGGTCATACACATAGGTTAAATTCTCAATTCCCATAGGTCAGGTCTATCAGTTTTTCTTGCGGGGTTTTTTAAGCTTTTCATTGAAAGACATTTCATGCACACTTTAAGTTCCTACTATACACTATGGAAATATATTTCTTTAACTAAATTTAATTTTGAGGTCCTTGGCAAGTCTCACAGACGTTCAAAAGATTGCTGATAGTCTTCTGAACTATGGGATACTCATGATAATTATCCACATAGTGCCTGCATCTGAGGTGGTCCTTAGCTATGCTATAAAAATTATCCGGTTTAATCTTGTTGGCTTTCCTTACTATAGAGTAGAAAATATTTCTTAGATAGAAAGACTTTCGATCAGTATCGAGCGAAGAAGGTAGTATCTCATGAAACGCAGAACCAATGATTCTAAGACCAAGGGCTAGACGCTCGCACGGGCTCGTCATCATATTAGAAGTCTATGGAGTCTCCGTATAAACTCTAGGAAAACTTTAGAGAATAAAAAATAATTCAGAACCACAACTTAAACATTTAGGAGACCGAGTTTCAGCGCCAAGACAATCACAATACAGCATACAATTAATCCCATGCGTTGTAGTAGACAACATTAATCACACGGATAGGACAGGTCAACATAGCTCTCGTATCAGTAGGATAGCCCGGAAATCATGTAGACCTTCCTATCGCAATCCAGGCCTACAGAAATGTTATGGGTACTATGATGCAAACCTAATATCCACAGTTTATGAGCCTGTGTTCAGCTTTATCATGCCAAAGAAAATCACTTTGATCAGTGAATATGCATTGGTCTCATCATCCCAAGGAATTTGCGGACTAGAAGCTTGGGTGAAATACCATGGGTGCCAGCGCTGATGTAAAACAAATATCCACACTCCCTGAGCCTGAGTTCACCTGTGTCATGCCAGATGAAATCACCCTGATCCGTGACAACTAATTGGTCTCGTCATTCCTAGGATTTTCGAAGTAGCAGCTTCCAGTATACTCCAGATGCTGCGAGACTAGCAGCGATGACAACTGTCAGGATACCAGTCTTATCAGAGATAGCAATCCGTTAGCCTTTTGGCGGTGTTTTTCCTCCTTTTAGATAATAATCTGTAATCAACAGAGAATTTTCTATTTTATTTAACTGCTGGATAATCATCTAGAATCTCTGGGCAGACCTACCCTTAGCCGATATTGTTGTCAATGTCGACTCTAAGATCACTGATAGTGCGGATTGTGTTATGGAGCAGGCTCATGTCTTTGGGCAACGCCGGTTAGAGCCTTAAATCTGACATTCTGTGTTAGTCTTATATGGTGGATGTTATTTTTTCCAATTAGATCAGTGTTGTCTGAGATTATATCATCTAAATTATGAGAAACAATCTGGTACACACCGTCTACATTCCTAGTAGTCTTTTGAATAGTGCCACTTGCACTTTAGCCTGGCCGATACTGATTTCACATTCCTCTCGGATAAGATTATCCAAAATTATAATTGTATCTCCAGGGACTATGATGTTTCCAGTAACATGTGACAACGTTAATTCGATGGGTTCAACATTCCAGGGTAGGTCTAGCACAGTTATCGATGCTCTCGCTCTCGATAACAGTCCCCTTTTTCATGTCGGGATTCAAGCGATAAGCCAAGGCGGAAAATGGGGCCTGACTCTTGCATAGAACAGATAAGTTTTAAAACTTATGAGGCTGATAATACGAGTTGTGTTAAAAAAAAACCGGAATTTTTAAATTTCGCGGGTTTGGAGAGTTCGATTGTCAGTTTTTTTTTGTGTGTGTGTTGGTACACATGACCCTAAAGTATGATAAAATTCTCAGCTATGTTCATTGTTTACTTTGTCTGTGTTAGTCACTAAGGTTCGACGCGTTTTTAAAAGCTCGGCAATTTTTGCTTGTTTAAAAAATGGAAGAATTGAAGAGTCAAAGAATTGGTATTAAATTTTGCTAAAAAATGAAAAAAAGTGTTACAAAGTCTGTGAAATATTACGCCAAGCCTATGGTGAGTCTGCTATGAAAAAACAAGTTTTTACAAGTGGTATAAGCATTTCCGAAATGGCTGCGAACACGTTGAAGATGACGAAAGAAACCAAAGCATAATCGTTGCAATCGAAGCACCCTGAATCACCAAAACCAAAAAAAGCACGTCAAGTTTGATCAAATGTTAAGGTTTTGCATACTGTTTCCTTTGACTATAATGGCGTAGTTCATCATGAGTTCTTACCACAAAGTCGCACGGTTAATAAGTAGTATTACTATGAAGTTATGCAACGTTTACGTGAAGTAATCCGAAAAAAACGCCCCGATATATGGCAAAACAATTCATGGCTTTGCACCACGACAATGCACCTGTTCACTAGGGTGTATCAAAAAACAACTTTTTTTGAATTTGAAATTCTAATAGAGCGGAAAAGTTGCTTAATGCTATAAAAAGTAATTGTGCCAAATTTTTGTGTATATTTTTTATGTTTTCAGTTCGCGCTAGGGTTTTATTTTTCTTACAAAAACAAGTTTTCTGACCGTTTTTACAAAATGAAAATAACAAATTCTATGCATATACTAGAGTTGTAACAGAGTTTAAACATTGCACAATGATCAGGTTTAGAAATGGTTACAATTTTTAAGAAAATATTTTAATGCCTTCAGTTTCCGCTAGAGGGCTGAGTTTTTAAGAAAATACACAATTTTTACTTAAAACAAAGCAATTTTAATTATGTTGTTGATGCTTTCACTTGTCGTCAATGTTTACGTCATTTATTTCCATCACCATCAGCATTATTTACCGCAAATTATGTCTATAATCAAAACATTTATTTAGTAAATATTCAAATAAAGAGCAAAAAGCACAGGTTATAATTTATTTGTTCTGATTTACAACTGTTTATTATTAACATAGATTAAAACCAAATAAATTTTAATGGCAAAAATGTCTTCTGGTGCAGCAACAACAAGAAAAGAGTCTTCTTGTCCTATCTTCGGTTCACCAGCAGACTTACGTGAGAATGTCTTGCCAACATACAAACATGTCATGATAAGTTATCTTTTCTCAATGCAGATAATGAGAGTGGAAAGTGGTGGAAAACAATCTTCTTTGAAAGAAATATCGGAAAATTTGGCGCACAAAATAGAAAATTTGTGGTGAAAAGCATCGATACCTACTGTGTCTCATAAACGCATTGTAAAAATCTTTCTTGATTACAATCAAAAGTATAGAAATGTTATGAAGTTCGTTAACAAAACAAAACAAACAGACAAGTTGAAGTCCAAAATAGCAACATTTCAAAAGCATGCAGAAAATATATGAAAATATTCAAATGTTAGAAGGTTTGTATTTTGATGGAAAAAAAGATACAACATTAGTAATTGATACAAACAAAAATATACGAAAAAATATACGAAAAATTATAAAAGAAGAACATGTAGTTTTAGAACAGGAACCAGATTCAAAGTATCTAGGGAACGTAGAGACTGTATCAGGGCATGGATACAGCATTAAGACAAGTATAAAAACATTTTTAACTCAAAATTGATACATCTAAGTTAGTTGCCATGGGTTGTGACAGGACAGCTGTCAATACCGGATTTCTTAATGGTGTTGTTGCTTTGTTCGAACTAGAACTAAAAAGACCTGCCCACCAGTTTATTTGTCAAATATATGCTAATTAACTGCCTCTACGGCATCTAATTCAAAATCTAGATGGACCTACATCAGGACCTAACGGATGGTCTGGACCAATCGGAAGGGAAATTAAATTGTGTAATACCTGTGTAATGCCAATAGTTAACTACATTCCTGTCAGTGTCAAATTGCCAAAAATAGACAAAAAATCTCTCAGTTCTGACCAAAAATAATTTCTTGATATTTGCAAAGCAATATCTACAGGTTATTGTCCAAACGCTTTGGATAACCTAAGTCATGGAAAATTTAACCATGCCAGGTGGGTGACCAATGCAAACAGAATATTGAGGTATAAAGTTAGATGTAGCGAAACTTCACACACGCTGAGAGAAATAGCTGAGTTTGTTATTAAAGTTTACTGTCAAATGTGGTTCAATATAAGATGTAATCCCTCGTGCACAGAAGGTGCTAGACATTTATGGCAAACCATCAATTTATCCAGGTATGCCAGTAGTGAAATAAAAAGTATTATCGATCCAGTTATAAAAACGAATGATTTTTTTGAGCATCCAGAAAACATGCTTCTTGCTATGATATCGGATACTCGCCCAAATGTGAGGAAATTGGCATTACAACTGATAATGAAAGCAAGAACGATGAAAACAAACAAACTCCGAAAGTTCTCTATACCAGAAATCAATTTTGAAGCAAAAGACTATGTAGATCTAATTGATTAGAAAAAGTGTGAACTAAATGAACCTCCGATTACCACTCACATTTCAGATGAAAATCTAATTGAAATGTTAACAAATGTTTATCTTCCAGATGTGCAGCATTTTCCATGCTATACTCAAGGAGTAGAGAGATGCATCAAACTTGTAGCCGAAGCTTCAGATCAAGTTTGCGGTTTGGCTAAAAAAGACGGCTTCATTCGTGTAAGACTTGCATCTCAAAAAATAATGCCTTTATTCAACACAAAATGACAGTTTGAGACAGATCCAAATGGATCAGGTAGTTGAACTTTATTACAGCTAAACTTTAAACATTTTTCAAAAATTTTTTCCACATAACTTTAATTGTATATTATGGACTGCAGAGCTTGTTTGCCACAAACTCATTAAACAGTTTTTTTTCTTAAAAATTTAACCCTCTAGCGGGAACTGCTAGAATTTGCTATTTTCATTTTATAAAAACGGTCAGAAAGCTTGTTTTTGTAAGAAAAATAAAACCCTAGCGCGAACTGAAGACATAAAAAATATACACAAAAATTTGGCAAAATTACTTTTTATAGCATTATGCAACTTTTCCGCTCTATTACAATTTCAAATTCAAAAAAAATTTTTTATTAACACCCTACTGTTCACTCGTTGCTTGTTCGTAATTTTTTGGCCAAAAATAACACCGTAGTCATGCCCCAACCTCCATATTCACCGGATATGGCTCCGTGTAACTTTTTCTTATTCCCAAAAATGAAGAAAACCTTAAAAGGCCGTCGTTTCACAAGCATTGATGACATTAAAAGCGGATTGCTGAATGAACTATAGGCTATCCCAAGGATCGAGTTTGAGAAGTGTCTCAAGGATTGGCAGAAGCGCTGGCACAAGTACATTGTATCAAATGGGAACAACTTTGAAGGAGACAACAATTATGTAGACTAATAAATAAATATTTTTTCGAGAAAACGAAAATTCTGGGTATTTTTTTAACATACCTCGAACTCCAGGTGCCCTCACAAAATCTATATTTGCATTCGAGACCTGCAAACCTTAGGGCTACGCTCGAGGATAGACGAAAACATTTTTGCTGATTCAGTGTGCGACAAACCAAATACTGACACCCAACAAAGCAGCCACCAAACGGCCCATGATTAAGGCGTGGAGTTCGATGAATTACCTTTGGGTATCTCCATATCTGGCTTTTGAACACCGGCATCACTCTCCTTACCTCCTGTGTCGGGCTTCATTGGATTTTTATCTCTTGTGAAAGGTGTTATTGGATCAATAAATCTTTTCTTCACGCCATTGATACCCGTCGTCAGACCGAAAGCAGACGGTGGTGCTTAGAGGAGCTCATTGTTGTACTGTCGCTTTGGGTCGGTCTTTAATCTAAGATTGCTCGGGAAAACATATACACCTGGGGCCAGGACGAAAGTGAGCGTGTTGGCGTTTGATAACATGTTCTGATATCGCGTGATGTCCGCACCAGATTCTTCGAAACGTTCTATGTAGACTTCTAGGGATATATGAACTCTGCCTAAGTATCTGTTGCGCTGTTTGTAGAGCTTACGATGGTTCCATGAGTCGCTCACTGAGCTGACAGAATACATATTGTATAACATCTTATACTTTCTGAGATATCTCTGAAAAAAGCTTTAGAATGACCATTTGTTAGTTCGGGGATATGTCAGGCAACCATTTTAATATTGAAATGGTCGTTAGTTTTTCTATTCTGGACGAAACGCCTTTTATCGAAGCCCCATGCCCATGTTTGTGGATCTAGCCCGGCTCGGAATAATGTTCTTATATTTTGACTTAATTTCTTATTCCTGTATTCAATCATCTAATTGATGAGGTTGCGTATCTGTGCAAATTGGTTTTCCAGGTCTCCCTGTAATTCATTTATCCGAGCTTCTGCATCAGTGAGTTCTTTTTGAGCTCCTTCAAAATATCTCCGTTCCGGTTGGAGATACTCAAACCTCCAATGTCTTCCTCACTAATCTTCACGTTTTTCAAGTTAATTCTTTTTATTTTGGCTTTGGTGGAGATTTTATTATCAATCTCATTATTAATAAGTAGCCTGACAGTTTTCAGCTTGTTTGAGCCTTTATCGAAGATATTTGTCTTGAAGCCCTCATTCTTAGAAGACTTTGCGATATTTTGAAGACTCTTCGAAAGTTTTTCCGCGCTTTCAAGGTTCGGGTTGAGTTGGGTTTCAGCCCAAATAATAGCCCATTTTTTCATATCCCAGGGGCATTATCACATACTTACATTTTACTTTGATGCAGTAGATAGTTACCTCGGAGTTGTCCTTACATTTTTCTCGTAAACTCTTACAAAATCTTAGAGAATATCGGTCTCTATTTCAATCTTCTTTTTGAGTTCCAATCCTTGATCTTCTTCAGAAGGGATTACTGATGGAAGTGCAATAAGAACAGAGAGTAGGTCAATATCAGTTTTGTCTTTATCTCCATCCCATAAGTCATCTAGCCCCTCGTTCTAATTGTCTTTTTTATCTATGATGGGGATTTCCTCTCCCCCACCTGCCGCCATTTCGCTTCAAAATTTTACAGACAACTAAGTTACTGCCACCTTTATCAGAGAGGCAGTTCTTGCATGCCTAAGCAGAGATATGGTTGTGATGTCTGGGACCGTACGTCTGGTGTAAAATATGATTCCAACGAGAAGCACAGACCTCAACGCTCGTTTCGTTAACAATTTGGGTCGAACCATAGTGGGTAAGCTGACCACCAGAATGCAGGGGAAAGAAATTATTTGCCTTCAGTCCTATGAAGACTACTGGGCCAAGCAAGACCTCTTCATAACCCCCTCAAAACCTCACTCTCCTGATTGTCTGATGCAAGCCTGTGATGAATAGGCGAATCTTACCTATTAAAGTCTGAGGCTTCTTCGGCTGTTGTTACTGGATGAATAGGGGTGGTGTTACAGCTTACGGTAGGAACCCACCAAAGTGCTCCACCCCTCTTAAGATTGAAATGGGTTATAGGTAGAAGTCCTTTCAACCTCTCGAGCTTTGAGGATCAACTGCAATAAGATATTATATTCAGCTATCGAAAATTGGTTATCATGTCGAGTGAAACAGGAGCAGCTGGGAACTTTTCTTTCAATAATAAAGCACTTGAGTTTGAGACAGTCCTTTCTGCCACTTTTACGGCAGAAATCACTCTATGTTCTCATAGACACTTCAATTTGGCTTTTGAAAAAGTCAACCACCATTGGAAGATCCAACAAGTTGGTTCACTAACCAGCTGGTTGTTTGATATCAATATTGCTTGTGACTGTCTGATATACGTCGAGATCACGGACCCAACTTTACCGATATCGCGCATCAGCCAGAAAAGACCTTACCTGCACTCAATCCTATCAGGTTGGATATTGCAATAGAGGGTAGAAACAACCTACCATACTTGAATGGCTTATTACCTAACAGAAAGTTTGAAGAACCAAGTCGCTGCTTTGCTGATTCTAACTGCATTGCATCTCCTGAGACAAATATGGTCACTAACGAGTTATTCACCCAAACCCTTACTTTTAATGACTGGTATTCAGGTAACCGACAGTTCCTCTCTATTGACTTCCATAACAATAGCAATTTTCATGGTTTTAGCTTAAAACCTTCAAACACAGGTAACGCTATAGCTGTAAATATAACTCGGAGCTGAATCTGTTGTTGTGAACTTGTTAATCGAGCTTAACGCTACAGTAAAGTTTGATGGTGGCCACTTTATGGATAGTGCTTATTAAGAGACACTGTCTCAGAGGCTATTGCACATCTAGTCGCATCTGTTGCTACGTCCCTACCCTGTCGCAACCGTACTAGGCGCTGTAGGACCCAGAGCGTTAATCTAAGGATAGAGCGAATGATTCGCCAACCCACAGGTCTCAGCCTATTACAGATGGGCATGAGACCTGATGGTTGGCGAATCCTCAGAGGGTTACCTCAGAGGATACTACAGGTACCTTAGAGGAGTACCTCAGTTGAGGTCTAATGAGTTAAAACCACTATTATACATCTAATATATAGGAAGAATAAGTCTTAGTTTAATATATAAACGCATGTAAAAACACCTTTAAAAAAACTTTCATAATGTGTTGTTCAAAATTTTTTTGAATATAGAAATATTTAAATCATCTACTAATCTTTTTAAACTAAATTTTATTCTATACTGTTATACTTACTGTTATATATTATGGCTACAGTTATACAAAAATTAAACAATTTCATCACCATGCCTTGTTGCCACAATATTTTATTTTAAAAAAAGCTCAGCTGCCTACCATGGAGTAGTGTTGTTAATTTTTTCTAGCACGCACAGCATTATGGGTAGTTAAGAACTATAAGGTGTATTATTTATATATAACAAATGGTAATTGTTTGAAATTTTAGATTTCTCCACATGCAGTTAATTAGTTACAATGTTGGAAGTTACCAACAGCTGCAAGTTGGTTAGCAGCTATCATTTCAGACCTTATAACTATGTTTCTTTGGTCTAAAATAATAATTGTTAATCAATTTCACAACATAATCAAGTATTTTTTCATACTTATTCTGAAAAACGAAAAAGTAATTTCAATAAATTACTTTTTACGCCGCATGTAAAAGTAATTTCAAATAAACATAAAAATTCAAAATGATAAAAATAAAATGAGTAAACATACATAAAACTTTTTGAATTTTACTACATACAGAAAATTTAAAGAACTTAAAAATCTTAGATTTTAATTTCTTAACTAAAGAATTTTTATAAAATAGTTGTATGAAAGTTTGTAAGTAAATAAGAAAACACATTTTTTATAAAGTAAATAATAAAGCACATTTTGAAAGACATAAAAATAAATTACTCAGTTAATTGATATAACTGCCAATAACATGCTCATCTGGTAAATCCTCAGAAGTGTTCACAGAATCGTCACTTTCTAAAGTTGTCTCACTTTCTAATAAATTTAACAATTCAGGGTTCATATTAATTCAGAGTTCATTTTAATCCATACTGTTCAATGTATTGGTCCCGGGTCTCTTTTGCGTAGATTTTGAATTTAATCGAATTGATCTTACGATCCGAGTTTATAGAATAATCCCTAATTGTTTTGTCGTGAATGACGTCTTCAAAAAAGCAATTAGTGGAGTATGGGAATTGTAAATAAGAAATATTTTAAGGTGTAAACGAACTTAAGGTGGTATTGAATAGTTTAACAATATTTTAAAAAGGAGTTGAAAAAAAAGTTTAGTTATACAATTCTCAATTAGACGGTAGTAAAATAATGTCAAACTCGTAAAAACTGTGAATTCATATATGCCTTTGGAAAAAATATAATAATTCCGCACAGCTTTATTAATTCTAAGTGCACTCCTGTTATCTCAGCCGACTTCGCAGTATTTCTGAGCAAAAATTTACGAGCAGAGTTTCCATTATTTGTATAAACAACTTTCTTTTTTGGCACTACAATTTAAAATCAAATTCACATCTAATTTTTTCCTTTCTTTTTTTTTTTTTTTCGTGACACTTTTGTTTATTTTCATTTCCACTTGCTTGTCATGTTTTAAATTATCACTGGTATGAATTAGAAATACATATTCAAAAATCCACGCATGAGGGGGTGATTATTCAAAGGAAAGATGTTCTTTGTTTATTCCTGTAGAATTCCATGAAAACTTTTAAAGTTTTCATGGAATTTTACAGGGGATAACTCATAGAATTATTGAATTTATTTTCATAGAATTCTACGTAGCCGACAGCGCATATGTGTTCGCTACGCCCGCTCAATCTAAATACTGTAAAGCTAATTTCAGCGCTGAGAAGCTAGCTTGCCGGAACAGCCCACACAGGAAAACTTCTGGTCCTTTTTGTTGATTAACGCAAAGTTTCAAGGGTCAAAATGTTTTTGAACTAAGGAGGTTTTAAACACAATATTCTGCAATAAAACTTTTCGATAATAACATTGAACGGCACTAACTTTATAAAATATTTATTCTACTTTTAAACCTTTTGGTTTATTACTTGGTAAGTAGTAATGTTATATGAATATAATCGAGCATCAAATAGAAAATTAAAAAAGACCGAAGAAATAAGTTTAGTATAATTTAGCTTTCTAAATAATAAAATTCGTAGTAAATCAGAATTTAAAAAAGCATCAAAACTAATGAAAAATACAAACGTTTTGTTCGCATTCAAACAATCTGCAGCGATCTTTAATCTTTCTTAAAAACTCGTTTTCAAATTCGTCATCTTAATAAAGTCTCTGTTCTATTTACTAGACACTAAATAATCGGTATCGTATAAGTCAATACCGAGAAGAATGGTCTCGTATCGCGTGGTATCGCTTATATATTAATGTCGATACTATCAGTACCGGTTCGATACCACTCGATACCGAGAAGGAAGGTCTCGTATCATGTGGTATCGCTAATGCTCCAATGTCGATACTAACAGTTTCTCTTCGATACCAAACGATACTGATAATAAAAAGAATCGTATAGTATCTCATGGTCTCGAATCGAGACTCTCAATAAAACAAAAAAAACAAAAAATTAGAATGTGACTTATTGAATTTTTTATTGACAAAATACAAGTACAATTGCTTTTTAGAGATTTAGTTATTGTTTTTTAAAAATCTACAATACTTTGGCTATCATCCATTTGTTATTTTTTCCTTTGCCGTAATTTCGTTGGTATTTTATGATTTTCTTCTATTAATATTGGCAAAGATAAGTCTGATTCATGTCCTATATCACTTTCAATTTCTTGTTCGATGGGCCATTTTTTAATGTAATTTTCAAGAGCGGAATAGTTCTGCATTATAATTACAAGCTTATCTGCCTTGTCACTATCGAGATTGTATCTACGATCAGTGATGAGAAGGCAAGAAGCAGAAAATGCTCTTTCAGGTTGTTTGAGTTTCCAACCAAAATCTTGCAACACCTGAAAGGGTAGGAAGTTCCGCTGCATGCTGCTTCCACCATGCTAAGGTGTTAGTTTTTCCTGCATTTTTGGATCTTATTGTTTTTTGGTATTTTTCCATTTCAAGTTTAATAGGAGGGTTTTCGTGTATATGATGTGAATTAGTATCTTCATTATACTTTGCTAAAATAATATTGTACTCATTTTCCTCCCAACCTTGTGCATTATCAGCAATGGAATCGTTACTACCGTTGTTTTAACAGGAGCTTAAGACAGACAATGAAGAATTCTCAAAGTATTCTTTGGTTGTGGGATGGTTTTCAACCAGTTTTTGAATATTTTTATCGTCAACATCAAGAAGATATCCACGAAAAAATGGATGAAAGTAATGTTCTAGTGCAAATGCGGGTAATTTACGGCCTTTGTCTGGGAATCTTTTACTTAGTTCTGATAATAAGTCCTCCATGAATTTTTTTACTGATTGGTTGTTTCCATGAGTAACATAACTATTTTTTTCTTTCTCGATGAAGTTGATGAGTGCTGTTACTTTCTACAGTGGCATGTCAATTCGGATCTCTGTGTCAGAAGATAAAAAAACTGATAATTCTTGAACAGATTTAAGCACTGGAACAATAGCTTCAAAGAGTAGGAACTGTTCATCTCTAGGTACGGTTTTCTTCCAATCATCACCGTCTGTGTCGCGTAAGTATATCAGTAGAACCTTCAGTCGAAGTATGACGTGCAGCATATCGTAATTGCTATTCCATCTCGTGGTTACTGTGGAGGGTATTTTGAGATTACTCACATCTAACCTAGAACAAGCACCTTTCAACGAAGCACTGAAGGCTATTGATTTATGAAGCCTGGTAGTAAGTGAGCTGGCTTTAAGAAAATCATCTTTCAGTTCCGGGGTACCCTCAGCTGTTCTTTGAAGTGCAATTTTGAGTTTGTGATCACTGCATGTAACAGAACCTTCTTCTTTAAGGAAGTTAATATAATAACAATAATTGGGCCGGTAATTAATTTTAGAATTATTTCCCGACATTGCCGGCAATTACCTTTTGAGATTAAGTATAAAAAATATTTAGCAAGTAAAGCTTACCTATATTTTTCTTAAAATAATCCCAGGTTAAAGATGTTTTAAAAGGCACTACGAGTGAAGATTAACTTTCTTTAATAACTAGAGTATACTTTTGTTTAATTGTTTAAAACTAAAGTTTAGTTGTTGAATGTTGAACACAGAACAAAGCGAAAATTACGATACCATGAGAGATTTAATTAAAGCAACGATACCAGAAGAGAAATTAAAATACGAATGCGATATCACACAATTAACTGATTTATTATGAATTAAATAATACTGAATTAAAATAAATATAGTGACTGTTACAAAATCAATTCCCTTTGAACAATCAATTCTAATAAGCGTTTAGAATAATCATTAACAATTGCATCAAAAGTTAATCCCTTTGGAGAATTACATGAAAAACTCTAATTAATGATAGTTTCAAAACTAATTCCCTTTGAACAACCATTTCTAATACTCTTTTAGAATAATCATTAACCATTGCATCACAAGTAATTTTCTTTGAAGAATTATATGAAAAACACTCTTTAATGATTGCAAAACTATTCCCTTGCAGATTATATCCGCAAGGAAAATTTTCGCTTGAAAAAATTCGATAGAGTTGGAATAACGACATGGAAAATTACACATTGCAGGGGCTGATCCAGGTCATTGTTCTAGGGGGGGGGGGGGGAGTCGGACCAAAAAAAATACAAAAAATAAGGTTTTCATTTTTTCAAAACAAAACAACTGTTTCATTTGATATTTAGAATGATTTTAGAAAAGTTATAAGATAGTTAGTAATATTAAATATATTGAATGGTTATATAAATTTTTTTTATTTTTTTCTTATTTTTTTAATTTTATCAATAATATTTTGAAGTTTGACATTTCTTAGGTAGGGGAAGGGGGTAGTTACCCCGAATACCACCCCCCTCCCATACCTTTTTGTCCGCCCTTACACACTGTTTAACATAATTTAATAATTTGTAAAAATTTAATATAGAAATAAATATTGAAAAAATCTTTTCCTTCCTTTTAATCACGGTAGAAAAAAAATATAAGGATACCAGATGATAAACATGATGTCATACAACCAGCTTAGAGAATCTTTTTTTTATAATAAATGAGCCATATATCTATCTAATTAATTATACGAATTTACTATTTCATATTACAAATCGTATATAAAAATAATATGGAAGTTCTCATGATGACCCTAGTTGCAATACCAAATGATACTATCGGTACCAAACAATACCAACATAACCGATAACTTTTGATACTAGTATCGATATCGATACCGTAAGGTATTGCACCGTGACCAAACGATACCAACAAACCGATACTTCGATATCGCGTGATCTCGAAGTAGAAACCAAACGGTACCAACATTAACGACACTTTCGATACCAGTATCGCGTGATTTCGATACCGATACCAGACGAGAAATTGAGACTCAAGACCGATTATCTAGTGTTTACTATTTACATTCTTCTGATTTAACAGAAGCTGTTTTAGAATGACTTTGGTTCATTAAACGGTGTTATCCTTTTTGCTTCACCTTTTCACCCAGAATTAAATAACAGTCATAGCAATAGAACTTTGATACACCAACATATATTAAAATTTTGCAATATATCAAATATTTTTAAGAAGATTTAACTCTGCGTGTTCTTCAAGAAGATTTGGAACAATGCTAAACAAAAATGCTGTCTTTTGGTGGGAGAAAAGTAAATGAATTTTATAAATATCTTGTAGTGGTCGTATAAATACGTCTTTCGGTAGAAAAATCTTGGCTTTCTTCCCACATTTTAATATTTGTATTTAGTTTTTTACAGATAATAAAATAAAGACAGAATGTTCTTTTAAAGTTTCGAGATTTTCTAGAGCGTTTTTACCTTATTTTTGTAATTTCAAAACATTGTTTTACTACTTAAATATAAATTTTTAAAACTTTTTAATTGGTCCGCAAAACTTGAAACTTCCGTTAATTTTATCTTTCATATTCAAAATATCATATATAATTACATTTTTCAAACCTGACAGGATATCTGGATTAAAAATTAAATTCATAAAAGGAACAAGAAGGATTAACTAATGTCATCATTGAATGATATCGCATTAATGTATGAAATTATACCGTCAGAACCTTAAGAATTTACTTTTTCGTAATTTATTGGAAGCCAAAAAAAAAAAGTGTTTTCTTAAGCCGAGATTTTAAAAACTCCAGTAACGTAATAAACTCCAGCCCTCAAAGTTTTTAATTTTTTTATCGTTACCATTTGTAAGAAGTATTCTGTAATCTATTTTCTAAAGATAATTCAAAGATATTAAAAAAAACTAATCTAGTAGCTTCACTTAAAACTAGAGAGTGACACGCTTGCGGAATTTCTTTAAAGCGATTTTTTCAGTCATTACAAACCGAGTTAACATTCCCCCAGTGTTAACTAGTTTACAATAGAGAATCACACGGATTCTCTATTGTTAGCTATTATACACTAATTAAATAAATAATTTTTTATTTCACTGCACGTGAGATTCTATTTTCTTACCTAAAACAATCTGCTTAAAGGGAGTACGAAAGAAATTTACATAGTTTTACCAGAATAACCATCACAAAAAAAAACAAACGGATACTTTGCACTGTAACAACAACTCGTCTTCTATTATAAACAATTTTCTTTACCGACAATTTGATGTAAAGGAAAAACAGCAACATAACATCTAAAAATTATCAGTATAATACAAAAAATTATAATATGTATATGTTAGAGCCTGTTTGACTAAAAAAGAAAATTTTATTACGGAGCACGCTACAAAATGACGATAATTTTGGTAAAATCCTTATAATATTACCAAATAGAGTGAAAACTCTTATTAAAGCATCGCATTAAGAAATAGTAAAAATATGGCTGGTTTTTTCATGATTAATAAACAAATCATTTGACCAATTGTAACATTTCGCAAGTATTAGTAGGTATAAATAATAAAAATAAACATAAATTTAACAATAAATTTATTATAAATATACTATAAATAGTAAAGTATATAATTACAAAAAATGACATTTACGGATAAATGGAGCTTTATAACTATTAGTAAAAAAAAGTTTTCTGATTATTCCTAAATCAGAAAAAATACATTTCTCTTTCAGGAGACGTTGAAACTTTATTCTTTTTATTATAGAATAGAATTTTATTATAAAACTTTTATTAAAGATAGAATGTTTGTTTTCTTTTTTACATTGTGTGAAATGATAAATTATTTTGTTTTTTGTTTAATATTTCTTATATTTACTTTTCGTAAAATTAAAAATTGATTTTCATGCAACGTTCGAAGCAAGTTTTAATTTCCTGTCTTAATTTTATATGCTTCAGTGTTTTGCTTTAGTTAAATATAACCATCAGGTAAGTGTGCTGACATTTTAAAATTTTTTCGCCTGAAGTTCTTAGATCTTTAAGCCTTTTTAGTACTTCGTTTTTTCATTTTTTTTTTCAATTTTTAGACATGACGTTTATAGACAACTATTTAAAGAAAAGAAATCCAATGGGGTTGAAAACGCTGGTTTGAAAGCTAGACAAAGTTTAAAGCGATTGTCTCACTATTTGATATTTTGATCTTTAACTGTTTGCTAGGATTACTTGTAGCATAATAAATTAATAATATATGTAAATATAAATCAATGAAAGAGACTTTTTTGTAAAACTGAGAAGAATGCCTCGATGCGCCAGATGAAATAGTGTGAAAGCCTTAAATAGCCAGAATAGAGAATTAACAGATAAAATTGGTGTTATTAGAAAAGATTTATTAGTCTTTATAATATTACCAATCATAAAGACTAATAAAAAAAAACGTTTCAGCATTAAGTTAGTTAGTTCATTTAATTAATTAAAATGTTTTCTAGATTTGAATTGAAAATAATTCTATCTTTATAAACATTTCCAAATAAAATTTCCTCAAGGTGAGCAATACATCGGTAGTTTTTAAACAACAAAATATTTGTCTGTTGCATTTGTTAAAGCATTACTTGATAATAGAAGTGCTCTTATACAATTTAGAGTTATTCAATTTGGGTAATAGTAATATAAATATGCTGCGAATATATTATATTATGAAATATAATATATAATTATAAAATATAAATAAATGTTGCGAATAAATATATTATGAATATATTTTAGCGTATGAACTATGATGAACATATTTTAGTATATGAATATTTATGAACTTATAGCAAATAGACTAAAGCTTTACAAGTTACATAAACAATTATGATTATATTATCGTATTAAGAATTATGATGAATATATTTTAGCATATGAACTATGACGAGCGTATTTTAGCAAATGGACTTTCATGAACATATTATAGCATATGTGCAAATACAGCATCGAGTTGCTCGGCAGTGTATTTTCTTGTTTTTTTTTTTTTTTTTGTTTTTTTTTGCCATTTTGTGCACCTTTCTATTTTAACTGTGATAGAGACTAGATACGTAATAAAAATTAATTAAAAAACAAATGTGAAACAATTATAATAATTACTAAGAATATATAATAACTATATTACAAAAAATATATAATAACACTAATATTATATAATGTGAGGGCGGTTTTTAATAAATAATGTACGTTTATTAGTTTGTTATAGGATGATGTATTAAAGTTATATTTACCGCCCTCACTATATTCTATTATACATAAATATCAATCACAAAAATTCTCTCTCTTTAAAATTCTTTTGTAAAGCTTTTATTTCTTTGTAAAACTCCGTATTCTCCGAAATTCCTTCTTCTTCTTATCCTTTTTACTCCTGTGAAACTTTATTATCATTTTTTTTTTTTTTTTGAGCTTTTATAGTTTTATCTTGTTTTTGGCTGCGATGTCAATTCATCATTTACTTATCTGACAGGGTGTTTTTAACATTTCTTCTCTCCGTTTTATGGTTGACGAGTCTTCCAGTTTAAGTCTTTTTCCAGCTATTTTTATTTACTTTTTTCTATCTGCTTTATTTTTTACTTACATAAGAAGTAGATGAATCATCGTCTGTTCGTCTTTTCCCAATGGCTTTTCTTATCTGAATTCTCCCTCCTCACAATAATAAGAGTTTTACATTCTTAGTGAATACGATTTGCAATGACATGTGTTTTACAATATTTTTACAAACGCGAAGAAATTAAAAATAGTATAGTTATTGGTTCAAAATGTCCTAAGAGCACTATTAGATTTTTATTTTGATGATTTTATCTACTTGTACGAGAAGTTTACGAAATCCTACGCAATTCATTGTAGTTCATTTACTAAAGCAAAAGATAAGCTAAAAAAGTATATAGTTTGTTATGTGAAACTTTTGGGAAAAACTTTTTAGTCAATCAAATGTTTGCATTCAACAATAACCTAAATACGATAAAGACTTTAATATTTTAAAAGGAAATAAACGAAGTAATAAAAATAAACTTTTACATAATTTTTAGTATACAAAAAAAAAAAATTTTAAAGAAGTAAGAGAAGCCATGATCGATATAAGTATAAAATAATATTGTTGATCCCAAACAACTAAACAATTTAAGGACTGAATAAAGTAATAGAAACAAAGAATCCGAGATTGATCGTAACAACAGTCTTTCAAAGCACTCCGTACCATGACTTTTCTAAACAAATAGATTATTTACAAATCTAATTTTCTGTTCTCGACAATTTCTGTAGTCTCCGGTATATTATTATGCCGTAATACTTCAGTAGCGCTGTCATGCTGTTTCAATTGAGCTTTTCACATTTTTTTGTTAAAAATACAACTCAACGAAGTTAATGCAATCATTAAAAATACGCAGTATTTATTTTGGTTTAAACCGTAATAAAATTAAGTAAACCTTAATCAACTTATTAAATTATGTAACAATATGAATTTAATTTTAAGCTAAGAAAATTAAAATCGCCTGACATCATCAGCATTTGTACAAAAAATGCACTTGAACACAGAATGGCAAGTAAATCATTTAACAATTGTTTTCAATAAAAAGAAAAGATTTTATCTTCCAAAAATCGAACAAAGAAAGTTTTGATTAGTAAATCTTGTAAGTTAAAACAAAATCAGTTGTAATTTAAACACAACTTTGTAGATTGCCCACGAGATAAAACGTAACTTCAAATTACTGCCACAATGCAATCTGTCGTTAAGTGGTTTGGTCCAATTTACCCCGTTAAATTTTTGATAGCAGCAGTACTTTCATTTTGTCTGAATTACAGTGAATTTGACCGCAATAAATTATGGAATGAACCTCAGAACGGCTTAGGAATAGAGAATGATCAGCAAATAGACATACATAATAGCTAAAAAGTGAAGTCCAGTCTTAAAATCCCGCTTTAGATCGCTTTGCTAAAAGAAACTTGCGCCGTTTTTATTACCCCAATAAAAGCGGCGCAAGTTTCCGTAATGGTTCTTTTTTAAATCAACCATTTTGCAAATGATCTGTAGATAACTTGAAATAGCATTATGAAAAAAAAAAAAAAAAAAATTTGTATCTTTCTTAAGTAAGCGCTTGTCAGGTTTGTAAAACAATTTTTGAGTAAAAAAAATTTTGATGCTGAAACATTGATTATCACCTATTAAATATTTGATCTGAATTTTAAATATTTATAGGACCTCAATAATGATAATAAAAAAATTAGTTCCATATAAATCCACTCTTCTTAAAGTTTGCATCATATTATAACCATAATTTATCTTTCTAAAAAACTCAAGTAATCGTTGTAAGCTTGTAAACTGGTATTTCTTGGCTTGTAAATTGGTATTTTTTGGCTTGTAAACTGGTATTTCAAGGTGATCACATTTTTTAATCATCAAACTATTAAAAATTTGGTTTGCGTTTATTTGAGGACTAATTTTTTTTAACTTGTGCTCGCAAAGGTACATTCAATCGCTCATTATACAATCTGTTTTGTTATACCAGGATATTATGCTTGGCCTATTGTGTCAGTTAAAAAGCAGATAATGTAAATTGAAACGCATGATAAAATGCACGAAGCATTGAAGAGCTTTTATAGAGCAGAATAAATAGAAAGCTGATGTAATACAACGAAGGAAAACGGTCCACATTGTGAAACTGCTGTTCATGAAAAAAAATTATGTCATTAATGTGTATTGTTGAGTCTAATTATTATTAAAACATAGTAGGACTGAATACCATGTAAATTAATCAAACATTTTACGAGTTCGTTTCCAGTTCCGAACCAATGGCCCTAAAAACACAGCGATTGCTGCAATTACATTTCAATTCCGGTAAGTCGAACCTCTATGGGACCAAGGAATATCGGTTTGACTTAAAGAATGTTCGATTTAAGCGAAGAGTTTTTCACAATTGAACTTTCAAGGGGCCAAAGAAAGCAGTTTAGGATAATAAAAGTAAAGATAACTGGTATTCAACTTAAAGAAATTTAACTGAACAATTTAGGTACGTGTGCAAAATTTTTAAACTATTCAAATATTTAATTATTATACATCATTGTAAAGAGCTTTAAATCAGTATTTCGATGGTGAAAATTTCATAAAAAACTAATGATTCTACTAAAAGTTATGCCCATTTAAATGACAAAAATTCATTATAAGGAATGCTTAAGAAAACTGCAACCAACTTAAAAAATTAGCGTTCGGCTTACGGTGGTTTTATAATAGAACTTCATTGTTTAGTTTTTAACGCATTACTTTGCCTCGGTTATATTTTTATTCAACTAATAACAAAATATGTTTTTTTTGTGTGTATTTGTGTGTAAATCATGTTTTGAATACTTTAAAAAAATCATTTGGTACCTTTACTGCGTGCAAAAATAGAATATGAGCGTGTCATTATTTTTTAATGAAATTTGGCAGGTACATAGAAAATAGATATATGAAATTGATTCAAAAGTTAGAAAAAAACCCATCATCCCTTCAATGTCAATTCACTTTCAGAACAGGAATGAAGTTTTCAATAGCAATGAAATCACTAAAAACGTTAGTAACTGCAAAAAAAAAAACAAATTGCAATAAACTTACAACACTCTACTTCTAAAATATTATCTAAGTCAATATAAAATTCTTAATAAAAGACGAGAAAAATCCATCCTTACAACACCTACCTCGAGCACGCGGTAAAAAAATGGTCACAGATTTTATCTTTAAAATCGGTGCCGTAAATCGCAGATACGCATGTACCTAAACAATTGAAGCATCGGTAGTTCGGCAGTTAAGCGGCGTAAAATTAATTTTTTTACTGGAATAAACTCTACGGAGGTGAAAACGAAAACAATTAACATAAAATTTACGTTGTGAAACGTAAATGGAAAACCAAAACCAAAAAGAAAAGCGTGATACCAAAGAGACGTAAAAGTAATAATAATTCATGAATTTTTTAACTTTTTATTTTTTGCTAAATATACTACATATTTCCTTTATACTATAGATTTCCTTTATAATATTAAACATATTACAGTTATTATAAAAAATATATATGCTTATATGTATAATATTTTATACGTATACATTATATATTAAAATTAATTTTATTAGTTTATTCTGCACTGAATAGTTCGTTTTTATTTAGTAAGTAGTAAACAACAAGCAATTAACTACTTTTAAATTCATCTACTAGGGCCAATGCTATAAACAATTCGAAGTTTTTTTCGAGAAAAAAAATCTTTCGTAAAAACGCAATTTTTCACGTACGAAAAAAAGTTCGTAATCTCGAAGAATTTATCGCTGTTTGTATTTTTTTCGCCCATTGTTATAAAGCATAAAACGTAAACGTCACTAAAGTTCACGAACTTTTTTTATCCGTAATATATAGTAGTAATATAATAGTAATTTTTATTGTAACTTTTATTTATTAGGCCTACTTAATGAATTTAATTAGTCATTAAGTATGCTGTGCTGTCTATTCTATTTTTATGAATATTTTTAAATTCTAGTATTTGGTGTTTAAAAAATCTGTTTAAAATTAAAGTAGAAACATGAATTTAATTTTTTCGGATGAAGACTTAGATTTCGAAGTTGCAGAAAATGAGCTTCGCCACCGATTGCCTCGAGAGGTTGGTGTTTAAAACATTACTTAAAATTACTATATATATATTTTTTTTTAATGATTTTTTATCGAACAAAATCAGAAATCATACTAAATAGGCGCAGAAATTATATTTTTGTTTTGTTTTTCAATATCATTTTAGTTTAATGGTCGCTTTTTTAACGAAGATGCTTCTGACAACGTTTTTCGAGAGCAGTATCGAGTCCCAAGAGCTGTATTAGATTTTTTAGAAACTAGGCTTAAAGATGATTTGCAACATTATACTAAGCGAAATAAAAGCATTTCAGTACTTTTCCAAATAATGGTATTTCTTCATTTTATTGGCACAAATATTTTTTTTCATGTTCTCAGAGACTGTCATGGAATCTTTACCAACACAATTTATAGTATTATACAGTGTAGGAGAAGCTATTTTCAATGTTAGTGTATTAAGTTAATAAAACTATTGGAAGTATATATATATTTACATGAATGTAAAATCTTTATTTAGAAATATGATTGATTACATACTTATATTATGTTAATATATACTATATATTACATACTTATACTATAACATTTGTAAATATATATTTAAATATATATATATATATATATATATATATATATATATATATATATATATATATATATATATATATATATATATATACACATACATATATATACATATATATAAAATATAATGTAGCAATACATATTTTTATTTAAATAGTTTGCTAATTAAAACATACTAAGCTTCCCAAGAAGAACCTCTTTGTTTTCTCTTATTTATATTGCTAGTAACATTTTAAGTTCTTTAGACAGCATTTTATTTGTTGTGTATTTGTGTATTATTTTGTTGTGTATTTGTGTATTATATGGCATATTTATCGACTATTTATACTTTTCTTTAGTCAAACACTATGAAAAATTTGTTTAACCAGAATTACTATCGAAAACATTCATAAATAAGTATGGAATTTTAAATTCATACATGCATTGTTAACGAAGCACAACAAGGAACTGAATAATAGATTAAATGCAGTTTTTAAGTAATTAGTTTATTATGAAGTTACCAAAATCCTTTTGAGCTTTATCTATAAAATATCTGCATAAAAACACAAACAAAGAATGTTCAATGATTTTGAAGCGCTAACGTTATTCCAACAATGGCCGCCAAAAATCACGAAGAAAATATCTAAAATTGAGATCAAAAATCTATCTGAAGTTTTTTTTCGAAAAAACGCATTTTTTATCTGAAAAGGCAATTCCCTTGCTCGTTTATAGCATTGGATTTAATAGCAAAGTTTTTATCTTAAAAACGGAGTTTTTAGAATGTTTATAGCAATGGACTTTTTTTTTCTTCGCTTTTTACGGTAAAAACTTCGTGTTTTACGGAAAAAACTTCGTTTTTTATGTTTATAGCATTGGCCCCTGGTCTTTAGAATCATTATAGGAACTTTTTAAGTCTCCGCGAACGAGATCGCTAATGGCTTAAATAATAAATTTATTTTGCACTTATTTTACAACTGTAGGATTACCCTTAGAAAATAAATTGTAACGAAGATCGCTTTCAACGGTATTACTAAATATCAAAAACTTAACAGAAACATCAACTCAAACAAAATGCCGTGGTGTAAGATCAGTCGAAATGCTTCATTTGTTTCAATGCTGTCATTAACAATGTCATTTTTTATTGTGGAGCTTGTGGTCGGTTTTATGACTAAATCAATGGCTTTGGTTGCTGATTCTTTTCAGATGTTATCAGACGTTGTGTCAATGATTGTTGGCTTCGTTGCATTACACTGTTCCAAACGTAGTGAAACCACTAGTCGTTTTACATATGGTTGGGTTCGTGCTGAAGTAATCGGAGCTTTAGTCAACTCTGTGTTTCTTTCTGCTCTTTGTTTCAACAGTCTTATAGAATCACTTAGAAGATTTGCAATTCCAGAACAAGTAGAGCAGCCAAAACTTGTTTTTATTGTTGGTGCAATTGGTTTATTTGTAAATATAGTTGGGTTATTTCTTTTTCATCAGAATGGTGAAGGACATGGTCATTCAAACTCTTATGATCCAATCGAAAGGAGCCAAAACGATGAGGTTATAAATAATTTTGTAGCGGAAATGTCACAAGCTAATTGCAGTGTAGCAATTGTTCTTAATGATGATGAAAAAAACTCACGAGAGCTTGAAGCTGTCAAAGAAAAAAAGAATGATAAGAAAGTGCTTTCAAATTTTCTATGGTCAATTGGCAATCTGGGCAATCAAAGATTGCTGTAACCAGATAGGCGACCTAGTCAAAGTGCTTACAAAAGTGATGGTAAGATCGGCTATGAAATTGCAATGAATAAAGTAGTACTAAGTTTTTTCAACCATATAAATTTTATTACAGACTCAATGAGCATAAGCAAATTAATGCTTTTTTTTATGCTCTTCAAGTTGGTATTTGTAAACTCATATTTTTTTTACGTTTTGCACACAATTCGTCTTTTTTTCTTCAGGGTGTATGTTTTACAGCACAGCACATATCTTGAAACCTTTTTCATTACAACCAATATTATTCCTAATTATATATTATTGGACAATTTGGTTAACATTTGTAAATTGTGAAGGTGAGTTTCCACTCATCCGTTTTTGCTACGGGAAAGGGAAAGGGATGGGAAAATTAATCACTTGAGCATGCGCAGTGAATAATTTTCAAAATTAAATTACAAATTGCGCACGCTCACGTGATTAATTTTCCCTTCTCTTTCTTTTTCCCGTAGCAAAAACGGATGAGTGGAAACTCACCTTTACTATCATTTTATTTATACTGGCGCGGATCTAAGGGATGGCTATTGTGGCAATGGCCACATAGTTTAAAGTCCTACTGATTTATTAGAAAATGTATCTAATATTTATAAAAGATCTTTTAGAATTTTTCGGATACAATATGGAAATGATTTAGGGATTTGCTTACTTATTGAAAAGAATTTTAAAATATTTTGTAAGACTTGCGTAAGAATTTTTCATCTAACGACTGATTGAAGTAGGCCATACAGCTTAAATTTAACAGCAGCCACGTTAGTTTTGGGTTTATAAGCTTAAGGAATATTCCTAAAAGTTTAAATTTGGCGTAAATTACGGATTTTGGCTATAGAGATTCCTGCCAGGTTCTTATTATTCGTTACCGACATTTAAATGGTGAAAACTTCATAAAAAACGAATAATTCTACAAAAAGTTATGCACATTTAAGTAACAAAATTTCATAAGAAGGATTGCTTAAGAAAACTGCGACCAACATAAAAATTTCATGTTCGGCTAACGGCAGTTTTGTAATCGAACTTTATTGTTTATTTGCGCAATATTTTTCTTCCGTTAAGTTTTCATTCAACTCAACGCTTTAATAAAAAAAGCTATGTTAAAAATTTTTTTATTATTTTAATTAATTTATCATATTGATTAAAGAAATAAATTTTTTTTTATAATGAATTAAAAATTGATAATAGACTTTTATAAATTAGTATGATAAATATTGCGGATGCAAGCGTAATAATAACCTCTATGTAATTATAATATTATATTAGGCTCTAAGTAATTATAATATTATACCTTATTATACTTATATTATGTAATATTTTAAAATGTAATGAATACTGTGTATATAATTAAAGGCGTATTCCCTTACTATATATTATTTTATGCTGTGTACAGTGTGTATTTATATACCCAGCTAGAAAGTGAAAAGCGAACTTAAAGATTCATGGTTTTTTTAAGTTATACCTATTTTTCGTGATCCTGTTTTCGGATAGCACTTTAATAAAAGTAGTAATTGATTTATTTCGATTACTACTCCCCCCCCCCTCCCAAGAAATTGAACACTTCGATAAATCTAAATAGTTAAACAAAAAAAAACTCATTTGCTTAGTAATGTTTTTAACAGAATTGTGGCTGTGAAAATAGCCTTTTTCGTGATGATTGTGACTGCCTAATGTGAATAAGACGCATCTTTTCTATTTACCAAACAGCATTGACATCATAGATAGAAAATGTAGATTCTTGTCTTCTGAAGGTATCAATATCTACAGATGCAAAAGTCTAACTTTCAGCATGCTCTGATAAAACCTTGCAATAATAAACAAAATAAATTATATCTGGTATGCCCTAGGGTAAAAATAAATCAAAATAACTTAACTCCTGATGCATAACACATTTTACCATTTAAACTTCGATAGAAGTAAGTCGATCTCTTAATGTTTGCTTTGACAAATCCTCACAATAATACCTGAAATAAAATAGATGTAATATATAAAAATGATAATGAAAAAGTATAGATCTGTTCATAGACTAGCCATTAGAGGATGGCTAGTCTATGATCAAGTTATACTGATTTATTAAAATTACTAAACACCAGCATCTTGTTTAGTTAATGCATCAGCATCCAAGCAAATATTGGATGTCAATAACTTCCCCACTTCCTGAAATAAGATCTGGTATGTACAAATAATGAATGAGAGAAATATATATCATTTCATAACTTTACAAAAAAAAAAAAAAAAATGCTGGGAGGAGCATAATATATATAATAATTACATTTGCAAAAATATTTCTAACAATTTGACTCACCTATTATCTGTAAATGATATCTATTAACACAAGCATATAAACCATTTTACTTTTTATAATAAAACTTACCATACTATTATCAATTCAATCACAATTTGTTTATGATATCACCATATCACCGCTTATGATGTATGCAGAGAGTTGATATTTAGTCATATCGTACTCAACACCATCATCATCCTCATTCTCATTTAGTTTCCAATAAGAAACTATATATATGGCACTGTTCTTTTTTTTAATGCTAAAAAGTCTGCCATAGTATATATCTTGGCTGTTAGTGTCAGCATCATGCCACATGTGGCATATATTTCTTCCAACAGCAGTACCATTGAGAATGTCTTCAATATCTGCAGCCGCATTACTTTCCAAATCAGGAAACAGTTGCTTTATCTGCTGAGGCATGCAGGATTTTAATACTTTTTCTACTTTTCTTCTTTCTTTGTCCTCCTTAATTTTAATCATTTTCGCCATGCGTTTAATCAACTCCACCTTCATTTCTTCATGGCATTGTATGTTTGCTAACTGCTTTTTTCGGGCTAAGGAGATGGACCAAGCTATCAATTTATTTCGTACATCAGTTTGTTTTTTAGAAAGGAAATCAGTTGTCCTATTTTTGCTTGTGCGAATTTTTGATGACAAGAAACAAAGAGTGGCATTACAAGCTTTCTGTTTTGCAGCGCTAAACATACCTACAAGTTTTTCAGAGTCAATGTTATGAGGTCGTGCCGATAGTGTTTGGGAATTCAATTGATCAGTTGAGGTCATGTTGAACTGTCGCTCATACTGACGGTCAATAACACTAATGATAGCATTTAGGCAGCTAGCTAATGCGCATCTCATTTCTTTAGTCCTTGGGCAAAAGTCAATAATTGAATTAAAAACTGGATCATTGAGATCACCGCCAAAAAAGTCTGTTTTTTTGTGAATAAGGGAAAGGGCCATTGTGCTGCTTTCAACAAGTTCATTGCGAACATCTTTGACAACTTGAATGCCAGACAAGTAGTCAAGTCCATGACCTGATGCAACGTAGAACTTTTTCATCCAAGGACCAGTCAGTAGCTTTCCAATTAATGCTAGGGCACACATCTCACGGATACCTTAAATTAAATATAATATGTCATAAAGTATATGATTAGGTCATTATCACACCATAAACTCTAACCTGTTTCAGATGTGAAGTCTTGGAACAAACAATTTCTTAGTCCTCCACACAAAACTACTTCAGAAAACAGAAAACTTTGAAGTTTATGGAAGTGATGGATCAAAACTCCACATGTATGAAAAAGGATGTGCAGTCTATTTCCTCTTTTGCGTGGTATTAATCCTCTGGGCAGGCCATGTTTGTCCAAAAATTAACAAAGCCTTTTGGATCACCTTAAAAAAAAAAAATATCAGCAAGTGTGCAATGCAAAGAACTTGTTTGTATAATTGAAACAAGTATGCTAATCAACAAACTTTTTATGTTCAGAATATTATTCAAAACCATAATTTTATCAGCAAAACAATATTAAAGTAATAATATGATAAATAGTTTATTTACCTTTACCTTTATTTATTTACCTTTACTGTCCTTGTAACGGAGTTTATTGAGCTGAACAACAATGTTTGCTGCTAAGCAATCTCTGCCAAAAAGCTTGCCTTTTGAAGTTTCCAAGGCTTTAAGTGATGACTTGCAAGCAGTGGTGATTGTGTCTTAGGGATGAAGGTGACAGTTCAGTTCATTTAATGATTTCTGCCAAAAAATATTTAACTTTGTATCGTTGCATGGTTCACTGCCACTCTGTCACTCATTGTGTAAGCTATGTTGCCAATAATAGTGCTTCGTACATCAGTATATTGTTTCTGGTAAAAGCCACTATACATCTTAGCAAGATTATCCACAGACTTTGCAATATGATTCATATAGTCATAAGCTGTACCTCCAGCAAGTTGATCAATGGCTACAACCATACATAAAGATTTAGTTGTTAAGTGCACAACATTTACATGAACCCCCTTCTGGGTTGAAGTATCAAAACCAAGTGTCAAATTTTTTGTTGAGAATGCTATCTCAGCAGTCTGGAGTTCTGAAATAACACCTAGCCCACGCATCATCTGCTCCACAGTTGTGCGATGTGGAATTTCACTAAATATATATCCAGTGTGTTCTCCAACTTTATGAAGAAGTTGTGGCACACAGTGAGTAGGAACTTGACATGCCAACATGTCATAGATTATTGCCCTAATATTGCATGAGAAGACATTTTTATACTTGGTGTTTTGTACTTTTTGCTGAACTTGTTCTATCTTCTCCTGTAACTTAGGCATGTCATTCTGAAGGGCAGAAATCTCTACATTCTTTTCAGTAACTTGTTGGCGTAAGATGGTTTCTTCATTAGACAGCTTTGTTTGGGCAATTTCTTGCTGTTTTCTTAAACAAAAATTTGCAACTTGAAGCTTTTTTAACTGTAAGTTAAAATGTTGGAGTTTTAATTTATTCCTCAAACTTTTAATTGTCTTGTCTTTGCGAGCAATGCTCTCATAAAGATGTTTAAATCTAGCCCTTACCTTAGCTTTTTTCTTTAACACTTTTAACTGGTCAGCTCTTAACCTGGATAATGATGGTCTTGAATCAGATGAAGATAAAACACTAATATGTTTAGGAGATGAGTTAACTGACAAAGATGAAATAGTGTTACGTAGTTTTGAGGTGGACAGTAATGACTGTGCTGCTGGCAATACTGTCATTTGACAAAAGAAAAGCTTATTGCAAAAGTCAACAAAATGTTTAGAATCTCTTACAAAATTGCATACCCAGTTTTTTGATTCTTTAACAAGAAGTTTAATATGACTTCTACAAATCTTGAAGTCATAAAGCTTATTGACTTGTTCAATAGTTGCTTTTTGTGATTCATTATTGCTAATGAATATAAACAGTATATGTCCATTTCTACAGTCTATGTCTATTTGTGAAGGCAAAGTGAAGTTTGATGCTAGATATTTTTTTGCTGCACCACAAAACACGCGCATATTCTTTTTGGATCCCAAGATACCTTAAAATGTCAAGTATAATTATTTTTAAAATGAATAAAATTTTTTTTAAGAGAATAATATTTACTTTAATTTCATTTTTTTTCAAAAACAAAAATCACTTACTTATTTCTGTTTTAGACAAAAACACATAAATTGCTTTATAAGATGACAAAAGAGCACATAATTATTATTTGATAATAATTATGAGCAACTTTATTATAACATAAATATTATTTGCATGCTAAATTCTTTTTTTTAAAAAATGACCATATGATGCATCATATAATGCACACCATCACATACCTCATTCATTCATAATCATCATAAAAAATTTATCATAAATTATCAACAAATTCAAATATAAAATTAAACTATTGAATGATAGCATATTGTTATTAAATAATGCAATATTATTTAACAACATTAAACAATAACAATAAAATATATTTTAGTTTAAATAATTATGACAATATAATGCAAAGAGATTATTTTGAGCAAATAAGAGGTGCATCATATAGATACTTTTTTCAAATTATTAAGCTATTATGATGATATTCGTTTTTGTTTTTAAAGAAATTGGCTATAATAATGTTCTATTTCATTTTGTTAGAAAATCGTTGGAAGGGCCGCCCCCCCCTCAATCCCCCATTATATTGCGAAAAATATTAAGCTAAGGTACCTATTCTGCTACAAAAAATTAGGTGTCTGCTACATAATATTTTTCAATGAAATTTCGCATGCACATAAAAAAAATAGTTTTTAAACTTGGCCCAATACATTTAAAAAAAGACTCAATATACCTTTGATATCAATTTTATATCTGAACTACGACGAAGTTTTTCAGAACAGTTAATTCAATAATAGCAGTAATAACTGAAAAAAAATACAAACACAAAAATGAAGTTTAACTATTCTACTTTTTAAAAAATAAATATGTTGATATGAAATCCTAAAAAATAACACGACAAAATGCATTCTTAAACACATACGCCAAGTACAATAAAATGGTCGCAGATTTTGATTACAAAATCGCTGCCGTAATTGGATGGATACGCACATACCTACATATTGTTTTAGTGACTTATACAGATCCGCGCCCGTTATATCATATTGTTTTAGCAATTGATATTGTTGCTGTTGCCGTTTCTATTATTATTAGGCTTACTAGTATTACTTGTTTTTGCTGCTAATACTGTTGCTATAGTTTTTTTTTATTACCAAGACTGAACTTAATTATATAACTTATTGCCAATTTAAAAAAACCAATAATGCAATCCATATATATCATATAATCCATATAAGCGTATTATTTATTTGAGTAGTCACTTGGCTGATGAACCTAGTGTGACACCAATAATAATAGAAACCGACAAGCCTATTCATGCATATATACTATCAAGACTAAATTCAAGACTATATTGAACTGCAAATAACAGCATTATAATAATGACCATATCATATATTTCAAATATTTGGTATTGTTAAAAGAAACTTTGTTAAAATCTGACCACAAATGGAATATATGATTATCTTACATATTGTGAGGGCGGGGGTTTTTTGTATGTTTTTTATATTTTATAATTGAGACAACGTGGATGTGAATACTACTGGTTTTTTTTCTCTTACTTATATCCCTTAATGAATATTCTCAATTATTTCTCATCAATATATATTCTCTTAATATTAACTGATACAAATAACAATAAATTAACATAGATAACAACGCATATTTAAGGTCACTCAAAAATCTTTTCTCACCAACTCTTTTCATAAGGTTTTCTTTAAAATCTCCATAATTTCTTCTCATAAAATTTTCTTTAAATCTTCAAATATCCTTTTCTCTTAAAATCATTTTTAAAATCTCTTGAAATTCTTTTCTCATAGAATTCTTTCATAAGGAGAGTTACTCAAAATCTCTTAAAACTCTTTCTTAATACATCTTTAAAGACTCTTTTTAAAATAAATCATTTCATCAAATTTTTCTAAAAAATCTCCAAATCTTAAAATCCGTAAGATTTTATCAACCGTTCCTTTTCCATCGGTCCGCAAATTTTATTTTGAATTCTCGTACAGACTATAGGTTTCTGTTTCTTCATGTTCGTTTGGTACTTTTTTTTCAACTTCTGAGTCATAGTATTCTAAAACAGATTTTACTAGTTTTCTTTTTATTAGTTTTTGTATCTAGTTGTAATTAGCTCATATAATTGTATTTCTAGTCGCGTTTGCGAAAACAGTTCTAAACATTAATGGTAGGACTTATTCATATTTCTTGTAATCGAACATGTGTGCCCACCTAGTGTTTTGGTTGACTCACTTTTTTCTTCGTTCAAATGTAATATGTTTATGTAGGGTAAAACTTGAAGATAATGTTTATAATATTCTCATTTTCCCTCCTCACAATATATTTTCAAGACTAATTATCTCAAAATAAATAAACATTGCATGATTGTAGTATATGACATTAATGTAACATACTTCAAGCATGTGGCATTTACTTATTTTCAGATTAGTGCCGCTGCAAGTAGCCATAACAACTATTGATAGTCTCCATCCAATATGGCTATAGTAATTTGTTGTTTACTTTGGCGAGACCACCGATCAGAAGGTGGAACTTGTTTTTATAATTTGGTTTTGTTTTGGCTACCGTTTTTCTATATACTCTTATAGTTAACACTCTTCTCAGTTACTTAGATTTTTAAAATTTAATTTTAGGAATTCATTCATCAACAATCCAGTTAGAGTTTTCTAAAAACCATAAAGATTCCTTTGAATGTCAAGAAGAACCAAATGTTTCCACCTACTCCATATCCAAAGAGTCAAACAATGAAGAAAACAAAAATGTTTTGTTAAATAGAGAGATAGTTTGTGAGAAGGAATCAGCTGTGTTTGTGATCCAAACTATACTCTAATATTCTAGCCAGTATTAGATTTCTAATTGGAGCGTTCCTCTTGTTGTTACTAGTGTAATATTTATAAATTAGAGTTTATGTTGTTACTAATTTACTGCATCATATAAGTTCTCTCTTGTTTTGCTTATCAGTTTTGTTGTTATCCTTGAAAAATTTTAAACCGACAATTTTTTCTCTTTGTAAATATTCGCCTTTTCAATTTATGATTGATAAACTTTTAGTGTTAAATAGTTTGTAAATAAAAATTTTAGTGTAGATTTTAAAAAAATGTTTTATTAAGTTATCTTTTTTACTAAAGTAGAAAATAATATTAGTAGGAGAGAATTGCGAGTTGACCCGGACAAAAATATTATAAAGCTGAAACTTTGCACAGAGTAAGTAGACAGTCTCTGGATGAGCGTAAAAAAAAGCCCCGTTGATTGCGCTACGGGAACATCCCTTTTGGGGCAATTTGGGGCAAAAAGTAGGCTAATTTTGACAACACCAAAATATAATTATATATCGTTGAATTGAGAATTTTATGCTGATCAGTATTTATATAAGAACTATGAATTGAAAGCAATTGTTTTTTAAGTTATTTACGTTTGAAAAGTGTAAAAGTGTTAAAAGTGAATGCCGCGCAAAACTTCATTCGATTTTTTGTTTTCAAAAGAAAATTTTTACTGCGAAAAACTTAATCATTTCTTTTGTTTTTTTATAACAAAAGTTTTCAATGAAACATTTTGTATGAGTGGATAATTAAGTTTTACTCCGAAAAAAGGTTTCGTCTTATTATATTGAAACTATTATATGGAAAAGTAAAACTTACAAGTTAAATGTTACGTGTAGTAAAAGTTTTTACATTTGAAAAAAAAAAGAATGCGGTTTGTATATTGTGTAAGCTTGGGTTTGACAAAGAAAGTTATGTCAAAGTATATGGAAAAGGTCTCAAAACATTGATTCGATTAAGCGAAGAACGGAGTATGAATGAACTATGCAGGCTAAAATTTGTTTAAATATACAATCTTATAAAAAAGATTTTTCGCGCAGTTTGTTAAACTAATTAATTAACTTAAATTAATAGTTCATTAATATTCAAAAAAAATCGAATCATTTCAAATTAGGGGCTGCCCATTATTTACGTCAACAAAATAGGGAGGAAGTGGGTCTGAACTTTTTTGACAATTGTGACACTGGGGAGGGGGAGGTCAAGTAAAGTTGACATCAACAATGTTTTTTTTTTTTGTTTTTTTTTCAATTTTATTACTCAAACAACATAAAACTAGGTTAAGTTTTAATTCTAAACTCAATTGTAACGTAGCTATAATTTGAGAAAGATTTTTGCATATTTTTAGTTTTCTTAGAGACCAGTTCCGACAGAACACGCATAATAGTACAATAGTACTAGTCCATCATAGCTGTAGAAGAAAGTTTGTGGATAGTCGTAAAGCTCAATCATTATCTGTTCCAAGAAAGAAACTACGATCCTCATTTGAAGAGGTATTTGATTGGAAATCAAAATGTTTTCTTTGTACTAAAAAGGTAGATCACAAACATTCCCTGATTTCTAAAGTTGAGACCATACCATTGATAAAAAAAATGATTGAACGTTCATTGAATCGAGAGGATGATTGGGGAAATGCTGTACATTCTCGTTTGATGTCTTGTTATGATCTTGTAGCGGAAGGAGCTATTTATCATATTTCGTGTATGAACAACTTCAGGCTTAAAACTAAAAGCGACAACCAACGTGGACGCCCATTAGATCTCATTATGTTTGAAAATTTTGAGAAACTCTGTTTCTGGTTAGAAGAAGAAACTGACTGCGAACTTTATACTCTTTCAGATGTGCACATTAAAATGAAAGAACTTAGTAATGGCTATCCGTGTTACTTGAAGAAATCTTTAAAACGAAAATTACTTGAACATTATCGTGATCATATTTTTTTTGGAGAACTCTCTGGTCAATCTAATTTAGTTTGTTTCAGAGATATGGCTTCTTTTGTTATATCAAAGTTTCAAAAGAAGAAAGGATATGGGTGATATTGAATATGGACTCAAATGGGTTTCAAAGAGTTTACAGCTATTTCTAAGCCATTTAATTTCAGTTGAGCTTCGACAAATTAGTTTAGGACAATGCATTGCTCAAGCTTCGCGACCAAGATCTATGATAGCACCGATTCCATTTGGAATTGGAGTAGATATTGATAAATCTTTTGGAACAAAATGGTTTGTGGATCACCTTTACAAATTTGGATTTTCAATTTCCTCCGATGAAGTTAAGTTGTTCAAGTTATCTGCTGCAGTTAGTAGAGTAAATGCCGCGCAAGAACAAGAGTCGAAATTTCTACATTGGGTCGCTGATAATGTAGATCACAACATTCGAACATTGACCGGAAAAGGAACGTTTCACGGAATGGGTTTAATATCAATATGTTCGTCTTCTAAATGCAATTATGAAAGCATAACACGTTTGAAACACAAGTCTATTAAAAATTTATCTGATATGTCTTTAAAAATAACGCTTTATCACGGATCAAGCTATCTGGGTTTTTTAAATGTAAGTTTTAAACCAATAAAAGATATTGTTATCTGAAGTATTGATCTTATTTGGCATGTAGCATGGTTTTTTAATTCAAGAAATAATCCGCGCCCAAACTGGTCAGGTTATATGATGCATACTACATCACAATCAAAAACAGTTAATGAAAAAGCATCCATAAAATTTTTACCTATTATTGACTTAAATTCTTCAGATGAAGCATGCATATATTCTACACTATTGTTCATTATTGATGAAGCCAATAAATATAAAATAGTTACTCCCCGCGTTACGTTTGATCAGCCATTATGGCAGAAAGCGTTTGGTGTTATAAAAGATCAGAACCTCAATATAGTATGTCGACTCGGAGGGTTTTACACAATGATGAGCTTTCTCGGAAGCATTGGAAAACTAATGGCAGGGACTGGCCTGGAAGAAGTTTTAAAACAAGTTTACTCTGAAGATACAGTAAAACATATGCTTAAAGGAAAAGCTGTTGCAAGAGCTTTAAGAGGTCACATGTTGGTCCAGAGTGCATTGATGAGTCATATTATAGATATTTTAGTTGACGAATCAAAACTAGATATATCCGGACTTGAATGCACTTATAAAATCGCAATGCAAAATGGTATGAATGAGGGAGAGTTAATCAGACTTGGTAATACAGATGCTTTCAAAAATATTGAATGTGCCATATTAACCTATACGGAAAAGAAGTCATATGAATCACGCACTGCAAAACTTTGGATCTTGTACATATACTATATTAGTATCATAAAGAAATTTTTAGTTGCAGAGAGAACTTGTAACTGGTACTTGCATCTTCAAACAATCTCAAAAATGCTAAACTTATTTGCCGCATCAGGGCATTCAAACTATGCCAAGTGCTCCAGGTTATATTTGCAAGAAATGCAATACCTTTCAGAAACGAATCCATGGTTACATCAACAATTTTTAGATGGTCGTCACGCAGTGCACCGATCTGAAAGGTATTGGGCTGGCCTATCTTCTGATCTTGTAATAGAGCAGACCCTGATGCGGTCTTTAAAATGCAATGGTGTTTTAACTAGAGGTAGAGGATTTGATGAAAATGTACGCAACCTATGGACAATGAGCATCTGTTATTCTGCAAGTGTTCATAAAGCAATGCATAAATTATCTGGATTTGACATCGGAGTTACGGAAAGCAATAAAGAAATGGGTATTAAAAGATTAGTATGTGATTATGAACATTGTGAGTTGTTTTGACTGGTTTTCTGTAAGAAATCCATTCAATACTGTCGATAGAAATCTATATTCATTATCTACGGGTCTTGTGTCAGTCAATGGTGAAGATCTTGTCAATTGTGACGAGGCTGATAGCATAGGTGTTCGTCTACAAACATTTCTCAACGGCCTTAAGTTCAATGAAGCAAAGTTTAAAAAGAAGAATACATTTTTTTCTTTAGATGTTTTGACCAATAGCGTAAAACTAGACAAACAAACTGATTGTTGTGTCGATCCAACACTCCTTTTTAATAGACTTGCAGCAATTGCAGAAAGAGAGGATGACGTTGAACTATATTTTGATTATGAGCTTACTCATCTCCCACAATCATTATTTAAAAATAACCTAATGCTGAAAGCAAACAAATCATCTTTGCGCAAAGTGATTCTTCCTGACGACGAAATTAAAGCAAGTACAAATTTCAGTTTGTGCAAATATGTCCTTGATGGAGGTTCCTTCCTCCACAGAGTTCTTTGGAACAAAGGTATGAGGTTTGTAGAAATTGTTGAGACCTACATCAGCTATATAAGAAAAAATTATGCCACCACTTATATTATATTTGATGGTTATGATAAAAAATCTTCAATTAAATCTAATGAACATATCAGAAGAAAATGCAAAGGTTCTTCCCAAAATCTTGTTATAAGAGAAAATAATCAGGTTCCGATAACTCACAAAATCGTTTTCTATCGAATTCACACAACAAGGCACAATTAATTTTACTTTTGTCAGATTACCTTAAACGAGATGAATATAAAGTATATATTTGCAAAGGGGATGCTGACACGAAAGTTGTCTCTAAATCGTTGGAAGTTGCAAAGGAAATTTCACCATGCATTGTTGTTGCTGATGATACTGATATAGCAGTTATGCTAATGTATCAATGGAAAGATGAATTAAATGAGATTTTTTTTTATCAAGAAAGAAAGAAAAAACTCTGGAGTATTAAAGACGCTCAATCTCGAGTAACGGATTTTAAAGAGCATCTGTTAAAAAGAAGTTGGAGAATCTGCAGTAAGGGTTTTCATTGAACTTTTTGGTGGAAATGCAGAATCTTCGTTAAAGAAAATGCGGTTGGTATTTGAAAGTTTATTTATAATTTTGTGGATTTAAGTCACTCATTTAGATTTAGAAAGTGTCATATTTACATAGTATTTTTCTTAGGTATTTAAAATATAAACAAATGGTTTGTGAAGGAATTATTAAGCCAGAAAAGTTACCACCCACAGACCGTGCTGCTTATTTTCATGGTCTTAGAGTTCACCTACAAGTTGTTGAATGGAAAATGCTAGATGAATCTTTCAACTTGGATCCTAAAGAATGGGGATGGAAGTTAGATAATGGTTTTCTTCTTCCAATACCAACAGACAAAAATGTGGCACCACCCAATATATTAAAAGTGATTCGCTGCGATTGTAAAACTTCGTCAAGAAATATTTGCGGAACTAATATGTGTTCTTGCAAGAAAAACGGATTAAAATGCATGACTGCATGCGATGGCTGTCATGGGCAAGACTGCAGTAATAAAACGGTAAATTTTATTTTTTATTTTTTAAATATACTCATAATCTTTTTTAAATATTTTTGTTTTTTTTGGAATACAAATATTTTGCATTTTTAGGATTTTAAAATTGAAGAAGATTCAAGTGATGAAATTGAAAACGAGAGAAATTTATTCGATGATTTGTTTTGAGAAAAGTAAGATATCGGACATCTAATTTTAAAGAAATTTGCATTCAAGCCTTAAAGTTATTTTAAAAGAATATATTATTTACTAATTTTTTCCCATTTAAAATTGCGCACAGACAAAAGTTATATTATTATGTTTTGAAAACAAAAATATAACATTTTAACGATTTTACACTTTTCAAACGTAAATAACTTAAAAAATAATTGTTTTCAAATCATAGTTCTTATATAAATATTGATCAGCATAAAATTTTCGATCCAACAATATAAAGTTTATGATATTTTGGTGCTGTCAAAATTGCCCCTTTTTTGTACCCCATATTGCCCCAAAAGGGATGTTCCCGTAGCGCAATCAACGGGGCTTTTTTTTACGCTCATCCAGAGACTGTCTACTTCCTCTGTGCAAAATTTCAGCTTTATACCATTTTTGTTCGGGTTCGACCCTATTTTTCGCTAATTCTCTCCTACTATCATACCGATTTTTGAACATTTAAAAAAAAGTTTTTTTTAATACTTCATATTATTGTAACTACTTCTCATGAACTCTCTTTTACTCCTTTTACACGTATCACTTCTTTGTATAAGCAACTGTTTATTACTAAATGGAATTTACTTTTATACTGTATCACAAAAACGTGCCTTAATCAACAGCCTTTTATAATGCTAGAACGTTCGACTTTTCAAAATGCTAATAAACATTTCTAATTGCATCATAATATGACATGTTGTATCATTACACACACATTTTTTAAAAAAGCCCTACCAGGTGCATCGCACACAAATGACTGCAATAACAAGGTATAGGTTTTTTCACCATAACTAAATCCATACTCTTGGAGGTGATTAACCTCATAAATAAAATCTTGCAAAAAATCATCTACAGAGTTTGGTTTTGAATTTCTACTAAAAAGTGCAGTAATCATAGGAGTAGAATTATTTATAGAACATATTATTGGCCAAAATTGTAAGCTAGATGATTTGTACAAAGGTATGCCATCCACATTTACTTTCAAGTTCAGAATTTCATTAATGTCATTTCTTTCTTAAGATTGTGTGATGATTTTTTCAAGCCCAAAATACAAATAGTCACCACCACATTTTTTGTATGTAACTATTGTTCTTGTACTTTTTAAAAGAGTACGACTGTCCTTTGGAAGATCAAAACCATACTTCAGCAAGACACTAAGCACTCCATTCACTTGAACTTGTGTCATTTTACATCTAACTGCCAAATCAGCCAAATCATTTCTCAAATTTTCTTCATTTCTATTAACTGATTCTGGATCACCTTCACTTTCCGAGCTACTATTAACAAAACTCAGGTTATTAGTTTCAAAATCATCCTCATTATAGTTATCAAAATTAGATATATCAATATCATGTCTAGACAAAGATTGTAACATCTCAACATCCGGTTCTTCAGCATTCAAAAAACTCCCCATTTCCTTTATCACCTTTCGATATTTTCTTTGGTACTCAGAAGTTATTTTCTATCAATAAAATGCAAAACCTAATTTAAAACATACATATAATCAATTGTATTACATTGTATATTACAAAATCAATATATTTAATATGTAATATATTTACAAATAATTTGCATATTACAAATACTCAACTGATTTTTAAGTAAAATATTATAAACATTGTTAAATGAATAATTTTTAATGTTATGCTATAACATAAAAAAATATTCTTACTTATAAATAATAATACCTATATTTACAATAGTTTGTATCATGAGAAAAAGTGGATATGATTAGATGCATAATCACTTTACATCTAAGCAAATGACTTTCTTATAAGAAAATCCATACATACACGCATGTCCATTATAGGCATGGTGTACACCATGCCTAAATTTTAGCATTATTAAGAAATATATCCACTTTTTGTCATGATAAAACTTTTCCTAATTCCTTAATAACCACTTATTCACGTATTATAATCTTTATATCCCATGTACTGCTAACTTTACCACTTCTTCGCCTAACTTAACTGAGCAACAGCTAATTGCAAATCAATTGTTATACAAAATTTCCGAAACGATGATTTTATTAGGCATTAGATAATCATTACTAAACATTTGTTCATTGATATAAAGAATATATGCTATTTTTTGGTATGCCTTCATAATACTTTTTTTAACACATTCTTTGGTATTAAAAATTCCTTGAGGATTATTTTTTATTCTGTGCAATGCACCTCTTTCAACAGGACTGCCGACTCGATTGTTTTTGTCAGAGCGACACATATTTTAGTCTATTTTAATTTCTAATAGTCATTAAAATTTACAGACTTACGTTAGTCAATATCTAAACGATGGATCGCCGTTGAATAAAAGGTTTAAATAAATAGTTTAAAGGATACACTTCAAACCTATGTAGGTTTGAAGTGTATTATTTATACATTTTAGTATATACGTTTATTGAACGTCGATCCAACGTGTAGATATTAACTAATGTAAGTCGAAATTCTAAACGTTTGATCGACGTTTAATTAACGTATATGTCAAAAAATTTGAAATGTAGATCAAAAATCGAGCGTCTATTTTAGGTCAATAATTGGTCGCTAAACGTTTAGTCAATTTTTCGACCAATTTTGACTATATATTGACCGATTCTAAACCAGTCTGTGTTTATTGGGTTAAGACAAGGGTATTGTTTTTTTGATATACAAAACAATATTCAACAAAAACATTCAACAGCTGTGTACTTCTTAAGCTGTAATTTTATCTGATTTCTATTTCATTTTTGGATTAGAAAAAGGTGTCAATAAATATTGTTTACAAGGATAGGCAGAATCACCTATAACATGAACGTGTTGGCAAGCTTCAAAATCTTGTTTAATAGCTGAGTTAGCAAAAACAAATGAATCCTAAACACTTCCAGGCCATTGAAAACAAGCAGATAAAATTTCTTTTGAAGCACCTGCAATGACCTGGCAATCCAAAGAAAAAAATCTCTTTTTGTTTCGATATTTTTCTGCGCTTTCTCCACAAGGAATTATTATAGGAATACGTGTTCCATCAATTGCTTCTATACATCCTAGGAGTCCTTGAATTTGGTAAAATCTAAATAATGGTTGATAAATGTAAATATTTTCTTTACCTAAAAAAAGTTCGAAGCTTATATGAAATTACAAAATCAGATAT
Source organism: Hydra viridissima (assembly GCF_058129835.1). NCBI lineage: Eukaryota > Metazoa > Cnidaria > Hydrozoa > Anthoathecata > Hydridae > Hydra > Hydra viridissima. The sequence continues at coordinate 681,796 of NW_028324302.1, forward strand.
CCATGAAAACTTATAACCACTTTTGCTGAATTATCAAAGAATCAGCTTCTGTTGCAAACTTTATGTACTGATATCTTTTGTTAGCCATTTAAATAGAAATGCTCTTAACCACTTGACAAACAGTTGACTGATTAACTTTCAGCTCCTCCAAATCTCCTATTACTCTCTAAAAGAGTTTATTTATTGTTACTTGAGTATATTATCATTTGTTGGTATAAAATGATGTTATTTAAAAACAAAACATATAATCTACAATAAGCAGGTAGAACTGTCTGATGCCTTTTCTTGAATATCTACTCAGTAGGAATGAATCAGTATCATAAAACTGAAATTTAATTGCCAGTTGTTGTACAGATGAAAGAGGACACCCTCGATTATTTACATTATTGTTAGTATAGTCATTAGCTAATATTAAAATGGTTTCTTCGGAAAATCTGTATCGCCTTTTAAATTCTATACTGTTGTAAACTTCTAAAGGATTGGCTCCGTCAATAATTATTCTTGGTATGTGATTTGGCATATTTCTTCTTCTTCTTCTTCTTTTTCTAAAATTCAGCTCATACCGATTCATTTTTGAACGTTTTAAAACAAGTTTTTAAAATATTTTATATTATAACTACTTCTTCTCTTGAATTCTTATTTACTCCTTTTACACGTATCACTTCTTTGTATAATAGCAACTGTTTATTAATAAATGGAATTTAATTTTATACTGTATCACAAAAACGTGCCTTAGATCATTACATACAAGTTACAGGATGTTTTAAAAGACACACGTTTTCACAATGTTGGTATTTAGTTTTCTGTAATGAATTGATTAACAAATATACTTTCACAATGTAACCTTCTAAATTAATTAGGTCAATATGCCCAAGTAACTACTTTTGCTTGTTAAAAACTCATTTTCATATTTGCAAAGGTTGTAATAAGTTACATAGTAATAGTAAAGTTTTGTTACGCATCAGCAAAATGATAATGGCGGTCTGTTTTTTTTTTCAAGTTTGGTTTCAAGATTGGTCTGGAGCAGACTTGAAAATATGACTTGAAAATTCAAAAATTCTCGTTTTTCAAGTCTGACTTCAGTTCAAGTTCGCTTCTTGCATTCCGTTCAAGTCAGACTTGAGATTTGAAGTCTGACTTGAAATTTCAAGTCGGGTTCTTGCATTCGGAAGGAATTTTTGCTCTCTCAAGTCTGGTTTGAAGTCAGACTTGAAAACGGTCTATTTTTAGCAGTTTTCAAGTCTGACTTAAGTTGAAGTTCGCTTTGTGCATTCGCTCAAGTCGCACTTAAGGTTTGAAGTTCGGTTCTTGCATTCCACCCTAAGTCAACCAAAGCGCCCAGAAAGCATGCAAAAAACCCCACCCGCACATTAAATTACAAAAACACCCCACCCTCACAACATTTACTTTTTTTTAAGGGCTTCTAACATCATCTGATTCCAAGTTAGGTATTTCCGGCTCATACTGAACAGTTTGAAAAGTTACTCAAACAGCAGAAAATACAGTGGGAAACTGTCAAGTTAATATAAATATTGTTTAATTTTTTGAACTCAAATGAAATATTTGGAGCACTTCAAAGAAGTTAGCAATTAAAAAGAAGGTAAAAAGAGCTTTTTATTCTCAGATCAATTTTATTTGATGACGCAAAGAAACCTATTTTTACGGTATCCAGTTTGCTGTCCAAACAAAAAGCAAATCACCTTTATTTCAACACCTATGATACACTCTAGCAGATCAATTGCAATACAAAACAATTTCTTAAATCTCTTTTAGTTTTTTTAAATAAAATATTGGAGCTGACCTAAGTTAATTTTCTTTGTATAAAAAAGCACACTTTAAACTTAATTTTGAGCTCTCAATAAACAGTCTTTAATTAACAAGAGTTATGGGTCTAGAAATGAAAAACCAACTTTATACACATAAATGGTAAATCTATTATCTATTAAAAAAATGCCTGAAAGTGGATTTTGATATTAAAAGTTGGTGTTACGTCTGATTGTCTTCGGGCCGCGAAGAGAATATCCAACTGCCAGTCGTCGTCAACGTAACTTTTCTAAACCAAATCTAATTGCCAGTCTTTGCTAACGTATCTTTTCTAAACATAATACGCATCTTTTAGTTTATGAAGTAGATACCATCTTTACAGTTAAAAAACAAGGATTGCAAAACAGATTACACTAAAAGAAGAACAGTTATACCTTATTGAATGCAAGGAGAGCTGAAACGGAGTATTTTTACCATGTTTCTTATAAAGTTTTTCTATCTAAAAATTTAAAATGTAGTTAGCATTTTTTTTTCTGTAAAGAGTTTTGAAAATGGTACTAACTTCTAATCAAATATATACTTCAGTTTTGATTCCGAGAAAAGATTAAACTGAATAAAAATAAATGGGAAATTTTAAAAAGTTTTAGAAATAAGTTGAGAAAACTCTTATATTGGCAAAAGCTTACAGCATTATAATATCAGCATCCAAAGTTTTTGAACCTCTATCCTAATCAATAAAAGTCTGTCATTTTATGACAGAAATAGCGTTAAAAGCACGGGTGCTTTATTAAGCATTCCCAAAAAAAAAGAGCAGATAAATTGCAATATGCTGTGTGTGCTTTACTCTTTTTGATCTAAAGAACTATGCAAAAGTTAGCACTGCAATTTATACCCTTAGAAGAGAAAAATGATGCAAGGAAAGAGTTATAACAGCAGCTCTCTTCATCTCACAATTTTGAAAGCTTTATAGTCAAAAAAATCCTAAGTTCTAAAGCTTTAGACAGGTTGTCTTTATACCCCATTCATTACTGCTAGGTCGGCAAAAAATGAATGTAGGAAGTTAAAAAGGCAACAGGATACAGCTACAGTACATAAGTAAATCTTAAGAGTCTACTGGATCACATGAATTGTTTACTTCAAAAAAACAGTTTCAATCAATAAATTGATCAAAACTATTTTGTTGAAATGTCCGAAAACCTTAGTAATTGAACAGAAACACTAAAGTTAAGATTTGACGGGAAATCTTTGTGTATTATCAGAAATCGATAGATTTGTGCATTTACAGAAATTTATAGAATGCCATATAGATATACATGCATAGAGGTATCATAAATTCTTGAAAATATTGCATCTGTTTTTAGGTGAGAGAACTATTTGAAGAATAGAAAAATCATAGTTAAATCTATTTTGTATGGCGTGCATAAACTGAGCTAATATTTAACTTAAGATAAATAACCACCTATGATGAGGAAGATAGCAATCAAAAAATTAATATAATGCACCACCTTTGATTGAAACGTGGCTACAGCTCTCTCTAATGTCTTTTATTCATCTCAGGTCTGCTAAATGTGTGAAGCTACACCAAAACGTATAAATGATTTAAAAAAGTTTAATATTAAAGACTATCCACATTGTATGCTTAAATACGAAGCATTTTGTAAGATCTAAAACTGGGAAAATTATATTCGTAAGATTTCCAATATTAGCTCTCTCAAGAACACAATAACTCAAAAAGCGAAAGATCAATCAGATTAAGCACTGCCTCTTACTTTTTTAATACAGGCCCCAGTGTTGTCCAAAGGATCAATGTGCACTAACTTCATTAAAGAATTTTAAACCGAGAGATTATTTGTGAAGAGACTTGCTTATGTAAGCCAAAACACGTTTAAAGTATTATTTACTATTTATAAGCTCCATATAACATAGTCATGGATTAACTCCTTAGTTTTAATTTTTTTTTAAAGACCACTTAAACCTTATAATTAAATACAGTGCCATGAAAAAGTTTAAAGCAAATTATGTGTCACTACAAAACTAAAAAATAGACAAGTTACAAATCTCACACAACTTTTAGTTCTATTTTTGAAATTTCACTTAACAAATAGATACACCTAGGTATCGCTTAAAAAAGTTATTTTATAAGTTTTCGAATCAACTCATAGCAAGATATAAACAGAATCTCTTACCTCGCCACGAATTTTATCTCTTAATAAACTTGAAGGTTCTTTACTTATGTCTGAATATTGTTCAATGTATTCTTCATCGGTTAAAGATACAAACATGTCGAAGGCAACTCCTAAAACAAAAATATTAATGAAAAAAGCGGGAAAACTACATTTCTTGCATTATAATTATACCCTCTCAAATCAAACAACTATATGCCTAAAAACTATCTAAAGTCTATTTTGTATGAAAAGTATATTTTTAAACACTGACAAAGGATCTTTAAATAGTTCTATCTGTGAATATAAATAAATTACTTTTGCATTCACTTGAGAAACATTTTTTAGTTTCCTGTCTGATACCTTTACAGATGAATCTATTAAATTGTGATGGTAAATTTTTGCAAGATTGAAACCTCGATTGATTGCCATCACCACACGGTTGACTACATAAAGACCATGTAGACCAATCTGACCAAATACCGGTAGCTAAAAAAAAGATACTGTTTAAAAGCTATTATAAGAAATGAGGCTTTAGCCTGCAATAATATTATAGTCAAAAGAAGAGAGATTTAAAACAAATATGTTTTTAAATTTTGATAAATCAAACTTGGTAAGATAGTACAGTATTGGCATAAAGTGAAGAAACAATCAAAATAATTTGGGTTATATTATTTTTTAAACATTTTTAGCTATAAAAAGAAAAACATTTGACAATTGGCATTAATTTTGTACAAATAAAAAAATATAGTTCTGCTCATTAGTTATGAAACATGACATACTTTCAAATTTGAATTAGTGGCAATAAAAATTTAAAGAGGCATATGTTTACTTTTGGTAAACTGAATACTTTAACAGAAAATAATCTGAAAAATTAATGAATGAAAAACCCTACCAGGTCATAAGGCTTTCGTTTCACATTCATGCTGAAAATCTTCATTTATTCCATAACAATTTAAACCATGGTAACTCGAATTGCTGCAATTTCTATACCTATGCTTAACTCCATTACCACAGGTTTGGGAGCACAAGGTAAATTCTCCCCAGTCATTCCACTCACCATCAACTTTTGGTACAAAAAATTAAAACAAAACCATCATAAATTTCATTTGTTTCCTTTAACCTTTTTTGGAATGTCAAAAAACAATTTACAAATCAAAAAAAATAAGGATGCAAATCAAATCCAATTTCAAAACCCCTAAATAGTGTAAAAATATCTTTCATTAAATTTACTGTTTAGCCACAAGAAACCCCATTATAGGAATACAATAATAAAAGTTAGCACATACATTAGGATTATTATCTTTATTATTATTATCTTTATTATTATTAGCATTATTATTATCATCATTATTATTATCATTATCATTATTATCATTATTATTGTTATCATTATTATTATTATCATTATTATTATTATTATTATCATTATTATTATCAGCATCATTATTATTAATATTATTATCATTATTATTATTATCATTATTAATATTATTAATATTTATTATTATACAAACTAAACAAATAGGTTAGGTTTTTATAACTTTACTTAAAGTTTCACTCTAGAGCATCATTTAATTTTATTAATCGAAAAAAACGTAATGTCAGAAAAGTACGGAAAAAAGTACAATGACGTGTCTGCTATGATGGCATTAAAGTTTTAATTGAGGCGCATTGTTTTATAATAACGCTCTCAATTCTTGTGGATTTAAAGACAAAACTTCTTTTGATAAAAAAACCCTAAAACATGATGAAGGATCTTGAAAACGAAGCGTTATTTGGTTTAACCCTCCATATTCTATTAACTTTAGAGCAAACATAGTAAAGATAATTCTGGATATAATTGATAAACGCTTGATAAATAAAGACCTTAAATTTCACAAAACCTATAACATGAACAACATAAAGATAAGTTAATGCTGCCTTCCAAGCATCAAAAAAATTATTACTGCTCATAACAATGGAATATTATCTAGTACTACTAACGAATAATAGCCAATCACGCAATTGTTGACAAACCACTGATGCTCACTAAATGGAAAATGCCTTATTAATATTTGAAATGTAAAAACTCATCAGCATGAAAAGGGGGATTATTATATTGGGCATAATGAAAAACCTTTAAAGAAAGATGGTACAAGCATAAAAATTATTTTTGTTATAAAGCTAAGACCAACTCAACTGAACTTTTGAAATTTGTATGAGAATTTAAAAGTAAAGGTTCAGAGCCCATCCTTACGTGGAATATCCTCCAGCAGGTACAACCTTTTAAACCTGGTGGTAAATACTGCACTTTGCCTTGACCAAAAAGTACCACATAATCACGTCAAAACTGAACTTGCTCATTAAACGAAGTGAACTAACAAAGTGCCCCCTTGAAAATAAACTTTTAATAAAAACTTTAATGCTATCTAGTGTTATGACCATAACTAATACGTGTAACTAACTTAACAAAATAAAACTGTAACTAAATTTAGTCAACTAACTTTTTTACTGTAACTAAATTTAGTTGACTAAAACAAGATTTAGTGCTTAAAAAAACTGAATAACCTATACCATGAAATTATATGAATAAAATATGATTTAAGACAAATATATCAATTTAAAGACATTTATCAAAGTTTATTGTATTTAAGAAATTTAAAATACTTAATATAGTTTGTGACAGTTAGGTAATAAAAACGTTTTGTTTGTACCGAGTATTGCCCCAAATTTTCTTTAATTGATTTAAATAAAAATTGGTTTCTTAGGAGAACAACTATGTCAAAAGCAGCTGATATTTTATACTGAAAACATGATTAGTTATTAGCATTTTAATAATTTTTAAAAGATAAACAAAATTGAGATTTGAACAAGATATATATTCAAATACACAATATAAAAATAATAAAAACACTAATTACCTAAATGTTTATTGCCTCATTGTTGTCAATGTAGGAGAACCCGGGGTAAGACGGGATACTGGGGCAAGACAGGATTATGAATTTGCGCTATATCAGCTGCATGTTTTGGAAAAGACAAGGTACCAGACTGTGAAATTTTGATTATGTAATGTTTTGACTACAACGAGAATGAAAGTTTTAAACACATTGAAAAAATATTAGAAAAAGTTTAATTTTTAGATGTTTGATGTAAAATGCGATGAAACTGATAAAAATATATAAAATATAAAGAAGTGAGTTTTCACTGAACCTGCAACTCGTTACTTTACTGCTGACTTACATGGCTAAATTTGAAATAAATTAATCGAGCTTAAACGGCATTTGTTATTGAAAACATTGCTAACTTATCATCACATCAGTTGGGGCAAGATGGTATAAGGCCTTTGGGGCAAGATGGTATAAGTGTATTCCATCTTGCCCCATGCACTACATATTTACATAGTTTACCACTTTCTGAAATTCACTTTCTGTGCTTTTTTCTTTTGCATATGCTAAATAAATAAATACTTTCTGCCTTCTGGGCAATAGGTTATAGCAATGTGCCTATACGTAGCATACTTTTATATGCCAATAGAGATTAAATTTAGCACTAATTTCAATTTTTTTCACTTTTATTAACTTAATGTAATTTAGCATCATTTTTATTCATGTGATTTCTGTGTCACTCCATCGTGCCCTGGTGAATGGGGTAAGATGGGATGGGTATCCCATCTTACCCCTATACCTAGGGCAAGATGGGATTTTCAGGACCTTTGCTATATTGAAGCTAGCCATCATGGTGGATGATATATTACTATGTTTACTACGGAGTCATACAGGATATACATATGGCTTCATGATCAGTAAAGTAGGGGGAAATATATAGGTGTCTTCGTGTCCCAATCTGACTGTGTTGCTTAAGTATCCCGTCTTACCCTGGGTTCCCCTAAATATCTGCATTTTTATGAGTGTAGAACGAAATAAATTTGGTGTTGTTACCTCAAAAAATAACTACAGGTGATATATAAAGTAACTCCGAAAAAGCTTCTGCGCATTACACACCTTTCAAAAACATGGCACCATTTTTTTTAAAGTTGTATAGTAATAAAAAATAAATAATTATAATAATAATAACAATAATAATAATAATAATAATAATAATAATAATAATAATAATAATAATAATAATAATAATAATAATAATAATAATAATAATAATAATAATAATAATAATAATAATAATAACAATAATAACAATAATAATAATAATAATAATAATAATAATAACAATAATAATAATAATAATAATAATAATAATAGTAATAATAATAATAATAATAATAATAATAATAATAATA